>NW_004444105.1:345352-369050 GCF_000243295.1 Trichechus manatus latirostris
CAAAGACCACAGCCTTCAGTATGAATTACACCACAACAGAAAGAAAACAAAAAGAACTAATAATCCTCACAATTGGACCAATACGCAACATCATGATAAATGGAGAAATGTGGAAGTTGTCAAGGATTTCATTTTACTTGGATCCATAATCAATGCCCATGGAAGCAACAGTCAAGAAATCAAATGACAAATTGCATTATCAAATATTCTGCAAAAGACATCTTTAAAGTATTGAGAAGCAAACACGTCACCTTAAGGAATAAGGTATACCTGACCCAAGCCACAGTATTTTCAATTGCTTCATATGCATTGTAATGGTGGACAATGAATAAGGAAGATCAAAGAAAAATTGATGACTTTGTATTGTGGTGTTGGTGAAAAATATTGAATATACCATGGACTGCCAGAAGAAAAAAAAAGTCTGCCTTGGAAGAAGTACAGCTGGATTTCTCCTTGGAAGCAAGGATTTAGAGACTTCATCTCAAGAACTTTGGACAGGTTATCATGAGGAACCATTCCCTGGAGAAGGACATCATGCTTGGTAAAGTATACCAAGGATTGTGAAGATGGCGTGGGACCAGCCAGTGTTTTGTTCTGTTGTACATAGGGTCCCTGTGTTTCAGAAAAGACTCGATGTGGACTAACAGCAACATTTAATCACTAAGTCAATAGGTTATATTTCTTCTCACTTTAGCTCCTGTCAGTACTCATTTGGACCAATCTATGTACTTCGTACATTCTACGTTCTGAGTATTAATGGATATTTGCAGCGGTTTCTTCTCATTTTGAGTCACGACACATCAGCAAATGAAGGTCCCAAAAGCATGACTCTATCCACCTCATTGAAGTAGACTGTACTGTGAAGATGCAGCTCTTCCCTTGTTGTCTTTTGAGTGCCTTCCAACCTGAGGGACTCATCTTCTGGCACTATATCAGATAATGTTCACTGTTACTCATAAGATTTTCATTGGCTTACTTTTTCCAGGAGCAGACCACCAAGTCCTTCTTCTTAGTCTGTCTTAGTCTGGAAGCACAGCTGAAACCTGTCAGCCTTGGATAACCCTGCTGGTATTAGAATGCCAGTGGCTTAGCTTCCTCCATCAGAGCAACACCCAAGCCACCACAGTATGACAAACTGACAGATGTATGGGGAAGTATGAGGTATGTATCTAGGAAAATTGGAAATCATTAAAAATGAAATGTAATGCATAAACATCGATATCCTAGGTATTAGTGAGCTAAAATGGACTGGTATTGGCCATTTTGAATGGGACAATCACATGGTTAGCTATGCAGGGAATGAAAAATTGAAGAGGAATGGCAATGCATTCTTTGTCAAAAAGATCATTTCAAGATCTATCATGAAGTACAAAGCTGTCAGTGAAAGGAAAATATTCATACATCTACAAGGAACACCAGTTAATATGACTATTATTCAAATTTACACATCAATCACAAAGGCCAAAGATGAAGAAATTGAAGACTTTTACCAACTTCTGCAGCCTGAGTTTGCTCAAACATGCAATCAGGATGCATTGATAATTACTGGTGATTGGAATGGGAAAGTTGGAAAAAGCGAAGGATTGGTAGTTGGAAAATATGGCCTTGGTGATAAAAATGACACCAGAGATCACATGATAGAATTTTGCAATATCAACTATTTATTCATCGAAAATACCTTTTTTCAACAATGCAAACTGCGATTATACACATGGACCTCACCAGATGTAATACACAGGAATCAAATCGGCTACATCTGTGGAAAGAGACGATGGAAAAGCTCAATGTCATCAGTCAGAACAAGATTAGGGGCTGACTGCAGAACAATCAATTGCTCATATGCAAGTTCAAGTTGAAGCTGAAGAAAATTAAAACAAGTGCATGAGAGCCAAAGTACTACCTTGAGTATATCCCACCTGAATTTAGAGGCCATCTCAAGAATAGATTTGACCCACTGAATACTAATGACTGAAGACAAGATGAGATGTGGAATTACTTCGACGACTTCATACATGAAGAAAGTAAGAGGTCACTAAAAAGAAAGAAAAGACCAAGATGGATTTCAGGACTCTGAAACTTGCTCTTGAATATCCAATAGCTAAAGCAAAAGGAAGAAATGATGAAGTAAAAGAGCTGAACAGAAGATTTCAAAGGTAGGCTTGAGAAGACAAAGTAAAATATAATAATGACATGTGCGAAGACCTGGAGTTAGAAAACCAAACAAGAAGGACACGCTTGCCATTTCTCAAGCTGAAAGAACTGAATAAAAATTCAATATTGAAGGATTCTATGGGCAGAATACTGAAGGATGCAGGAGACATCAAAAGAAGCTAGAAGGAATACACAGAGTCACTATACCAAAAAGAATTGGTCAACATTCATCCATTTCAGGAGGTAGCATGTGATCAAGAACCAATGGTACTGAAGGAAGAAGTCCAAACTGTAATGAAGGCACTGGCAAAAAACAAGGTTCCAGGAATTGACAGAATACCAACTGAGATGTTTCAACAAATGGATGCAGCGCTGGAAGTGCTCACTCGTCTATGCCAAGAAATTTGGAAGACAGCTACCTGGCCAACCAACAAAAAGAGATCCATATTTATGCCTATTCCAAAGAAAGCTGATCCAACAGAAAGATGAAATTATTGAACAATATCGTTACTATTACATGAAAGTGAAATTTTGTTGAAGATCATTTAAAAACAGCTGCAGAAGTACATTGACAGGAAACAGCCAGAAATTCAAGCCAAATACAGAAGAGGACATGGAACAAGGCATATCATTGCTGATTTCAGATGGATCCTGGCTGAAAGCAGAGAATACCAGAAATATGTTTACCTGTGTTTTTTTGACTGTGATAAGGCATTGGACTGTGTGGATTATAACAAATTATGGATAGCATTGGGAAGAATGGGAAATTCAGAACACTTAATTGTACTCATGAGGAACCTGTACGTAGACCAAGACACAGTTGTTCAAACAGAACAAGGGGATACTCTCTGATTTAAAGTTAGGAAAGATGTGCATCAGGGTTGTATCCTTTCACCGTACTTTTTCAATCTGCACGCTGAGCAAATAATCTGAGATTCTGGCCTATATGAAGAACAGGGCATCAGGATAGGAGGAAGACTCATTAACAACCTGAGATACGCAGATGACAGAATCTTGCTTGCTGAAAGTGAAGAAATTTGAAGTACTCACTGAGAAGATAAAAAACCACAGACTTCAGTATGGATTACATCTCAATAGAATGAAAACAAAAATCCTCACAACGGACCAACAAGCAATATCATGATAAACAGAGAAAATATTGAAGTTGTCAAGGATTTCATTTTACTTGGATGACAATCAAAGCCCATGGAAGTAACAGACAAGAAATGAGGCAACACATTTCATTGGGTAAATCTACTGCAAAAGACCTCTCTAAAGTGTTAAAAAGCAAAGATGTCATTTTAAAGACTATGGTGAGCCTGACCCAAGCCATAGTGTTTTCAGTCGCCTATGCATGCGAAAGCTGTACAACAAATAAGGAAAATCGAAGAAGAATTGATGCTTCTGAATTATGGTGTTGGCAATGAATGTTGAATACACATGGACTGCCAAAAGAAGGAACAAATCTGTCTGGGAAGAAGTATAGCAAGAATGCTTCTTAGAATCAAGGATGGCAAAAGTTCATCTCACATACTTTGGACATGTTATCAGGAGAGACCAGTCCCTGGAGAAGGACATCATGCTTGGTAAAGTAGAAGGTCAGCGAAAAAGAGGAAGACCCTCAACAGGATGGATTGACCCAGTGGTCGCAACAATGGGCTCAAGTACAACAACAATTATGAGGATGGTGCAGGACCCGGCAGTGTTGCATTGTGTTATATGTAGGGTTGCAGTGGACTGGAACCAATTCAACAGCACCTAATAACAACAATACGTGTTCTTAGAGCCAAGATTTCCAGTATAATATTACTCTCCATTGAAAAAATCCAGGGATTTACGGCAAAGAAGGCTTCCAGGCGACAGGGCAGCTCGTGGCCAATAGAGACAATGTCATCTTCAAAAAGGGAAAAAATGATTACAAATCAGTGGAATAAGTTTAATCTATAGAAAGATGTGTTAGTCATGCTGATGATGAGTATAATGGGGCAACTGTGATAGTATTTGGGGATATTGAGCAACCCAAATTGTGTATTCTCTGTTGCAGTGTTGGGTAAAAAGCCAAATGGTCTGTTCTTATAAATAAGGAGTTATAACATTTACGTAACTGAAATATTAATGTGCCATAATTTATTATGCTATAAACATACATATTAATGTTTTCCCCAATAACTAGACCTCTAAAAAATGATTGCAAATCTTATCTTCCTCTTGTTGAGTAGTAGGTTACTTAAACATGAATTGCTAGAATGTATCAATTTTTAATCAGTTTTGATCATTAGAAACTCCTATTCCATCATTTAGTATTGTCTAATATTTACTTTGAAGGAGTTCTTGTGGTGCTGTGGTTAAATGCTCGGCTGCTTAACAAAAGGTCGGCAGTTCGAACACACCAGCCTTGCATGGGAGAAAAATGTGGCAGTATTTACTTCAGGATTTCAACTTCAAACATGCTTCAAGCCATGTCTTCCTCTTTCCCTCCTCTCTTTTGGCAAAGAGTAAGCTTAAATCTTGTTGGCATTAATTCTAGGAGGGACAACTTGAATTTACATAAGAATAGATCTGTTATTCTTACATATGATATGGTCTTGTCATTGAAGGGGTTGAGTTGAAGTACACTCATCCATAGAAGGCATTTTTATTATTCAGGCAATTATCACTAACTTATACAAATGTTCCTTTATTTAGGCAAAAACAACTGAAATTAATGAATAAACAAAATATTTACTTGAATCTTATATTAAAATAATATATTTCTAAGTATATTACCTTGTATGTACGTAAAGCTGTTTAATGAATAAGGAAGACAGAAGAAGAATTAACTCATTTCAATTATGGTGATGGTGAAGAATATTGAATATACCATGGACTGACAAAAGAACGAACAAGTCTGTCTTGGAAGAAGTACATCCAGACTGCTCCTTGGAAGCAAGGATGGTGAGACTTTTTCTCGCAAACTTTGGACATGTTATCAAGAGGGACCAGTTCTTGGAGAAGGACATCATGCTTAGTAAGGCAGAGGGTGAGCTAAAAAGAGGAACACCCTCAATGAGATGGATTGACACAGTGGCTGCAACAATGGGCTCAAACATAGCAATGATTATGAGGATGGCATAGGACCAGGCAGTGTTTCGTTCTGTTGTACATAAGGTCAGTATGAGTCAGAACCAACTCAAAGGCACCTAACAACAACAAAGTACATACAGTAAACTATCTTCTTCTTTTTAATTGGAGGGTACCACAAATAACAACAACAACAAAAAAGAAACCTCAACAAATCAAACTTTTCTATGCTGGATACTAGAATTTGAATCATAGGGTTATAGAATATTTCCAGCTTTAGTTTTACTACATTCTTCTAAATTATTCTTCAAAGTGATTTACAAGCTTATACTCTAAGCTGTGCATGGCAGTATCCACTTCCTATATCATCAAGATTTGATGTTGTTGGAGGGATCAATATTCCAATAGGTAGAAACCATTAGCTCATTACATTTTTAATTTTCATTATTCTTGTTTCTTAATGAAATTGAGCAATTTGTTATTTTTATACCTACCATTTGAAATTCATTCTTGAGAATTGCCTGTTCATAGTTTTTGTCCACTTTTCCACTTGTTTTTATTTGATTTTTTCTAATTATGTTGAAAGGCTGTAAGACACAGTACCCATTATAAGTCCCTTGTTTGTTTACATATTGCAAATATTTTCTCCCATTTTTATATGTTGCAACTTAAGTTGTAACTTTGCAAGTATTTTAAAATTTTAATTACAAATTTATTCATTTTCCTTTACGATTATTATGAAGTATTTAAGAAAACATCCTAACCCAGAGTGTTATTTTTAATAAAGTTATTATTTTGCATTACTCATTTTTGTCTTTAATGCATATATGTGTATGTCTGTATAAGTTGTTGTTATGTGTCATCAAGTCAATTTTCATCTCATAGAGTCCCATGGAACCCTGGTAGCGCCATGGTCAAGAGCTCTGGCTGTTAACCAAAAGGTCGGCAGTTCGAAACCACCATCTGCTCCTTGGAAACCCTACAGGGCAGTTCTACTCTATAGTGAAGGGTCTCTATGAGTCAGAATCAACTCAACAGCAATGGATTTAGAGACTATATGTGACAGAGTAGAACTGCACCATAGGGTTTTCTAGGCTGTAATCTTTATGGGAGCAGGTCACCAGGTCTTTCTCCTGAAGAGCAGCTGCGTGGTTTTGAAACGCCAACCTTTTGGTCTTTGGTTAGCAGCTGAGCACTTAACCATTGCACTACCAATATGTGTGTATTACATATACATATACATATGGTATATGCTAACACTTTCAACATAGTTTTAGAAATACAGAATCCAACCATAACTCCAAGTATTTATTGGAGAACCCAATTCTCCCTCTTTAAATATATTCTATTCCTGTTCCAGCAGATAGGGTTATAAAATCACTCATCATGCCTCTCTTTATTTCAATTTGGATTCAGTTTATCCAGAATGGGAGTATTGGGGCTGATAATTGTACTGGATTAAAAACTAAGAACAAACACAACAGCATAATAATAATTTTTATGTAATCATATTTTTAGTGTTTGCATTGGTATTTTAATTTGATTTAGGAGACTGTGGATGAAGCAAATTTAGGAATTATACTGATGTTATTGCAAATCATACTTGTCAACAAGGAAGAAAATAAAGATGTATCGGTAATATGGATGAGGTTACGTAAAAACACTCTTGTTCTGAATTTGAACTAGAAGTGTCATTATGGACTCATGATATATTCTATCTTAAGTGATATGCACGGTTTCAGTTGGGGTAGGATGGAGAAGCTCATTGCACACAAAAGTCATGCCAAGAACAACTAAAAATGCAGAATAAGTCACATGCACACACAGTTTTGTAAAAGTCCAGAGACCTGCTGAAGCCATGAGTGCAAAGAGGCCCAGAGTACAGAGAGATGAACTCTGTCGAGGTGTGGTGTAATGAATCATTTTTACTTGACCTTTCTATCCATGGTCTTGTAACTCTCACAAAATGATTGGCAGGGACTATGCAAATTGAGTGACTTGTCGTTTACTAAGGGAATTGGTCAGTTTACTATGCAAATTGAGTGACTTATGGTCTGCTGAGGGGATTGATCCATTTGTGGTCCTTATGGGATGGCTATGCCTTGAAATTGATGAAGAGTTTTCTTATATAAAGGTTAATTCCTCAGAAGTTTAAAGGGACCTCACTACCATCAAGAACAGTCTGGATCGGAGCACATCCTTTGGACTAAGGACCCAGGAACCATTCACTGAGAACCTCCTAGACCCAGAAGAAAGAGCTATAACAATGAAGACAGCAAGACACAGTGAGAGACAGTGGCAGTGTGCTTGCTCACCCATGGAGTGAGAGCTAAGTACCTTCAGGCACGAGGCTTGCCAGTGAAGCTAAAAGAGTTGTAACACTTGCCAGTGCAGGGAAGTGGGTTGAGTGTGTCCCTTACAGGAGTTGCCTTGGAGGATCCTGTAATTGGGTCTTCCCACAGCTGGGTGGAGCTGGATGCCTCTGGACAGGAGGATTGCCAGAGAAGCTAAAAGAACTGTAACACTTTCTTGTGCAGGAAAAGAGAGTCCTTAATGTGCCCCGTGAAGGGGCTGCAGTGGAGCCCCAGGTAGTGTGGTGGCAAGACAGCCCCACAGGCCTGGGTAGAGTGGTGGGAGCTGGCAGCAGAGGCTAGTGAAGCCCAGAGGCAGAACAGAATCTCTGGGCAGCACAGTGGTAGCCAGAGGCAGCAGGGACATAAACACAGCATCTGACCTAAACCATGGCATGCCTGTCCAGTGATACAAGAATGGACAAGGATAATTCGAGGAAGGACAAGTGGTTCTCTTTTTGAGACTATGGTGTTACTGTTCACTCTTTGCTACCTATGAATAATAATAATGGCTTTCATTTTGCCAACATTGTGTGGCTTGTGCATCCAGCTCATCACAGATGAACATCACAGAATAACATCCATAGACTAGTTGATGCCGGTGGGTGCATGTGCCTCATTCCTAACAATCTTATGGCTGCCTGGAAGTTTGAGGCACGGCCTGTCTGCATGTGCAATGCAGATAGACAGACATGTACATAAAAGACTGAAAGTACAGTCTCTCCTTGTTTTCTCCCAGAAACATTTGCTGATCGGGATCAAGGCTGAAAGTCCACGTTTGCATGGATGGAGGATCACTGCTGAGGACAGAGTAAGCAACAAAGCTTTTGTCCATTGCTTAAAGCTGAACAGACAGAGGTGAAGACTTGAGGCAATTTCCTCAAGACAGATACTGTTTTCTGAACCTGTCCATGAGAGAGGGTAAAGAGTGAAGCAAGGACCTGCTGAAAAGCCATCCAGAGCTTTGTGTTCTTGGGTAGGCGCTGAGAGTTCAGGACCTGTAAGGCTGCCCTGAGAAGGCAGGTGTGTGGATCAAAGCCTCCTTGGCTGGGGGTGACTCCCCTTCTGTTATCTCAGCCCCAAGGCTCTGACTGAGCTTGGGCCAAAGCAGGGAATATCCTAGAACAAAGGGCACTTAGATCTGAGGCCCTTGGGCCCACAGGCCCTGCATACACTCATGTGAAGATGCAGCTAGACTAAATCAGCTCAGGTATTGGAAACATTTCTAAGGATTTACTTGTTTGAAACTTGGATGGAGAATTTTGTGTCTGACAGTAGCTGTCTTGAACAGACCAGATACACACCTCTAGGCTCTAAAGCTTAGCAGGTGGGCAGCACAGTGTAAAATTAGACAGTGTTTCTATAGCCTTCCAGTGGGCATTATAGAAATCACTTGGTATTTACTCAGGCTTTCAGTGTCCTGGAGGCCTATTTTCAAGTGTTCAGTCACTGGGCCAATGTGACAGTGAAATCAAAGACAGACCTGGTGAGGCTAGTTTTCCAAAGAAGGCCACCATTCCTCAGCCTAGTTATACACCATTCACAGAGCAGTACAAGGTGTGTTTGACTGATATTCACAGCTTCCTCTGGGAGAGAGAGCTTCTACCCCTCCGAAATACTGTAGGATCTGTAGTTCATGTTCCAGTCAGAGGGAAAGATCCTCCTCCAAGGTTAGTACCAATGCACTCTTCCACATGAGGAAGGATAGGCCCCAGCTTAGGGAATAGGGATGTTAAGCCCTAGATCTCAGAAACATTGCTCAGCAGGAAGACAGTTTTTGTTTGTTTGTGTTTGCTTTTGCTGGTTAAGAATGTTACATTCTGAAACAGGCAATGTGAACATAAACTTCTGTTGCTGCCTTCTGTTCTTTTGTTCTTCCCTTACCTACTTGTATCCTGTTGTTTGTAAAACATCTGATGTAGTTAGTTCAGGCTCAGTCTCTTTACAGTCCACTACTGAATACCAGCAACACCCACTTCTCTTCTCACTGCTATTCTCTGATTAAATCACAACCTTTGCCTTAGAATCATTTATTCTTTCATAAGACAAGTAAATGGCTTTAAAAAAATGACTGTTTTTCAAAGGACAAAGAAACTCTCCTAAAACTGCATAGAATGGTTATTCTCAAATTTCACCACAAATCTTTGGTGTCACAAATACAAAGATATGTATGTGCTGGTATTTCCACTCAGCACTCAGCTAGAAGAAGAGAGAGAATGCACACAAAGGCTGATTTAGGATGAGGGTGTTGGCAGTTATGAGACATAAAGGGGATGGTTGGTGACCTACTGAATGCAATCGTGAGGAAATATGAGACTAGGAAGGTCTGATCAACTGGAGATAAGACCCATGCCCATCACAAGGACATAGCCATGATATGTTTTGCTTATTATTTATGGTTGTAAACTTATGTATTTCACTTGGAATACAACTTAAATCTCATTATACTGTGCCATTTAATCTGAAATCTTTGGGGCTAAAAAATCCTGTAAACAACTAGTGAATCCAACATGAGCTCATAAGACTTAAGTAAGGTGCAGAATATATGGTATATACCTCAAATACCTAAGAAGGTGAAATTCACTCATCAGAAAATTGAAAGGTCTACCCACTGAGATTCATTTCAAGGGAAACAATAAGTGCTATTATAAAGGACAGCCATGGGTTGCCTTTTTGTAAGGTTCATATAGGATTTTATCTTATGAAGGCATTGACTAGAAGCTGTTGGTTGATCTGGAATTATGATACTGGAATTATTTTAATGCAGAAGGAATATTTTAAAGTAACTGAAGTAACTGTTTTTCAAAGAGTCTGAATTTTAGAGGTGAAAGACTAGAATAATCTCAACTGATTCAAGTTTGAGGCACATGTCCATAAGAAAACATGCAAATTTTCCAGGGCCAAGTGACATTTGTCTCGACCACTCGATTTAATTATTTATTTATTTATTTTTTGCTTTGATACAGCTTTGAATTGCCCAGTCCAATCATTTACCTTTATCTCAATCCAACTTACTCAGCCACTCCTAGGCCTATTTAAATACTTCGCATCTTTTGTTTCCCTGGATTATCCTCCTTCTCTTTGTAGTTTGTTTCAAATTACTTCCAGCTTTTGCTCAATTTATGATTCAGGTCTGTCTTCTATATTTTAAACACAGTCTGCTTCCTGAGTTTTCATTCTGAATACTCTTTCTGCAACTCGGCATAACTCTCTAAATTTTCTAGATTTAAAATAACTATCATCTCACTTTGGTTTAAAATCAGAAAAGCTTTGCATCAGGGTTGCATCCCTTCACCATTCTTATCTAGTCTGTATACTGAGCAAATAATCCAAGAAGCTGGACTATATGATGAAGAAAGTGGCATCAGGATTGGATGAAGACTATTAACAACCTACAATACGCAGATAACACAACCTTGCTTGCTGAAAGTGAAGAGGAATTGAACTACTTACTGATGAAGATCAAAAACTACAGCCTTTAGTATGGATTACACTTTCACATAAAGAAAACAAAAATCCTCACAACTGAACCAGTTAGCAACATCATGATAAATGGAGAAAATACTGACGTTTCAACGGATTTCATTTTACTTGGATCCACAATCAATGACCTTGAAAGCAGCAGTCAAGAAATCAAATGATGTATTGCATTGAGCAAAACTGCTACAAATGATCTCTTTTAAGTGTTAAAATGCAAAGGTATCACTTTGAGGACTAAGGTGTGCCTGATCCAAGCCACGGTATTTTCAATCACCTCACCCTGGTTAAGAGCGTGGCTGCTAATCAAAAGCCTGGCAGTTCGAATAAAGAAGACCAAAGAAGAATTGAAGCTTTTTAAATTATGTTGTTGGCAGAGAATGTTGAATATACTATGGACTGCCAGAAGAACAAATAAATCTGTCTTGGAAAAAGTACAGCCAGAATGCTCATTAGAAGCAAGGATGGTGAGACTTCTCACATACTTTGGGAATGTTATCAGGAGGAACCAGTCCCTGGAAAAAGACATCATGCTTGGTAAAGTAGACGGTCAGTAAAAAGAGGAAGACCCTCAATGATATGGACTGACACAGTGGCTGCAACAAAGGACTCAAGCATAACAATGATTGTGAGGATGGCGCAGGACCAGGCAGTGTTTTGTTAAGATGTACATAAGGTCACTATGAGTTGGAATCAACTCGACAGCACCTAAAACAACAACAACATCAACTCACTTAAATTTCAACTGTGTCAGCCATTATCAACAAATGGCCAAAACTGGAATTCTTCCAAACTTGCACAAGAAGAAAGAAAAGTTTTTCTATTTTAATGTACTGAGTAAACTGTAAAGTTGGTGCATTAAATAGCTTGAGATGTTCATTTGTTTGGAGGGCACTTTATTAGTATTTGATTTATTCAAAATTAATTAGTGGGTTTCAAGCATGTGTGGGTAGTTGGACTAGGTATTGTTTGACTTCTCTTGCAGCTGTTAAATTCTTTGATCTAGAATTTACTGAGCACTTATGGTGTCTGCAATGCCGTGACTGGCAAAGAAAGAAAAGCAAAAATTAAGACTGGAATTAAACGGAAGCATTGAAATGGATATAAGTTAGTGACGCATAGTACATTTACAGAGTTCTAAGAGAACATGAAATATTGTGTCCTGAATTTCAAAAACAGCCTGGGAATAAACTGGTTAAATACTAGTGTGAGGGTTTTATAGTTGACTAAATAGTACTAACACTCGATGAAGTTCTAATTTTATTTGATATATTTTAAATAATATATTTGATTAAAAGATACATACTTGGCAGCTAATAATAAGCTGTAAGAGTGTTTATATGAGACTTTATTGCATATACTGCATATTAGTCAAAAACAAGAATTCTGGGCTGTTTTGTAAGCTTTCCTTGGTGTTAAACAGTTAATTAAATCTTATCAAAGCTTAAATAAATCTAATGATAAATGGAAATTCAAGCATATATCATCAATGTTATTCTGCAAGATTTAATATATGTATATATCATAAAATTATTTCTTAAATGACACACAAGAAAGGATATAATAATCTTGTTTTAGCCTAGGAAAATGTTAATGTGGAATCTTCTGGGAAGAGACTAGATAAATGCAAGTACCTTGTGTGGTATTCGTAAGGAGACAATGTGGCTGCTAACAAGGTGTAGCTTACATGGCCATTAAGCGTTCTGCAAGGCTACTACACTATGTGCCCCGACGATACACAGGAGGGACAGAACATCAAAACTGCAAGCTGCTCAGAAAAGAATAGGTTGCTCTTGTGACAGCAAAGGGACTTTCCAAAAAAGTTAACTTAAGAACAGATCACCATGGTAACAGCAGAGTGGTTTTCCAGGAGCACAGCAGATGCAACTTTCATAGAAAATTAAAATAATGCTTACCTGTACAAGTTTAGCTTAAAATAGAATAACTGAAAATAACACCTGGGCAAAACTGAGCTATAAGAAATGGGGTAAGTCAGACTTCAAATTGAGATCTGTCCTTGGACAGACAACCACCTGGTCAGTCTGTTGCACTACCCCCTTACTGTAGGGTGCCTTACCATCAGCACTATCATTATCTTGTCTTATAAGAACATTATAAACTGCCAATCATCAATGTCATGCTGAGTCCCCTCTGTTGTGGATAGAATCAGAAGGGGACTGAGTCACCCCAAGGAAACCTCTCAAGTCATTAAGAGGTCCAGAACATGACAACTTGCAGCATAGATGGCCTCAATCATCTCCATCATTGATAATGACTTTTTCTCTATTATAAATGCAATGACTCTAGTTTTCCATCCACATTCAAAAAACAGGAAACTCCAATTCAGTTTCCTCCAGAATCATTTTGAGTTCCCCATTGAGCAGTGCCAGGAAGATGTTACCAGGTGTCCCTGTTGTGATCTGTCAGCTCATAGTGGTACCTTTCTTTGGGCTCCCCTCTCTTGGGTTCTTCCTCTCAGTGCCACCAGTCCACGCTGCTAAGAGCATTTATCCTTAGTCTGCAAATGCTCACATGTGGCTCCCTTCAAGAGATAACTGACACATACTTGACAGTAAGTAATGATTTTTAAAGGCTTTCCTAAAGCAATGGAGTAGGAGAGGGGGTGCAAGAAAAATAAAGTATTGTCCAGAACAGAGAACACAATTTTAATGGTTTGTCCCTCATTCACTGAATGCCTGGTGTGCCCCAGCACTCAGGTAACATTCTTCCTAATGATTATTTTTACCATCATTTATAAGGAAAAAATTGTTCTTTAACTAGTGAATAAGGTCATAGTAAGACAAACATAGGTCCAGTTCTGGGTGCTTCACTAATAAACTCGATGAACTTAGTGGGCTATTCAAATTTCATAAACCTCAATAACATCTCTCTCACTTGTTGGCAATAGTAACAGTAACAACCTCGTAGGAGTGTTAGGAAAACTAATGGAGATAATGCATTCTTAGCACAGTGTCTGGGAAAAATTAAACGTTCCATAATGTTAGCTACTATAATTCTCTTTATTTTTATTATTATAATAAAATCATGGTCTTTCTGATAGGGCAAATGCTAAGGAGTTACATTTGGGTGCAGGGTTTTTCATTTTCTGTTCATTGTATACATGAGTAAGTTGAAGAGTAGCACTGGCTACATCAGCACAAGCTCTAGCAATAGGGAATCCCTTAGTCTTGGTATCCCATGAAGAATCCTGTGCTAACCAGGGAAACTTCCTGAGTTGACCAAAAAATGAGCATTCAAGTCAGTCTGTTTTGTCATACAGGCAAGCTGCAGGCATTTTCTGCACTTTCAGCAGCATCACTACCAACGACGCCCCTTTTTTCATGTTCCATTTGGATTCCTTTGGGCTAATCTCTTCTTCATAATTTTACTTCTGCTCTTTGAATTAGTTAACCAAACTTAGCTTTTTCACCTTGTCTGTGAAAGTTTAGGCCTCAACCCATGCTCCGGCTAGTTCTGAGGGAAATTAGTGGCCATGAGTAGGATGCTTTGCCTCATTTGAAGAACTTGGTACTCAAATCCTGGTTCCAATCCTCATAAAGCAGGCTGGGCCCACCAAGTCATCAATGAAGGGGAAAGGCGGCCAGGCAGCAACTACCACGTCCAGTTGTATTTCTTTCCAACACAGACCAGTTATTGTTCAAGAAACATAGCTTTTTTTAGAGGCAAGGCCAAGATGGCAAAGTAGTCAGATGTTTCCTATGGTCCTCTTGCAACAAAAACACACAAAAAACAAGCGAATTGATTATATAAGACTATCTAGGAGCCCTGAACATCAAAGGCAAAGTTGAGGAATTAGACTGAGTGGCAGGGGGAGGGAGAGACTGTTCAGAAAAGGTGAGGAGTTTCCAGACCTGACTTGGCGGGAGCCGGTGCCCTTCAGGCTGGATAAGATCACATGTGCGGTGAAGCAAGTAGTGGCACTCCAAAGGCATTTTCCACACTGGGAGATAACCAGCAGCAGAGAGTCTACTCTGGCATCCAGAACCAGTGAAAAGCAACTCTCAATTGGCAAAAGATAAACACTTGTGTATCGCCTACCACACAGATCAAAAAGCACCCCATTTGAGAAAAACCTCTCTCTCATTTACCTTCCTCCTACTTGCTCTGCATGAGGTCCTGGGCTGGCTTCAGCAGTTGCTGAGTCCCCTGAGCCAGAAGTAGGGTCCATCATGTGCTCTTAGCCATTCTCTTGGCCTTGGAAAGGGAGTAAATTAACAAACAGGGGAAAAATAATCTGCTGGCTCCCTTAAGACAAGAACTCAGGGAAGGCACAGCACATTTGCCTAGGCACAGACATAAAGGGTCCATGGACTCTGAATGCCTTTCACTCTTGCATAGACCTGTGTGGGCCCATTTCAACAGAGTAGGCCCTCATTACTACAGTACAACAGGGTTTATAACTGAAGTCTCACTTCAACAATTTCAACACTTCTCTGCCCATTAAGCAGGGTCCTCACCTACCCACATCAGGGGTCTGAGAACTGGTGGCTCCACCCATGCCACCTAGCAACCTGAGACAGGGTTCCAAGAATAAGTGATGCACCCTAGTCCTTAGAGCCAACAGCATTGGGTGCTCATAGTCTGGCTGCAAAACCCATCCACCTACATGCTCTAGGGAACAGGGACATGCTTTCCTCCCAGACACTCAGGGGCAGCCATCAGCTCCCTGCCTTGCTCAGCGCATGACCCCCTACTGCAGCCAGATACTTGTGTGCTTACACCAATCACCCATGTCTGTCTAGGACTGTAGGTGAGAGCCTGAACCACACACTTGGTGACTGACTACATGGAAAACTGAACTGAACTGATACAAGAAAAGTAAATAGACTCCTGGGCTAACATACCTAGTAACAGATCTAACCACTTGATGACAGAATGTTAGCACTTCAAAGGCACCAATAATCAAACTAGCTCACATGAGCAGCCTATTTGGGATTATCAAAACAAAAGAAAACAAGAAGCTAGGACATAACAAGCAAACATAAAATAAATATAATAACTTATTGATGGGTTGGAGACAAAAGTCAATATAAAATCACATAAAGAGGCAGACCATGATGGCTTCAGCAAGCTCCCAAAATAAAGAATCAAGAAATTTTCCAGAGGAAGAGAATTTCTTGGAATTACTGGAGGTGGAAAACAAAAGATTAATATACAGAACTCTTCAAGATATCAAGAAGTAGACCATGCAAAATGCAGAACAAGTTAAGGAACATACAGACAAAGCAATAGAGAATCTTAAGAAGGTTATTCAAGAGCATAATGACAAATTTACTAGGTTGCAAGAATCCATAGAGAGACAACAATCAGAAATCCAGAAGATTAACAATAAAATTTCAGAATTAGACAACTCAATAGAAAGTCGTAGGAGCAGAATTGAAGCATTAGAAGTCAGAATTAGTGCGAATGAAGATAAAGTAGTTCACACCAACTTATTTGAGGAAAAATCAAATAAAAGAATTTAAAAAAATGAAGAAACTCTAAGAACTATGTGGGACTTTATCAGGAGTACCAGCACTGGGGGGGGGGTGCGCGGGGGGGGAGATAACAGAAAATACAGAGAGTTGTTGGAGATTTTTTGGTGGAAAACTTCCTTGATATCATGAAAGATGACAAGATATCTATCCAAGATGCTCATCGAACCCCACATAAGGTAGGCCCCAAAAGAAAGTCACCAAGACATATTATAATCAAACTTTCCAAAACCAAACATAAAGAGAGAATTTTAAGAGTGGCTAGGGATAAACGAAAAGTTATCTGCAAAGGAGAGTCAAAAAGACTAAGCTTGGACTACTCAGCAGAAACCATGCAGGCAAGAAGGCAATGGGATGACATATATAAAGCCTTGAAGGAAAAAATTTGCTAACCAAAAATTATATATTCAGCAAAATTGTCTCTCAATTACAATGCAAAATTAGAACATTTCCAGATAAACAGAAATTTAGGGAATTTACAAAAAACCAAACCAAAATTACAAGAAGTACTAAAGGGAGTCTTCTGGTTAGAAAATCAGTAACATCAGATAACAAGCCAAGACTAGAAAATAGGACAGAGCAACCAGATATTAATGTAGATAGGGAAGTCACAAAAATAAATAAAAGCTAAAACACAGAAAATAGGGAAATAGAGATGTCAATATTAAAAAAAAAAGATGACAACATTAAAAAAAAAGAGGGACTAAAAAATGTAGTAATAGATTTTTCATATGGAGAGGAAGTCAAGGCAATATAAAGAAATAAAAAACTGGTTTGAACCTAGAAAAATAGTGGTAAATATTAAGGTAACCACAAAGGAAACTAACAATCCTACACATCAAAATAAAAACAAGCAAAATATAAAGATTCAGCAAAAACAAAATCAACAACAATGAAAAAAAAGGAAAAGAAAATACATAAACAAAAATGACTCAGCACAGAAAATTAAGTGAAAGAAACTGTCAACAACACACACACACACAAAATATATCAAAATGACAGCACTAAACTCATACCTATCAACAATTGCACTGAACGTAAATGGACTAAATGCACCAGTAAAGAGACAGTGGCAGAATGGATAAAAAAACATGATCCGTCTATATGCTGCCTATAAGACACACAGCTTAGACTTACAGACACAAACAAACTAAAACTTAAAGAATGGAAAAAATTATGTCAAGCAAACAACACTCAAAAAAGAGCAGGAGTGGCAATATTAATCTCTGACAAAATAGACTTTAAAGTAAAAGCCACCACAAAGGATAAGAAAGGACACTATATGATTAAAGGGTCAATACACCAGGAGGACATAAACATAATATTTACACACCCAACAACAGAGCTCCTAATTACATAAAACAAACTCTAACAACACTGGAAAGAGAGATAGACAGCTCCACAATAATAGTAGGAGACTTCAACACACACCTTTCAATAAAGGACAGAACATCCAGAAAGAAGCTCAATAAAGACATGGAAGATCTAAATTTCACAATCAACCAACTTGATCTCATGGACATATACCAAACACTCCACCAAACGCAGCCAAGTATAGTTTCTTTTCCAACTCACATGGAACATTCACTGAAATAGACTGCATATTAGGCCATAAAGCAAGCCTTAACAGAATCCAAAGCATCGAAATATTACAAAGCATCTTTTCTGATCATAAAGACATAAAAGTAGAAATCAATAACAGAAAAAGCAAGAAAAAAATCACACGTATGGAAACCAAAAAACACCTTGCTCAAAAACTACTGGGTTATAGAAGAAATTAAGGATGGAATACAGAAATACATAGAATAAAATGAGAACGAAAACACATCCTAGCAGAACCTTTGGGACACAGCAAAAGCAGTGCTCAGACGTCAATTTATAGCAATAAATGTACACATCCAAAAGAAGAAAGGGCCAAATTCAAAACATTAACCCTACAACTTGAACAAGTAGAAAGAGAGCAGCAAAAGAAGCCTCCGGGTGCCAGAAGAAAGGAAATAATAAGGATTAGAGCAGAATTAAATGAAATAGAGAATAGAAAAACAATTGAAAGAGTTAATGAGACCAAAAGTGGGTTCTTTGAAAAAACAAAACCGATAAATGATTGGCCAAACTGACAAAACAAAAACAGGAGAGGAAGCAAATAACTCATATAAGAATTAGTATGGGTGATATCACAACAGATTCAACTGAAAAGAATCATAACAGTATACTATGAAAAATTGTATGCTTACAAATTTGAAAACCTAGAGGAAATGGACAAATATCTAGAAACTCACTACCTACCTAAATTAACACTAAGAGAGAGTAGAACAACTAAATAAACTATAACAAAAGAAAAGATTGAAAAGGTAATTTAAAA
The DNA here is from genome assembly GCF_000243295.1 of Trichechus manatus latirostris. Taxonomy (NCBI): domain Eukaryota; kingdom Metazoa; phylum Chordata; class Mammalia; order Sirenia; family Trichechidae; genus Trichechus; species Trichechus manatus. Next base: position 364,249 of record NW_004444105.1, read on the forward strand.
ACTCCCAACAAAGAAAGCCCTGACCCAGATGGTTTCACTGGAGGATTCTAACAAAATTTCAGAGAAGAGTTAACACCACTAGTAGTAAAGGTATTACATATCATGAAAAAGGAGGGAATACTCCCAAACTTATTCTATGAAGCTAGCATAACCCTGATACCAAAACCAGGTAAAGACACCACAGAAAAAAAAGAAAATTACTCATCAATATCCCTCAAGAACATTGACACAAAAATCCTCAACAAAATGCTAGCCAATAGAATTCAGCAACGTATCAAAAAAATAAATCACCATGATCAAGTGGGATTTATACCAGGTATGCAAGGATGGTTCAACATTAGAAAAACAATTAGTGCAATCCATCACATAAATAAACAAAAGACAAGAACCACATGATCTTATCAATTGATGCAGAAAAGGCATTTGACAAAGTCCAACACCCATTCATGGTAAAAACTCTCAACAAAATAGGAATAGAAGGGAAATTCCTGAACATAATAAAGGACATTTATAGAAAGCCAACAGCCAACATCATCCTAAATGGAGAGACTTTGAAAGCCTTTCTCTTGAGAACAGCAACCAGACAAGACTGCTCTTAATCATCACTCTTATTCAACATTGTGCTGGAGGTTGTAGCTAGAGCAATTAGGCTAGAAAAAGAAATAAAGCACATCCAAATTGGTAAGGTACAATTACAAATGTCTCTATTTGCAGATGATATGATCTTATATGCAAAAAACCCCAAAGAATCCACAAGAAAACTACTGGAACTAATGGAAGATTTCAGCAAAGTATCAGGATACAAAATAAACAAACAAAAATCAGTTGTATTCTTCTAGACCAACAAAGAGAACTTCAAAGAGGAAATCACCAAATAAATACCATTTACAATAGCTCCCAAGAAGATAAAATACTTAGGAAAAAATCTAACCAGAGATGTAAAAGACCTATACAATGAAAACTGCAAGACATTACCGCAAGAAACCAAAAGAGACCTGCATAAGTGGAAAAACATACCTTGCTCATGGATAGAAAGACTCAACATTGTGAAAATGTCAATCTGACCCAAAGCAATCTACAGGTACATTGCAATCCCAATCCAAATTCCAATGGCATTTTGTAATGAGATGGAGAAAAAAATGACCAACTTCATATGGAAAGTGAAGAGGCCCCAGATAAGTAAAGCATTACTGAAGAAGAAGAACAAAGTTGGAGGCCTCACACTACCTGATTTTGGAACATATTATACCACCAACGTAGTCAAAACAGCCTGATATGGGTACAACAATAGACACAGAGACGAATAGAACAGAATTGAGAATCCAGACATAAATTCATGCACCTGTCAGCAGCTGGTATTTGACAAAGTCCCAGAGTCCATTATATGGGGAAAAGACAGTCTCTTTAACAAATGATGCTGTAATAACTGGATATCCATGCACAAAAAATTAAACAAGACCTATACCTCACACCATGTACAAAAGCTAACTCAAAATGGATCAAAGGCCTAAATATAAAATCTAAAACAATAAAGATCATAGAAGAAAAAATAGGGACAATGCTTGCAGTCCTAATACATGGCATAAACAGAGTATGAACCATAAGTAATAATGCACAAACACCAGAAGAGAAACTATCCAACTTGGAGCTCCTAAAAGTCGAACACTTACGCTCATCAAAGGACTTCACCAGAAGAGGAAAAGTACAACCTACAAACTGGGAAAAAATTTTGGCTAGGACAAATCCAATCAGTGTCTAATATTTAATATTTACAAGATACCGCAAGACCTCAGCAACGAAAGACAAACAATCCAATTAAAAAATGGGCAAAGGATATGAACAGGCACTTCACCAAAGCAGATATTCAGGCAGCTAACAGACACATGAAGAAATGCTCACAATCATTAGCTATTAGAGAAATGCAAATCAAAACTACAATGAGATACCATCTCACCCCAATGAGGCTAGAATTAATCCAAAAAACACAAAATAATAAACGTTGGAGACGTTGTGGAGAGTCTGGGACACTTATACACTGTTGGTGGGAATATAAAGTGGTACAACCACTTTGGAAATCGATTTGGTGCTTCCTTAAAAAGCTAGAAATAGAAGTACCATACTATTCAGCTATCCCACTCATTGAAATATATCCTAGACAAATAAGAGCCATCACACAAATAGATATATGCACACCCATGTTCACTGCAGCATTGTTCGTGATAGCAAAAAGATGGAAACAACCTAGGTGCTCATAAATAGTTGAAAGGATGAACAAATTTTGGTATATTCACACAATAGAATACTAGGCAATGATAAAGAATAACGATGACTCCATGCAACATCTTATAACATGGAGAACTCTGGAAAGCATTATGCTGAGTGAATGTAGTCAGTTGCAGAAAGACAGTGTATAAGACTACTATTATAAGAACTCAAGACAAGGTTTAAACACAGAAGAAAGCATTCTTTGATGGTTACAGGTGTGGGGTGGAAGGGAGAGTGGTATTCACTAGCTAGATAGTTGACAAGAATTATTTTAGGTAAAGGGGAAGACAGCACACTACACGGGAAGTCAGCACAATTGGACTAAACCAAAAGCTAGAAGTTCCCTAAATACAACCAACTGCTTTGAGGAACAGAGTAGCAGTGGTGGGAGTCTGGGGACCATGGTTTCGGGGGACATCTAGGTCAATCGGCATAACAAACTTTATTAAGAAAGTGTTCTGCATCCCACTTTGGCGAGTGGCTTCTGGGGTCTTAAAAGCTTGCAAGCAGCCATCTAAGATGCATCAATTGTTCCCAATACACCTGGAGCAAAGGAGAATGAAGAACACCAAAGACACAAGGAAAATAGTAGCCCAAGAGACAAAAAGGGCCACGTACACCGGAGACTCCATCAGCCTGGGACCAGAAGAACTACATGGTGCCTGACTACCAATAATGACCGCTCTGACAGGAAACACAACAGGGAGTCCCTGACAGAGCAGGAGAAAAGTAGGGTGCAGAACTCAAATTCACGTAAAAAGACCAGACCAGACTTAATGGTTTAATTGAGACTGGAGGGAGCCTGGAAGACACAGCCCCCGGACTCTCTGTTAGCCCAAAACTAAAACGTTCCTGATGGCAACTCTTCAGAGAAGGATTAGACTGGGCTATATGACATAAAATGAATACTCATGAAGAGTGTGTTTCTTAGCTAAAGTAGATACGTAAGACTAAATGGGCAGCTGCTGTCCAGAGGCGAGATGAGAAGCCCGAGAGGGTCAGGAGCTGGTTGAATGGACAAGGGAAATCCGGGGTGGAAAGGAGGAGTGTGCTGTCACAGTACAGGGAGAGCAACTAGGGTCACATAATAATGTATGTATAAATTTTTGTATGAGAGACTAACTTGAATTGTAAATTTTCACTTAAAGCACAACAATAAAAAAAAAACCAGCGTTTTTTCCCCACGAACTCGTCAATAATTCCCTCAATTATCCTTCATGTATTATGCGCACCAAAACTCCAAATTCTGTGTCAACCTATAGAATAAGCAAAGAACAGTATAAATATCTCTTCAAAAACCCAACTCCATAATACTTGTCCTTTGGTACATGACATATTATAACATACTACCTTGGCCACTAAGAAAGCTTGTGTTGAGTAATAAAACAGGTAAATTTACCTAGGAAAATGTTATCATAATTCAAATGCAACTAAAATCCCTTCACATCCTGAAAATTACCAACATTTCAAGATAATGTTTATAGTACATTATAAATCACCAACTACTTTTACAATAGGTACTGTCTTAGGCTGGGTTCTCTAGAGATGCAAAACCAGTAAAGGGTATAAATATATATAGAGAAAGATTTATATCAAGGACATAGCTCATGCAATTGTAGAGGTTAAAACGTCCCAAGTCCACGGATCAGGGTAGAGGCCTCTCCCAGTTCACGGAGCCGCAGAAGCTGGTGAACCCAAGGTCGGCAGGTTGGGGATCAGGAGTCTTGCTCGCAGCCTGAGAAGTTGGATGAATTCCAAGCTCAACAAGTAAGCTGCTAGCTCAAGTCCCACAAACCGGAGGTGAGACAACAAGAGGCAGATGCTGAGTCTGGAACAAGCCAAAAACCTTGGCAAGTCTAGCAGGCAGAAAGTTACCGATGGAAGGCAGACAGAGATGAACTGAGGGGGCTGTGAGCTGCCACAGGCCCCGCCTCCACCGGTACCACTCAGCAGATTTCATCATGGGGGTGATCACAACATTATACAACTGCTAAAACACTGAGAGTAATGGCCTAGCTAAGTTGACATACAATCTTAACCATCACAGGTACCCTAACTCTTTTTGTTCTTTTCTATTTCTTTCAAATCAGTGGAGATTTTATGAAGCAGGGTCTAAATTCAAAGCACTTTTGATTAATATGTTCCAGTCCGTCAGTTTATACATTTATCAGCCCTTTTTCACTTATTTTTTATTTCACAGTTCAGAAAGGAAACATGCATACCCAATGCCCTCAGATTGCTAATTTAGAGTTCACCAAGATATCCTTCTGAATATCAGGCTCCCAAGGAAAATCAAAGTGAATGTGGAAACCATCGAAAGCTTACCAGTCATGCACAGAGCTTCTTTACATCTATTATTCTTAAAAATTACAAAATTAGGACTCCGGCAAGATGGCGGTCTAGGCAGAAGCACCACGCCGTCCCTCCACAACAAAGATCTGAAAAACTAAGCCAAACAGAGAATCAACAATCCTGAAACCCTAGAACATCAAATGAAGAGATAAAGAACTCAGCCGAACACCAAACGGAGTAAGAAT
>NW_004444105.1:376640-383141 GCF_000243295.1 Trichechus manatus latirostris
TATATTTTCATAAAATAGAAACGTGAAAGGAAAAGGCAACATGATAAAATAACTGTTAAATATAGAATAAGTATCAAATATATGCAGGGTAAATATAGAAACAATTAATTTGAAAACAATGGAAATAAACATGAACTGTATATATTCTTTCAAAATTTGGGGCAACTTTATATAATTAATAAAAGCCATGATTTTTAATGAGCTTTGTTAAGAATCAATTTGAGGAATAATATTTTCTTCCAATATGGTGGAAATGCTGGTGGTATAGTGGTTAAGTGTTACGTCTGCTAACCAAAATTTTGGCAGTTCGAATCCACCAGGCTGTCCTTGGAAACTATGGGTCAGTTCTACTCTGTCCCATATGGTCGCTATGAGTCAGAATCGACTGGATGGCACTGGGTTTTTTTTTTTTTTTTTTTAATATGGCATCTAAGAAAATGTAATAAAAACGTTTTTATTGAGAAAATGAAGCAAAAATTAGAAAACGTACAAAAAAAAGGCTATTCATATAATTACAGTATGGCCTCATAACCATAAGTAAAGGTTGAGAGATCACCTCCTGGGCTCACATCCCTGGTCCATGTGGAACTAGTGATGTACCTGGGCATGCTCCCTCTTGGCAGTGGGCCTGTTTCCTCATCTGTACATAGCAGTGCTGTACATGATAGCAGTGCTACCTCACGGGTCTAAATGAATAAGTATATGAAAAGCACTTGGAAGAGTACCTGGTACATAGTGCTGGGTTATACTGGTTTTTGCTATTGTTATTGTTGAGGTGGAATGTACTTTGAAGGTAATTAGCAAAACGCTAGAAAATTGAGCTCCAGAGAGGATCAATGATCTCTGCAAGTCAGGGGAAAAAAGGGAACTTATTAATAAATCAAACAAAACCCTTTGCCCTCGAGTCGATTCCAACTCATGGCAATCCCATGTGTTATAGAATAGAACTGCTCCATAGGGTTTTCTTAGCTATAATCTTTATAGAAGCAAATCACCAGGCCTGTCTTCTGTGGTACTGCTGGGTGGGTTCCAATTGTCAACCTTTAGGTTTGTAGTTGAGTGCAACCATTTGCACCACCCAGTGAACGTGAACTTATCAATAGTGAAAATGAATTGTGGTGTTGTCCTTGTATGTTACTTTTATTCCTGAAATCCTTTTTATCAAGAAATTTTACAAAGTATAAAATTTTTCAAACATACTGACCCCCTAACTTTGTTGTAAGGAGGCCTGGTGGTGCAGTGATTGAGAGCTCAGTTGCTAACCAAAAGGTCAGTGGTTGAAATCCACCAGCCACTCCATGGGAGAAAGATGTGACTGTCTTCTGTAAAGATTCGTAGCCTTGGAAACCCTATGGGGCAGTTCTACTCTATCCTATAGGGTCGGTATGAGTCAGAATTGACTCCACTGCAACAGGTTTTTTTTTTTTTTAACTTTGTTGTAAGGCAGATTAACTTGATGGTCTATTTCTCAAGCTAAGGAACTAGCTTCACATCTCAAGCCATCAGTACTGGGAATATTTGGACTAAGTAAAAATAGTGCAATTATGATAAATTTGTGAATAAAATAAAATAAAGCCAGGAGAAACAAGTTACAAGTGCTAACTAGAAGAGCAAGCCAGAGGATAAGAAGAGCAGTGGATTTGAATGTTCAGTGTGACATTCACTGTGCTCAGGCCAGAGTTGGTGTTACACCTGAATGCCTTCTCAAAACACAAAGGAAACTGCCGCTAGAGAAATACTATTTTTTCCAAGCAGGATGCTAAATGTTCCGTACCCTTGAAACAATGCTCTGGAAATGATAGACTGCTGTGGTCACACGAGCAGATGTTGTTGTTAGAAAGCACTTTCAAATTCTCCTGCGTTTTAGAGAATTGTTGATATCAGCTCTGTAGGGTTGTATGAGGAAAAGGAAATAGAAGTTTACTGAATTCAACATTCTATTTTAATGACTGAAGGGCTGTGAGGCTGAACTCATAAGCTCTGCCAATGGGAGAGAATAAAATAAACTATAAATTATAATAATAAATGAACACAAGGCCAATTTTCTCCAAATTTACCAATCTAAGTTGTTTAAAGTCAGATACAATATTTGATGGTTTAGCAATGGCATCCATTAATTCTCTGAAGATAATTTATATGCATAATTCAAATAGACAGATTAATTTCTTGGACGAAAAATCTCCTAAAGTCAATATTATACATTTTACAAAACTAAATAAGGTATGAAAGTGCCAAGTTCAAAATTGCAGTGAAATATTACTATTCATATAATGATAAAGTATAACTGTAATTGTGTTTGAACTAATTACCATATTTTTTATGCAAATAACATGTGACTTTTACATTTGTTGCCAACTGCACCCTCCCCCTGTGAGGTATTTTTGTAATCCCTCCATGATAATTTTTTTTACAGCAACATGTTAAAAAATTTGACATAGCAGTGCTTATGAAAATACTTCTTGGGGAGGATGCAGCTGGTAAACAAACATAGAAGTCGTGTGTTATTTTTGCAAAACAGAGTAATAGGCACTAGAAAGTGTTCTCCCCTGGCTTGCTCATATGCCATCACTGATCCTGAATTGTTGAGAGTCTGATGAACAGTGATAACATAGGTCTCTTTGCAAAGGCATTCTTTCTCCCAGATGTGGACTGCGTCTACAAGCACAAAGTTTGGTGAGAAAGAGATGCCATGTGTCCACTTAATTCAAGTTAAAAACCCAGAAAAAAAAAAAATCAATTACCTGAAATAGTCATGGGTAACTTAGCAAATTTTATGTTGGTGTGGTAGTCCTGGAGCCCTGGTAGCGTAGTGGTTAAAACATTTGACTGCTAACTGAAAGGTCAGTGGTTCAAATCCACAGCCACTCCTTGGAAACCCTATGGGGCAGTTCTAGTCTGTCCTATAGGGTCTCTATGAGTTAGAATAGACTCAATAGCAGTGGAATGGGTGGTAGCCCTTACTAGGCTGTAAATTGTAGTTTTTGTTTTCAATTAATAAAACAAGCATGCATTGTACCACTGCTATGTAGTCAATATTGTATTGGGTAATGACAGTATTTAAACACATGGGCATGGGCACAAGTAATGAGAATCAAACCAGAAGGAATTAAAAATCCTTTTGAAAACACAAAATATACACGTTTCGAAAGTAAAGAGTCAAATCCTCAAGGTGTTACAGTTACTTCTTTTTTATTGTGCTTTAGATGAAAGTTTACAGTTCAAGTTAATTTCTCATACAAAAATTTATGCACATATTGTTATGTGACCCTAGTTGCAATCCCTATAATGTGACAGCACACTCTCTCTTTCCACTCCTCATTTCCCATATCCATTCAAGCAGCCCCTATCCCTTTCTGCCTTCTCATCCCGCCTCCGAACAAAAGGTGCCCATTTAGTTTCCTGTGTCTACTTGAACTAAGAAGTACACTCCTCAGGAGTATTATTTTGCATTTTATAGTCCAATCTAATCTTTGTCTGAAGAGTTGGCTTAGGGAATGGTTTTAGTTCTAGGTTAACAGAGAGTCTGGGGGTCAAGCCTTTAAGGGTTCCTCCAATCCCAGTCAGACCATAAAGTCTGGTCTTTTTATGTGAATTTGAGTACTGCACCACACTTTTTTCCTGTTTTGTCAGGGACTCTCTGTGTGTTTCCTGTCAGGGCGGTCATTATTGGTAGCCAGGCACCATCTAGTTCTTCTGGTCCCAGGCTGATGGAGTCTATGGTTTATGTAGCCCTTTCTGTCTCTTGGGCTAATATTTTCCTTGTGTCTTGGTGTTCTTCATTGTCCTTTGCTCCAGGTGGTTTGGGACCAATTGGCCCATCTTAGATAACCACTCACAAGCTTTTAAGACCCCAGAAGCCACTCACCAAAGTGAGATGCAGAACATTTTCTTAATAAAGTTTGTTATGCTGATTGGCCTAGATGTCTCCCAAAACCATGGTCCCCAGACCCCCACCCCTGCTATCCTGTCCCTTGAAGTGTTTGGTTCTGTTCAGGAAACTTCTTAGCTTTTGGTTTGTCCACTTGTGCTAACTTCGCCTGTATTGTGTGTTATACTTCCCTTTTATAAGATAATTTTTGTTGACTATCTAGTTAGTGAAGTCCCTTCTCCTTCTCTCCCCACCCTCGTAACTATCAAAGAATATTTTCTTCTGTGTTTAAACCGTTTCTTGAGTTCTTATAACAGTGGTCTCATACAATATTTATCCTTTTGTGACTGATTTCACTCAGCATAATGCCTGCCAGATTCAGCCATGTTGTGAGATGTTTCGAAGATTTATCAGTGCTCTTTATGTTGCTTAGTATTCCATTGTGTGAATATACCATCGTTTGTTTATCCATTCGACTGTTGATGGGCACCTAGGTTGTTTCCATCTTTTTGCTATTGTGAACAGTGCTGCATTGAACATGGGTGTGCATTTATCTATTTGTGTGATGACTCTTATTTCTCTAGGATATATTCCACGGAATGTGATTGCTGGATTATATGGTACTTCTATTTCTAACTTTTTAAGGAAGCACCAAATCAATTTCCAAAGTGGTTGTATCTTTTACATTCCCACCAGCAGTGTGTAAGTGTTCCAGTCTCTCCACAACCTCTCCAGCATTTATTATTTTGTGTTTTTTTGATTAATGCTAGTCTTGGGGTGAGATGGTATCTCATTGTAGTTTTCATTTGCATTTCTCTAATGGCTACTGATCCTGAGCATTTCCTCATGTATCTGTTAGCTGACTGAATGTTTTCTTTGGTGAAGTGCCTGTTAATATCCTTTGCCCATTTTTTAATTGGGTTATTTGTCTTTTGATGTTTGAAGTTTTGCAGCATCTTGTAGATTTCAGAGATTAAACCCTGATCGAAAATGTCATAGCCAAAAATTTTTTCCCAGTCTGTATGTTGTCTTTTTACTTTTTTAGTGAAGTCTTTTGATCAGCATGAATGTTTGATTTTTAGGAGCGCCCAGTTATCTAGTTTCTCTTCCAGTGTTTGTGCATTCTTACTTATGGTTTGTATTCTGTTTATGCCACGTATTAAGGCTCTTAGCATTGTCTCTATTTTTTTCTTCCATGATCTTTATCGTTTTAGATTTTACATTTAGGTCTTTGATCCATTTTGAGTTAGCTTTCATATATGGTGTGAAGTAGAGGTCTTGTTTTCATTTTTTTGCACATGGATATCCAGTTATTACAGCACCATTTGTTAAAGAGACTGTCTTTTCCCCATTTGGACCTTTGTAAAATACCACCTGCTCATATGTGAATGAATTTACATCTCTGCCCATAGGTAAATAAATTTACATCTGGATTCTCAATTCTATTCCATTGGTCTATGTATTTGTTGTTTTACCAGTACCAAGATGTTTTGACTACCATGGTGGTATAATAGGTTTTAAAATCACGTAGTGTAAGGCCTCCCACTTTGTTCTTCTTCTTGAGTAATGCTTTATTTATTTGGGACCTCTTCACTTTCCATATGAAGTTGGTGATTTGTTTCTCCAACTCATTAAAAAAGGCAGTTGGATAGGCAAATACCTCTCTCCTATTTACCTCCTCCCACCCCCTCAGCACTGGGTCCAGCTGGCTCCAGCGGTCTCTGAGTCGCCTGGGTCGGAAGTAGATCCCATAACGCGCCCTGACTCATTCTCCTGGCATTGCAGGGGGAACAAATTTATAAACAAGGGTAAAAATAAGCTACTGACACCCCTAAGCCAGGAACTCATGGTTGGCACAGCTCCTTCGCCTAGGCACAAGCATAAGGGATCCGCAGACTTTGAGTGCCTTCCACCCCTGTATAGACTTGTGTGGACCCATCTCAACAGCATAAGCCCTCACTACCACAGTACAACAGGGTAAACACCTGAAGTCTAACTTCAACTGTTTTAGCTGTGAACTGGCAGATATGACACTCGACACTGCTCTGCCCTTTAAGCAGGCTCCTTACCTGTCTGCATCAGGGGATTGAAGACTGGTGACTCCACCCATGCCACCTAGCCACCTGCTACAGGAGTCCAAGAATAAGTGGTGCCTCCCAGTCCTTACACCCAACAGAGTAGGGTGCTCATAGTCTGGCTGAAAAACTCACTTATCTACTCAATCTAGGGAACAGGGACATGCTTTCCTTTCAGACAATCAGCGGCAGCCATCAGCCCCCTGCCTTGCTCAGGACATGACCCCCTACTGCAGCCAGATACTTGTTCCTGCACCAATCATCCATGCCTCTCGAATGCTGTAGGAGAGAGCCTGCACCACACACTTGGTGACCAACTGCCTGGACACCTGAGCTGAAACCATACAGAAAAATTTAATAGGCTCCTGGGCTCACATACTTAGTGACAGACCTAACTACCTGTAGACAGAAAGTTAGAGCTTCAAAGGTGCCAATAATCAAACTATCACACATGAGTAGCCTATTTGGGCATATAAAAATAAAACAAAACAAGAAGCTAAGACACACTAAACAAATATAAAATAAAATTATAATAACTTATTGATGGCTCGGAGACAA
>NW_004444105.1:383276-385787 GCF_000243295.1 Trichechus manatus latirostris
GAATCCATAGAGGGACAGCAATCAGAAATCCAGAAGATTAACAATAAAATTTCAGAATTAGACAACTCAATAGAAAGTCATAGGAGAAGAATTGCAGCATGAGAAGTCAGAATTAGTGACATTGAAGATAAAGCACTTGACACCAACTTATATGAGGAAAAATCAGATAAAAAAATTAAAAAGAATGAAGAAACTTTAAGAGTTATGTGGGACTCTATCAATAGAAATAACCTATGAGTAATTGGAGTACCGGAACCGGGGTGAATAACAGAAAATACAGAGAGAATCGTTGAAGGTTTTCTGACAGAAAACTTCCCTGATATCATGAAAGATGAAAAGATATCTATCCAAGATGCTTATCAAACCCCACATAGGGTAGATCCAAAAGAAAGTCACCAAGACACATTAAAATCAAACTTGCCAAAACCAAAGGTAAAGATTTTAAGAGCAGCTAAGGATAAAAGATAAGTATTTACAAAGGAGAGTCAATTAGAATAAGCTTGGACTACTCGGCAGAAACCGTGCAGACAAGAAAGCAATTGGATGACATATATAAAGCCTTGAAGGAAAAACAACTGCCAGCCAAGAATTATATATCCAGCAAAACTGTCTCTCAAATATGATGGCAAAATTAAGGCATTTCCACATAAACAGAAGATTAAGGAATTTGCAAAAGCAAACCAAAATTACAAGAAATACTAAAGAGAGTCTTCCAGTTAGAAAATCAATAACATCAGATAACAATGCAAGACTAGAACACAGGTCAGAGCAACGAGATATCAACTCAGATAGGGAAGTGACAATAATAGATCAAAGCTAAAACAGTGGAAATAGGGAAACAGATATCAATATGTAAAAACAAAAAGAAAACATTAAAACCAAAAAGAGGGACTTAAAAAATGTAACTATAGATTTTTCATATGGAGGGGAAGTCAAGGTGATATAAAGCAATAAAAGACTGGTATAAACTTAGAAAAATAGGGGTAAATATTAAGGCAACCACAAAGGAAACTAACAATCCTACAATTCAAAATAAAAAACTAGAAAAATATAAAGACTCAGCAAACACAAACAACAATGAAAAAGATGAAAAGAAAGTACATAAAGAAAAACCACTCAGCACAGAAAATTAAGGGGAACAAAGAAACTGAACAACACACAAAAAAAGACATCTAAATGACAGCACTAAACTCATACCTATCAATAATTACACTGAATGTAATTGGACTAAATGCACCAATAAAGAGACAGAGAGTGGAAGATTAGATTAAAAAACATGATCTGTCTATATGGTGCCTACAAGAGACACATCTTAGACTTAAAAACACAAACAAACTAAAACTCAAATGATGGGGAAAAATATATCAAGCAAACAACACTCAAAAAAGAGCAGGAGTGGCAATATTAATCTATGACAAAGTAAACTTTAAAGTAAAATCCACATCAAAGAATAAGGAAGGACACTATATAATGATTAAAGGGTCAATACACCAGGAGGACATAACTCTAATAAATATTTATACATCCAACGACAGGGCTCCAAAATACATAAAACAAACTCTAACAGCACTGAAAAGAGAGACAAACAGCTCCGCAATATTAGTAGGAGACGTCAACACACCACTTTCAGTGAAGGAGAGAACACTCAGAAGCTCAACAAAGACACGGAAGAGCTAAATGTTACAGTCAACCAACCTGATCTCATAGACATATACCAAACACACCACCCAACAGCAGCCAAGTGTATTTTCTTTTCCAACACACAAGGAACATTCTTCAGAATAGACCACATATTTGGCCATAAAGCAAGCTTTAACAAAATCCAAAATATCAAAATGTTACAAAGCATCTTTTCTGACTATAAAGGTATAAAAGTAGAAATCAACAACAGAAAAAGCAAAGAAAAAAAATCAAACACATGGAAACTGAACAATTCCTTGCTCACAAACTACTGGGTTATAGAAGAAATTAAGTATGGAATAAAGAAATTCTTAGAATCAAATGAGAATGAAAACACATCCTACCAGAACCTTTGGGACACAGCAAAAGCAGTGCTCAGAGGTCAGCTTCTAGCTAAATGCACTCATCCAAAAAGAAGAAAGGGCCATAAACAAAACTTTAACCCTGCAAGTGGAACAAATAGAAAGAGAGCAGCAAAAGAAGCCCTCAGGTGCCAGAAGAAAGGAAATAATTAGAACAGAATTAAATGAAATAGAGTCTAGAAAAACAATTGAAAGAGTTAAGATGACCAAAAGCTGGTTCTTTGAAAAGAACCAAAAAACCCCATAAACTATTGGCCAAACTGACAAAAGAAAAACAGGAGAGGATGTAGTTTACCCATATAAGAAATGAGATGGGTGATATCACAACAGACCCAACTGAAATTGAAAGAATCATAACAGAATACTACAAAAAACTGTACTCTAACAAATTTGAAAACCTAGAGGAAATGGACAAATTTCTAGAAACTCACTACCTACCTAAACTAACACAAACAGAGGTAGAACAACT
>NW_004444105.1:385887-412063 GCF_000243295.1 Trichechus manatus latirostris
TACAGACCAATATCCCTCATGAACATTGACACAAAAATCCTCAACAAAATTCTAGCCAATATAATTCAGCAACATATCAGAAAAATAATTCAACATGATCAAGTGGGATTTATACCAGATATGCAAGGATGGTTCATCATTAGAAAAACAATCAATGTAATCTATCACATAAATAAAACAAAAGACAAGAACCACATGATCTTATCAATCGATGCAGAAAAGGCATTTGATAAATTCCAACACCCATTCATGATAAAAACTCTAAACAAAATAGGAATAGAAGGGAAATTACTCAGCATAATTAAGGGCATTTATACAAAGCCAACAGCCAACATCATCCTAAATGGAGAGACTTTGAAAGCATTCCCCTTGAGAACAGGAACCAGGTAAGGATACCCTCTATCACCACTCTTATTCAACATTGTGCTGGAGGTCCTAGCCAGAGCAGTTAGGCTACAAAAAGAAATAAAGGGCATCCAGATAGGTAAGGAAGAAGACAAAGTATCTCTATTTGCAGATGATATGATTTTATACACAGAAAACCCCAAAGAATCCACAAGAAAACTACTGGAACTAACAGATTTCAGCAAGTTTCAGGATACAAGATAAACATACAAAAATCAGTTGGATTCCTTTATACCCACAAAGAGAACCTCGATGAGGAAATTACCAAACCAATGCCATTTACAATGGTCCCCAAGAATATACTTAGGAATAAATCTAACCAGAGACATAAAATCTATACAGTGAAAACTACAAGACTCTACTGCAAGAAACCAAGAGACCTGCATATGTGGAAAAACATACCTTGCTCATGGATAGGTAGACTCAACATAGTGAAAATGTCAATTCTACCCAAAGCAATCTACAGATACAATGCAATCCCGACCCAAATTTCACCAGCATTTTTTAATGAGATGGAGAAACAAATCACCAACTTCATATGGAAAGAGAAGAGGTCCCAAATAAATAAAGCATTACTCAAGAAGAAGAACAAAGTGATTTTAGAACCTATTATATTGCCATGGTAGTCAAAAGAGCCTGCTATTCGTACAACAACAGATACATAGACCAATGTAACAGAATTGAGAATCCAGACATAAATTCACCCACCTATGAGCAGCTGATATATCACAAAGGCCCAAACCCTGTTAATTGGGGAAAAGGCAGTATCTTTAACAAATGGTGCTGGTATAACTGGCTATCCATCTGCAAAAAACTGAAACAAGATCCATACCTCACACCATACACAAAAACTAACTCAAAATGGATCAAAGACCTAAATATAAAATCGAAAACGATAAAGATCAGGGAAGAAAAAATAGGGACAATGCTAGGAGCCCTAATACATGGCATAAACAGAATACAAAACATAACTAACAATGCACAAACACCAGAAGATAAACTCAATAACTGGGAGCTCCTAAAAATCAAACACTTATGCTCATCCAAAGACTTCACCTAAAGAGTCAAAAGACAACCTACAGACTGGGAAAAAAATTTTGGTTACAACATATCTGATCAGGGCCTAATCTCTAAAATCTACAAAATACTGGCAACTTCTATAACAAAAAGACAAGTAACCCATTTAAAAATGGGCAAAGGATATGAACATGCACTTCACCAAAGAAGACATTCAGGTGGCTGACAGATACATGAGGAAATACTCTTATCATTTGCCATTAGAGAAATGCAAATCAAAACTACAATGAGATACCATCTTACCCCATCAAGGCTAGCATTAACCCAAAAAACACAAACTAATAAATGCTGGAGAGGTTGTGGATGAATTGGAACACTTATACACTGCTGGTGGGAATGTAAAATGGTACAACTACTTTGGAAATCGATTTGGCACTTCTTGAAAAAGCTAGAAGTACCATAAGATCCAGCAATCCCACTCCTTGGAATATATCCTAGAGAAACAAGAGCCATCACATGAATAGATATATGCACACCTATATTGATTGCAGCACTGTTCACAACAGCAAAAAGATGGCAACAACCTAGGTGCCCATCAACGGACAAATATATAAATAAATTATAGTATATTCATACAATGGAATACTATGCAGTGATAAAGAACAATGATGAATCCGTGACACGTCTCCTAACATGGATGAATCTGAAAGGCTGTATTCTGAGTGAACTTTATCAGTCACAAAACCAAAAATACTATATGAGACCACTATTATAAGAACTCAAGAAAAGGTTTAAACACAGAAGAAAACATTCTTTGATGGTTACGAGGTGGGGAGGGAGGGAAAGGAGAATTTACTAACTAGATAGTAGAATTATCTTAGGTGAAGGGAAGGATATCATACAGTACAGGGCAAGTCAGCACCACTGTCTAAACCAAAAGCTAAGAAGTTTCCTGAATACAACCAAACACTTAGAGGGACAGTGTAGCAGTGGTGGGGGTCTGAGGACCATGGTTTCAGGGGACATCTAGGTCAATTAACATAACAAGGTTCATTAAGAAAGTGTTCTGCCTCCTACTTTGGCGAGTGGAGTCTGGACTCTTGAAAGCTTGCAACCGGCCATCTAAGATGCATCAATTTGTCCCAACCCACCTGGAGCAAAAGAGAATGAAGAACATCAAAGACACAAGGAAAATATTAGCCCAGGAGACAGAAAGGGCCACATAAACCAGAGACTCCATCAGCCTGAGACCAGAAGAACTAGATAGTGCCCGGCTACCACCAATGACTGCCCTGCCAGGGAACACAACAGAGAGTCCCTGATGGAGCAGGAGAAAAGTGGGGTACAGAACTCAAATTTTAGACCAGACTTAATGGTCTGAGACTGGACGAACCCCAGAAGATATGGTCCCCAGACTCTCTGTTAACCCAGAACTAAAACCATTGCCGATGCCAACTCTTCAGACAAAGAATAGATAGGATTATTAGACAAAATTATACTCATTAAGAGTGTGCTTCTTAGTTTAAGTAGATAAACAAGACTAAATGGGCTGCTCCTGTCTGGAGGCAAGATGAGAAGGCAGAAAGAGATGGGAGCTGGTTGAATAGACACAGGAAATCCAGCGGGGAAAGGAGGAAAGTACAATCACATTACAGGGATGGCAGCTAGGGTCACATAACAATGTGTGTATAAATTTTTGTATGAGAAACTAACTTGAGCTGTAAACTTTCACCTAAAGCAGAATAAAATAAAGAATATTTTGCTTGCTCTGGCATGCAGTCTAGTTACTTGTTTACCACTTTCATGCTTTTGAGGATTATCTGTTAGCTTTCTTAGGGCAAGTCTAAGTAGTCATTAGGCCTGTTTAAGCACTGCTACTCAGTGTTAGCCTTCTGGAATCTCTATTAAATGTTCCATGTATTCAACAAGGTCTCTCCATGCTGGCTGGTAAGAATTCAAAACTACACAGCTTTTTATGAGGGCTGGAAATTGTTCAGTGTGTGGATCCTTGGTAATTGTTCACTGCTTGATAAATTTTCTCTGCCAAGATTGCAGTTTCCTTCTACATATTTGTTGATTGGTGCTCAGCCAGAGACACAAAGGGACCCCCCTGCAGGCTTCTGCAGCTCTTTCTCTGCAGAGCTCTCTTCTCTCCATTTGTCTACCCCACAAAGTCTACCCACCTTGGCCTCCCCAGAATGTCATTTCTTCTCCTGAGCTTGGAAAAAATACTGGACTTGTTCAGGTTTTCCCTCCTTGAACCTCTGTCTGGAAATTACCTCTAGGCAGAAATCTACTCTGGTGGGGTGATTAATTCCCTTCTCTCTAGAATCACAGTCCCAATGTCCTAAAACAGTAGATTCATATAATTTATCTAATTTTCTACTTTTGTGAGAAAGCAAGTTATGCATTTAATGCTTCATAGGCAGAAACAAATCTATCTATTTTTATTTATTTCCTTCCTGATGGCAAAATATCAAGAGAATATTTGTTTAGCACTTATTCTGGACCAGTCAATTTTATATCTGTCTTATATGTACAAACCAATTTAATCATCAGAACTCCATGAGTTATTTAATGTTATTTTCCAAATAAAATTCCAAAATCTGTTGTTGTTAGGTGCCATCAAGTCGGTCCTGACTTGTAGCAACCCTACATACAACAGAAGGAAACACTGCCTGGTTCTATGCCATCCTCACAATCGTTGTTATGCTTGAGTCCATTATTGCAGCCACTGCGTCAATCCATCTTGCTGTGGGTCTTCTTTTTTGCTGACTTTCTGCTTACCAAGCATGATGTCCATCTCCAGGGACTGGTCCTTTCTTGATAACATGTCCAAAGTATGTGAGACGAAGTTTTGCCATTCTTACTTCTAATGAGTATTCTGGCTGAACTTCTTCCAAAACAGATTTGTTTGTTCTTCTGACAGTCCACAACCATAATTCAAGGGCATCAATTCTTCTTCAGTCTTCCTTATTTATTGTCCAGATTTCACATGCATATGAGGTGATTGAAAACCATGGCTTGAGTCAGGCACACCTCAGTCCTTAAAGTGATATCTTCGCTTTTTAACACTTCAAAGAGATCTTTTGCAGCAGACTGCCCAATGCAATGCATCATTTGATTTCTTGACTGCTGTTTCCATGGGTGTTGATTGTGGATCCAAGTAAAATGAAATCCTTTACAACTTCGATATTTTCTTTGTTTATCATGATGTTGCTTATTTGTTCAGTAGTGAGGAGTTTTGTTTCCTCTATGTTGAAGCTTAATCCATACTGAAGGCTGTGGTCTTTGATCTTCATCAGTAAGTGCTTCAAGTCTTCTTCACTTTCAGCAAGGAAGGTTGTATCATCTGCATAACATAGGTTGTTAATGAGTCTTTCTCCAATCCTGACTCCTCATTTTAATTCAGATAGTCCACCTTCTCAGATTATTTGTTTAGTATACAGTTTGAATAAGTATGTTGAAAGGATACAACCCTGATGCACACCTTTTCTGACTTTAAACCATGAAGTATTTCCTTGATCTGTTTGAACGACTGCCTCTTGGTCTAAGTACAGCTTCCTCATGAGCACAATTATGCGTTCTAGAATTCCCATTCTTCTCCATGTTATCTATAATTTGTTAAGATCCACACAGTTGAATACCTTTGCATAGTCAATAAAACACACTAAACATCTTTCTGGTATACTCTGCTTTCAGCTCAGATCCACCTGACATCAGCAATGATATCCTCTGTTTCATGTCCTCTTCTGAATCTGGCTTGAATTTCTGGCAGTTCCCTGTTGATGTATTGCTGCAACTGCTCTTGAATGATTTTCAGTAAAATTTTACTTGTGTGTGATATTAATGATATTGTTTGATAATTTCTGAATTATGTTGGATCACTTTTCTTTGGAATGGGTACAAATAAGGATCTCTCCAGTTGGTTGGCCAGGTAACTGTTTTCCAAACTTCTTGGCATAGACAAGTGAGCACCTCCAGCACCACATCCTTTTGTTGAAATATCTCAACTAGTATTCCGTCAATTCCTGGAGCCTTGTTTTTTTGCCAATTCCTTCAATGCAGCTTGAACGTCTTCCTTCAGTACCATCAGTTCTTGATATGCTACCTCCTGAAATAGTTGAACGTTTGACCAATTCTTTCTGGTACAGTTACTCTGTGTATTCTTTCCATCTTCTTTTGATGCTTCTTACACTGTTCAGTATTTTCCCCATAGAATCCTTCAATATTGCAACTCAAGGCTTGAATTTCTTCTTCAATTCTTTCAGCTTAAGAAATGCTGAACGTGTTCTTCCCTTTTGGTTTTCTATCTCTGGGTCTTTGCACATTTCATTGTAATACTTTACTTTGTCTTCTCAAGCTGCCCTTTGAAATCTTTTGTTCAGCCTTTTTATTTCATCATTTCTTGAGTGAGTTTTCTCTAGATCACATGGCAAGAAAAGTGACAGATCCAGGATTTGATCTAAGGCAGTCTACCTCGACACAGATATCTAATCTTATTCTATTCCATTTAAATCTCATAGCAACACTATGACATATATGAAACAGAACTACGTGTCTTCACTTTAATGAGAGGGAAACTCTTCATAAAGATTTATTATTTGAGTTATTTGACTTCCAAGAGACTGAACTTTGAGATCTGTCTGACCACAACCTTCTTTGTTTCAATTATTTCCAATCTCCTACTCTCACTCAAGCTGCTCTTCACTGACATCACGGACTTCAGTTCCTTGCTCTCTCCCTATTCTCAGAGTCTATTAGTATCCTCTCTTTACTCAAACACACTTCCGTGATTTGTTATAAAGTATACATTTTATTTTCCCTCTTCCCTTTACATTATATGAACCTAGCAAATCACTTCTCCTGGGAACTCCAGGCTGCTGAAATTTGCTGCAGAAAATTACGCGACCATGTTTGTTGTTTCTGTTCAATTCTCCAGTTAACCGTCCTAAGATCCTAAGATAGGAGAAAGAAAAAAATGCAGGGTTTAGAAGAAAACCCACCAGCTGGGATGTGGACCTTTCAAGGGACATTTGGTCAATTTTAAGTACTTACTATATTAAAACCCATGACTTTGAAAGTTATTGCAACAGTGTTTTATAGTTATGTGATTATTCTCCATTTGCCTCCACCTCCAGATCTATTCTCTACTATTTCACACCTTCTGTGCCTGAGGAGCTGACCCTAGCATGCTACTTCACACAGGTTGTCTTGTCCTCAGCTTCCACCAGGGTTCTGCCAAGAAGAAGGGTAAGAAGAGACTGGAATGGAGGAGCTGAGGAAGGTATTTTGTTAAGAATTTATCACACCTTGATACTGCTCCTTACAAGTTCCAGCTCGCACATGGTACTGATAACATTATTTTATCACCTTGCATCTTCGGACTCTAGGAAATAATCACTTCATGCTGTAATAATTCCCTGTGTGCCTCAGTATCCATTATTGGTTCTCTAAATTTTCCTACACTCTTATCATAGGACTTTCATTAAGTTATCTTTGTATCCCAGATGAGGGTAACTTTTGTATTCTGCTGGGATCCTGACTGATAGAGCATGTCAGAAAAAAAATCCACCAATATCTACCAGGAGCTGGATAGTCCTCAACAATTTCCTAGAACTCCACAAGGGATTGTGGTCATGGATCCAGTCTATGTGACAGTAATTTCCATAGGTAGCAGGGAATCAAATGTGAGCTTTGGGCATAGAAAAAGTCCCAGTCATTATGAGGCAGAACTAGCGATACTAAGGTGTATTTCCAAATCTGACAGAGGACTAGGTTATAAATCATATTAGCAAAACAAGAATCTCAAAACACAGGGTAAAACTGAACAATGTGGCTAACTAAAGAACAACAACAACAACCAAAAAAATAACCCCATCTAATCCATCGAAGGCATGTTTGGACTGTCCAGAACTTGCAGAGGGATGATTATGCAAACATTCAGAAGGAAGAATGAGGGAGACTCTGCCTCAGTAACATGGATTAATGGATCTCTCTCAACCATATTGATTTTAGAGTAGGGTTTGCCTGGGTGGGTCTCAATTTATTCAGTTTACAATTTTGTCCTAATGCAATAATTAATAGTGCTCACTTTCACTCTTAAAAGTTCTCTAGCTTAAAAAATAAATTACATGGCACTCTATATTAAAGAAAATTTCTGTGTTCTTTCACCAAAATTTCATGTTCTCATTATTGAACTATTATTGGTGGGATAAACAGTTATCTGGATCATCAACAAATTGTCAGAAAGCCAAGATCAGGGTGCAGAGATTTAGTCTGCAGATGTGTACTCAGGCACTGAGAAGCCACTTTATCAGTGGCTACTATGACTCTCTATGCCATGTTAAAAATGTTATACTTAGATAATGAAATACACCTAAGACGCATTGAGAATGCGTGCGGTGTGGCCAAATTTTGATTTAGAGAAGCTTCCCTTGTAGTGTGGTGGAGGAAGGAGTTTTGTGTGGGAGACCCCAGGAAGGAAAAGCAGACACTACAGAAACTTAGAAATGAGATGATACAAATCTACGTTAAGAAAGTGAAAAAGAGAAAGAAGTAGAAAGCTGTGTTAACAAAATGAATTGTCAAAAGTTGGAAATATTTGCAGTGTGGGAATGAAGAACATAAAAAGAAAGGAGTTAAATGTGAATGTAGGATTTCAGGCTACATGACAAAGTACATATCTATATAACTGAAAAAGGCTAATGAAATGAGAAGAGAAGCAGCTTTGGGCAAACGAAAAACAAGCTTAGTATTTGCCATGTTAAATTTTGATGGATTCTAGGTTTCAGCTCAGGAGATATAGAGATGTGGTAAGAATGTAGTTCCCACTCTTACAATAAGACAAAATCAGGTTGCTGGGCAAACAAAGAACCTGTAATCTGGAGCAAGGTTAGTGCCGACATGGAGAAACACAGCACAAGCTTTAGCTTATTTGGTGGAAATGCTGCTGAATACCATAAAAGCCATTAGACATTAGCAGACACTTCCCAGTGTCTGCTAAGACAGAGGTTTAATGAATTGCTAAAGACTGAGTATGGGCTAGATTGAGAATATTCAAACCCGAGGGGTTGTACAAATTGGATAGATGGCATCTTCTTGCAAGTAATTTCTCCAGGAACTCCAAGAGTTGCTCCTTGTAAGGTTACAGAGAGAATTCTGAGAAGGCTTTAACCTAGAAGGCTGACAGGGAAGAGAAGTAGTAGCTTCTGCTGAAACTCCACCCAGACACGACTCCCATCTTCCCTAAGTAACAAATGACTTACTCTGAAAGGAAAAAATAACATAAGTTGAAGCCTGAGGAGCACAGGTGAAAACCCACTACTGGTAGGGAGTGGGCTGCTAGGTACCTGTCTTAGTTATCTAGTGCTGCCATAACAGAAATACCACAAGTGGATGGCTTTAGCCAAGACAAATTTATTCTCTCACAGTTTAGGAGCCTAAAAGTCCAAATTCAGGGCACCAGCTCCAAAGGAAGACTTTCTTTCTATGTTGGCTCTAGGAGAAGGTCCTTGTCATCAATCTTCGCCTGGCCTAGAAGCTTCTCAGCACAGGGACCCTGGGTCCAAAGGATGCACTCTACTCCTGGCTCTGCTTTTTTGGTGGTAGGAGGTCCCTTTTCTCTCTGCTTGCTTCTCCTGTTTATATCACAACAGTGATTGACTCTAATCCTGTAGATTGAGTCCTGCCTCATTAACTTAACTGCCTCTAATCTTATCTCACTAACATCATGGAGGTTAGGATTTACAACACATAGGATAATCACATCAGATCACAAAATGGTGGGAAATCACACAATACTGAGAATCATGGCCTAGCCAGTTGATACAAATTTTGGGGGGACACAATTCAATCCATAACTGTAACACGTTACATCTGCAGGAGGACCAGGAATATTTGTGAAGGCCACATCCCCAAAAACCCAGCTTCCCAGTGTCTGCTAAGACAGAGGTTTAACCAAAACATCAGAAAACATTCCCTTCCCCAACCCACCCACCACATTAACAAGCATCAGGAAAAATGCAAACCACAGGCAGAATAAACCCAAAGAAATCCATATAAAGACAGATTATAGTGAAATCTCTGGAAACTAAGGAAAAGTAGACAAATCATGAAAGCAGTTGGAGAAAAACAGCACCTCATCTAAAAGTAAACAATTTGAACAGAAATGAATTTCTCATTTGAAACCATTGAGACCAGAAGGAAATGGAACAAATATTTTCAAATACTGAAACAAAAGGGCCGTCAAGCCAGGATTCCACATACAGCTAATATATACTTCATGAATGAAGAGGGAATGGAGACATTCTCAGATAAAGAAAAATTAAGAGAAGTTGTCACAAGCAGAACTACCCTAAAACAATGGCTAATGGAATTTCTTTAAACAGAAAGGAAATGATGTTTCAAAATGATAACATTGGAACATTGGGACAGAAGGAAGAACAATGTCAAGGAAATAAAACATAGGTAAATACAATGGATTTTCTTTCTCCTGTTGACTTTTTAAAATCATGTTTGACATTTGAAGTAAAAACTTGTAACACCGATGTGTTTCAAAATATGTAGAGGAAATATATAAGGCAATCACATTATAAAAAGGGGAAGGTAAAAGGAGGTAAGATTTCTATACCTCACTCAAAACTGGTAAAATGTTGACATTACTAGACTGTGATAAGCTAATTATTTATGATGTAAAACTTACTGCAATTGCTAAAATACCTCTACAAAGATATACACCCAAAGTCACTATACCATTGCTGTTGAGTCGATTCCAACTCATAAAGACCCTATAGGACATAGTAGAACTGCCCCATAGGGTTTCCAAGGCTCTAAATCCTTGTGGAAGCAGACTGCCACATCTTTCTCCCATGGACAGCTGGTGGGTTCAAACTGCCAACATTTCAGTTAGCAGCTGAGTGCTATCAGGGCTCCTTTTAAAGCCACTATAGATAAGTTAAAATGAGATTCTAAAAGTGTGTTCCAGTAACCCACAGGAAGACAGGGAGAGGAAACATACAAGTTAAAAACAAAAAAGAAACAGAAAACAAAAAATAAAAAAACCCAACTTAAGCCCAAACATATCAATACTTGCATTAAATGTAAAATGCACAAGTGTAGCAATTAAAGATGAAGATTGGCAGAGCGAGGAAAAAAAAAAAAAAAGACAAACCAAGCCAACCATATACAGTTTAAAACCCATTCAAGTTCCTGTTATTTTCTGCTTTGAATTTTTTTTTTTTTTTTTGGTACCATGTGGTTTCATTAACGAAGCATGTTGAGTCAAGGAGTTTATTTAAATTTTTGGTTGTTATTATGGATTTTGAGAAATATTATGCAGAAATACATGGTTACCACAAACCTCAGGGGTTCTCAGGCACCATGATTGGTGGGTGCCCATTTGTCCCACTGGTCATGGGTGGCAGGATGTATTGCAGGGTGCCTTCCATTAGGTTACATGGGGCACCTCTGGTTTTCCAAATATGACACAAAAAGAACAAAGTCAAACCTAGCAGGACCCCATAACTATCACACTGGACACCATAAATATGCTTTCTAGGCTTATCTAGCTATACAAAAGCCAAAAGGGACAAGTTTTACCCAATCACACTTCCTGGATGCACTACCATACATTTAAGTCTCATACCCTAGCTATTTTGTTTCAAAAAACCTTTCTTTCACCTTTCAGCATTACACAAGTCCCCACTGGAGAGTAGCAAATACTTTCAGCAGGAAAAGTAGAGTCCCAAAAATCCTGAGAGCTGGAAAAAATGGGTGGGATACTGTGTATCCCAAGAATCCTGAAAGAGTTATGAGAAACTCACTTCAAGTTCACTAACATAGATAGGTTGAAAGTAAAATGATGAGAAACGATATACCAAGCAAACATTAATTAAAAAAAAAAAATGGACTTGCTATATTTGATGTAGTAGACTCCAGAGCAAAGAAAATTACTAGAGCACAGAGGACCATTACATAATGATCAAAGAATTATTCACTAGGGTAACACAATGTGTAAGCACAAAACAATAGTCTCAAAATATGTTAAGTAAAAACTGACAGATTTAACAAGAGAAATAGACAGATCAACAATTAGTGTTGGAAACTTTAACACCCATGTCTCAACAGCTGATAGAACAACTAGGCAGAAAATCACCGAGGCTATAGAAGAAGTAAATAACACCATGTAAGAGCAGAGGAGTCCCTGGGTGGTGCAAATGGTAAAGCACTCAAGTATAACCTAAATATTGGCAGTTCAAACCCACCCAGAGATGCCTTGGAAGACAGGTCTGTTGATCTGCCGCTGAAATGTCACAGCCTTGAAAATCCTATGAAGCAGTTCTACTCTGCACTCCTGGGGTCACCATAAGTCAAAATCGACTCAAGGACAACTAACAACAATAATAAACAAGAGGATCTAATTGACGTTTATTGAATACTCCAGTCAACAACAGCAGAATACACATTCTTCTCAAACCCCAAAGAAAATATACCAAACAATTCTCAACAAATATAAAATAAATAACATCATACAAAATGCACTCTATGATCGCAATGAAATCAAGATAGAAATCAACAACAGAAATATAACAGGGAAATCTTCAGACATTGAAAACTAAACAACTCACTTCTAAATAATCAATGGTGCAAGAGAAAATTATTACAGAAAATTTAAAAAATACATTGAAGTAAATGAAAATGAAAAGACAGCTAAAGCACTGCTGAAAGGAATGTTTATAGCACTAAATGCTTACATTACATCCAAAGCAAACAAAAATTAAACAATTAAAATAAGAGCACAAGTCAATGAAATTAAAAATGAAACAGTAAAGAATGTCAGTGAAATAAAAAGCTTTGAAAAGATCAACAAAATTGACAAACCTCTAGCAAGAAGGACAAATAAAAAAAGAGAGAAGACACAATATACCAAAGTCAGAAATGAAAGAGGCTATCACTACAGACCCTGTAGATCATATTTTTAATATAATAAGGGAATACTGCAAAACATTCCACATACATAAATGTTACAACTTAAATTTCAAATGGACACATTTTTCAAAAAATACAAACCCCTACAGGTCACCTATTAAGAAATAACCACCACCCATCTGTCAGTTTGTTGTACACTGGTGGCTTGTTTGTTGCTATAATGCTGGAAGGTATGCCACCAGGATTTCAAGTACCAGTAGGGTCACCCATGGTAAACAGGTTTCAGAAGAGTTCCAGACTAACAAACACTAGGAAGAAAGGCTTGGTGACCTACTTCCAAAAATTAGATAGTGAAAATCATATGAACCACAACAGAATACTGTCTTATGTAGTTCTGGAAGATGAGCTCCCTAGGTGGGAAGGCATTCAAAATACCCAATAGATGCAACAATGGACTTGAGCATACGAACCATTATGAAGATGATGCAGGACCAGGCAATGCTTTGTTATGTTGTACATGGAGTCACCATGAGTCAGAGCCAACTCAATGGCAACAAACAACAAAAACATAACTATTAAAGAAGTTTAATTTGTAATATTTTCTGAAAAAGAAATCCAGAGGTCAAGAGAGTTTCTCTGGAGAGTTCTACCAAACATTTGAAAAAGAAA
The DNA here is from genome assembly GCF_000243295.1 of Trichechus manatus latirostris. Lineage (NCBI taxonomy): Eukaryota > Metazoa > Chordata > Mammalia > Sirenia > Trichechidae > Trichechus > Trichechus manatus. The sequence goes on from NW_004444105.1 coordinate 398,908, forward strand.
TAACACAAATTCTACACAATTACTTTCATAAAATACAAGAGGAGGTAACACTTCCTAATTCATTTTATGACACCACTATTACCTTGTTATCAAAGCCACATGATGGCAATACAAAAAACTCCAATATAAAAACTAAATGAGTATAGATGTCAAAAGTCTTTAAAAAATATTAACAATTAGTATTTAGCAATATATAAAAAGAAGTAAGCACAATGAACAAGTGGAATTATTCTAGGGATGCAAGACTGATTCAGTATTCAAAAATCAGTTAAAGTAATCCACCATACTAATGGCTTAAGAAAAAAAAATCCCATGATCTTATCAATTGGCACAGGATAAAAATTTGATAAAATTCAACACCCATTCATGTTAAAAATTCTGAGGAAACCAAGAATAGAAGGAACCTCCTAAACTTGTAAAAGAATACCTGTTAAAAACTCTACAGATAATATCATAAAATTAATGGTGAAAACTGAAAGTTTCTCCCTAAGATTGGGAGCAAGCAGATGTCTGTTCTCAGTTCTCACCACTGGTATTCAAGATAGAACTGGAAGCTCTAGCCAGTGCAATTAAAAAAAAGGAAATAATTGGCAAGAAATAAATAAAATGTTCCCTATTTGTAAATGGCAATGATTGTTAAGTATAAAATTCCAAGAGTCTATAAATCTAAATCTGTTTCTGTATTTTTATCTGTGTCTATAGCTATATTTATCTATATCAGTAACTGTGATAGTTAAGGTTGTGTGTCAGCTTGGCTAGTCCATGATTCTCTGTGGTTTGGCAGATATGTAATCATCCTCCATTCCTTGATCTGATGTGAGCAGCTAATCAGTAGAAAGGGGAGTTTCCTTGGGGGTGTGACTGCATACAATATATATGGATGTTATGGCAAAGCCCGCCTTCTCTGGATTTTTCATCAGTAATCAGTAATCTGACTCATATGGATTTATGGTGTTGATTACTTAGTCATGGTGCCCCTAGGAGTGAAATAGACAGGAAATCTACTAAATATTTACTTGATTTGTACAAGTTGAAGAATTCTAGGTCAAGTGAATTGCAGTCTAACTCAAATCTCCAGACTAGAGACTCATGGTCTCTGAATCAATTCCCAGACTTGAGCCAGTTTACAGACCCACAACCCGCTGAATGAAGGGGAGCCCAGGTCCACTTGAGGAAGGATTCCACTACACCGCCAAAAACTTATACTATTAATCTTTCTCCTAGCCTTTCCCAAAAGGATCTACGATCTTTTACAAGAGTGACTGTTCACTGGGGAGGAGAAAGTAATCAGATTTTTTGGGAATTACTGGACACTGGCTCTGAACTGACACTAATTCCAGGGGAAACAAAATATCACTTTGGTCCACCAGTTAAAGTAGGGATGTATGGATGTCAGGTTTTAGCTCAGGTTCAGCTCACAGTGGGTCCAGGAATCAAGCAGTGATTCCACTCGTAAATTTTTTGCTTCCTGTCCTGGCAACTCTATGCAATGCAGGTCTAGAAGTCTTAATTCCAAAGGAAGGGATGCTCCCACCAGGAGACACAACACTGATTCCATTAAACCGGAAGTTAAGAATGCCACCTGGCCACTTTGGGCTCCTTATGCCTCTGGATCAACAGGCAAAGAAGGAAGTTACTATATTGGCTGGTGTGATAAAGCCTGATCACCAAGGCAAAATCAGATTGATATCATATAATGGAGATAAAGAAGAGTATGTCTGGAATGCAGGTGATCCTTTAGGGTGTCTCTTAGTACTACCATGCCCTGTGATTAAAGTCAAGGGAAAACTACAGTAACCCAATTCTGACATGACTACTAATGGCCCAAACCCTTCAGGAATGAAAGTTTGAGTCACTCCACCAGGCAAAGAACCCGACCAGCTGAGGTGGTCTCTGAGGGCAAAGGGAATACAGGATGGGTGGTAGAAGAAGGTAGTTCTAAATACCAGCTTCAACCACATGACCAGTTGCAGAAATGAGGACTGTAATTGTGTTTAGTATTTCTTCCTTGTCTTGTTATATGTGTATGAGCGTGTGTGTGTGTATATATATAGTTAACCCTTTGCTGTTAAGTTTATTCTGACTCATAGAGACTCTATAGGACAGAGTAGAACTGCCCCATAGAGTTTCCAAGGAGCAACTGGTGGATTTAAACTGCCAACCTTTTTGTTAGCAGCAGTAGCTCTTAACCACTATGCCACCAGGGTTTCTATGTATATAATATCTGCCAAGCCACTGAGAATCATGCCCTAGCCAAGTTGACACATAACCTTAACCATCACTGTCCACCCCTTGTTGACTTGATACCTGTACACATCTCTGTAAATCCTATGTAATCTCTAAATAAAGACAATCATAAAGTCATACTTGCACCTAAAATAATACAACACACATACAACTAAAAATACAGTAGCCCTGTTTACATCTCATATTTTATAAGTAATGGAATAAAAGAGGGAAGAAAACAAAAATATTTGAAATATATATGTATGTATATGTATGTGTGTTTAGGGAGGGAGTGGACCTTTGCAGCCATTGCTACCATGCCTGCTGCCTCGTTAATGCACAAAATAGTTGGATAGTAGGTTTTTTACTATTGTTGTAAAATGCATAATGTCAGCTAATGATACAGTAGATAAGTGAGGAGTAGATGTATAGTCATTGAAGACCCAGTGGAATGCAGTTTTATTCTGTAATGCATGGAGTTGCCATGACTCAGAATAGACTTGCCGCAACAGGTTTGGTTTTTTATGTCATATTGAGGAATCTCTGGGTGATGCAATCAGTTAACAAGACCAGCTGCTAGCCAAAAGTTTCCTGAGAACAAAGGCCTGGTTATCTACTTCTGAAAAATCAGCCATTGAAAACCCTGTGGAGCACGGTTCTATTCTGACACACACAGAGTTGCCATGAGTTGGAATTGACTTGATAGCAACTGGTTGCTTAATGTCATATTGAAGCCTAACTCCTTTATTATAGGAAAATATTTTCTGATTAGAATTAGGAATAAAAACAAAGTTTTCTTCCATTAGTCAAGAATATCAGTGCTACAACTTTCAGTGTTGTGGAAACTACAAATTAAAAGCCAAACTTTAAAAATCCAGGTCTACCTAGAAAAATGGAACTGAAGCTGGTGTTCCATGTCTCAGAAAACACTTACCACTTACCCTTGTAATTTAAGTTAATGAGGTTGATCTTTTTTCATTTCAATTTTTCTACCTCTCTTCTCATGAGATAAAGGGAAGTAAACGAATCAGAAAGGGAGCCAAAATCTCAGTGATTATTGATGGACCTAACCACAGGTGTGGGGAGAAGAGTAACAGGTATATGCAGCAACAAATGCTCACAGAAGAGGGTGGAATTTGAAGTAAATGTCTAGCAGTAGAGAAGGTCTCTAAATCTGTTTAAGTGCCCCAAGTTTATATACAGGCCAAGAGTTGTTTATGAATTTCAAACTGCTGAACTGTGGGTGTGTCAAAAGGAATTTATAATACAGACTGTTTAAACATTAATACACTTACATTTCTATTACTGCCATGGCTCTAATATTTCTCTACATTTTTGTCCTAAAATACATCGTGTATATTAAATACCTCTTCAATAAAAATGGTTCTCTATGGCAGTGTTATTTTTTCTTTTTTTAAATTTTATTTATTGTTATTTTTGAGATCATATAATAAACTGTTATACAGCAAAACATATACCAGTTAAACAGTTTCTACATGTACAATTCAATGACATTGATTACATTCTTTGAGTTCCATTGTATGTATGCACCACATATACTTTAGTCATTCATTTGTTGATGGGCCTTTAGGTTGTTTCTACCTTTTGGCTATTGTGAATAATGCTGCAATGAACATTGGTGTACAAGTCTCTGTTAGAGTCTCTGCTTTCAAGTCTTTTGGGAATATATCTATGAGTGGCATTGGCAGTAATATTCTCAGAAAACGGAGTAATAAAGTGGTTAGGCACACTTTTCGGATGAGAGTAGCTCAGAATATTATGAGGGATGGCACAGTAAAATTTCCACATAGGCTTCTGATATGTGACCTTCCCCTGAAATAAAGAAAACTATCTAGTGGTTTGAGAATATACTGAATTAAGCCAGAGAGCTTGAAAGGAACAAAAGTTGTAATAAATATGGCTCCCATCAGAAGCACAAATCTTGTCTGGAGGAAGACATCCTTAATTTAAGACCTGAATTTTACAGACTTAGAACAACCAAAAAAGCTACCAACTATTGATTATGAAATATAGAAAATAAAAACTATATAAATATGTTTAAATAAATTAACTCAGAAGTCATTAAAATGAACAAGTTTCAAGAAACTATTTAAAAATGACCGGAAATGTTTTAAAGAATAAAATAGAAATTTAAAACATACAATTTTTGTAACAAAAAAAGAAAAAATATATCAGTGGATATCTTAATCAAAAACTGAAGACAGAATTGTGATCCAGAAAATTCATATGAATAAATTACACAAATGTAGTAGAGAAACGAAAAATTTGAAAAGTACAAAAAAGGTGTTAATATGTATGGAAAACAAAATGAGAAAGTCTAATTGGAGATGCAGTTGAAGATAACAGCTAAAGAACAGGTATTGCTAGAACATATAACGGTGGAGTATTTTCCACAAATCTTGAGAGACATGACACAACAGATTCAGAAAGCACTCCCTCTACCCAAACAGGAGAAACAAAAACAGAGTCAATAATTCTGCACAGTAAGTGCAGAACACCAAAGAAAAACAGAAGACAGAGTAATTAGAGATTAAAAATAAAAATAAGACATATTACATACAAAGACACTGCAAATAGTCTGACAATTACACAAAATGAAATCAAGAAGAGAATGGAAAAATTTTTTCAAAGCATTGTCAGACAATCACTGCAGTCTGAAGTTGTGTACTCAGCAAAACAGTATCTTTTAGGGTTTGGAATATATTTAAGGAAGAAGTTAGGAAAATAAGAAGTGATTGTTTGGCACTAACAATCTGGTCCTAAAAGATCTAAAAATGAACTTGAGGAAGAAGAAAAATGATCCCAGAGGAAGGTATGAGATAAAATAATATGGAGAGAAGACTGGTAAACATGGGACTTAATATATACATGCTTTTAGTTCAAAAGAATACTATTACTACTAATGATAATACGGCAATGTCTAAATTGTGGGACCAAAATGACATGTGAATTAGATATTTAACAAAAGTATACAAATTGTGTAGTAAATTGTGTTCTTCTATTGTTTAGAAGGTGGATTAAGATATTTTACTCAGATGTGATTAACCTAAGTAAGCATGGTGAAGTTTTAGAAAAAAACACTGAAATAATATAAAAAAACAAACCTTATATACAGTAACAATTATAAATGTAAATGAACTGAGCTCATTAGTCATGTGAGTTAAATAAAAATATGTGTATATGCATATTCGGTTTACCAGATAAACATCTAAGACATAGAACATAGAAAGGCTGAAAGTAAAAAAATGGAAAACATAATAAGATATACTGAGGAACGAATAATCAAATGAAATTCAGAGTAGTGGTAACATCATATAAAACAGACTTTAAAACTAAAAACATTTTTACAGTTGCAAAGATAAATATTTAGCAAGAAGTTAAATTCACCTGGAAGATGTAAACTGTCTAAACTTCTATGCATATAATCAAATAACCTGAAAGTACATGAATTTTATCTGACAATTCTATGCATGGCACATATGTTAGGTTTTCCTTACATTGCAAGCTACTGTTTGCTACAATAACTCTGCAAAATAAAAAACTGCAAACCCTCTAAAGCATACGACAAACATTTATTTTGTACATGCATCTAATGGTTGTCTGGGTGCATTTACTAATACGGCCAGGCTCAGTGGATCTTATCTGAGCTTATTCATGCATCTGAGGTCAGCATGCATGCAGTCTGTGTGTTAACTTGTTTTAGCTGTCCTTAGCTCATGATTAGGCTCTGCTCCCTGTGGTCTTTCATTCTTCAATAAGAGATCCCATGGCAGTGCTATGGGCTCAAATGAGAGACCAGAGGAAATCAAAGCCTCTTGAGGTCTCCTCTTAGAACTGGAAAACTAACTTTCCACTGGCCAAAACACAAGAAACAAGGGTAATCTGGATTGAAAGAATGGGATACAGATTTCAGTTCTTGCTAGAAGAAATTGGAAAAGCATATTGCAAATGGTGTGGATACATGGCAAGGTGGAAATTGGTGCTATTTTTCAAATAGTCTATCATGTAGAAAATATAAGCAAAACATTAGCAAAAAATTCAGCACTATATTAAAAATAAAAGAAAGACATGAAGACTCTGTTTTGTTTATCCTAGGAATGAGATTTTTTCTTTACATTATAAAATGTATAAATGAAATCAATGGCATTAAAATTTAAAGGAAAAAAATTATATGACCATCTTAATAAATATCAAAAAATTTTGGTTAAACATCCATTTTTATAAAGTTTTGTCATATTATTGAAAAAGTTGCCTTCTTTAGCCTCATAATTTATGTCTATCCACAAACTATGACAAATATCATTCTTTATATTAGAAAATGTACTTGTAAAAATATGCTACTTACAATAACATCAACAAATACAAGTATCTAGACAACAATCTAACACAACATGCAAAAGACTTGATTAAATTAATGGAAAAAAATGATAAATTCATATACTGAAAGTCTTAGTATAGTGATGATATTGATTCTTCCCGAAATGTATCTATTAATTCAAAAAAAGGCATATTCTACAATCACTATATATACGTGAAAATTTGATTAAAGACAGAGATGCAGATGAGTATTTTAAAAATTTAATTTACATGAGAGGAATCTTTCTACACAATTTCAAGACTTATTATTTAGCTACAGTAATCAAGAGTGTGTGGTTCTGGTGGAGGGATAGACACATATAAAATAAAACAAAATAGAGAACCCAGAAGCAGCCCCGCACAGGTACAACCAGCTGATTTCTTAAGATGATACAAACTCAATTCAATGGAGGAAAAAAAGTCTTGTAGAAATAGCATGGAGGCAGCATCTGACCTCCTCTAACTTCACAAGGGAGAGGGAAAATCAAGATCAACAGCCCGAGGTTGATTCCTATGAGGCAGAGGTCAGACATGCCTCCTCTCTTCACCATCTTTACCACTTCTGACACAAACTGTCTCTCCCACAGCACTCTCTACTTCCCTGCTGGATTCAGTAATTCATTACAATGGCCACACAGAACTCACAGACAATACTCAAGTTTAAGGGGTTTATAGGGAGGTAACAGGTTACAATTCAGGTTCAGGAATGCTCAAGATACAGTTCTTCCATCAGGATAGCCTCTTCCCAGCCATGCTCACAGGCATGCCTCTCTGGCCCCATGGCCTCTGCCCAACTTGAGCAAGTGTTACAAAGCTCTTTTAGCTCTTCCAATAAGTGCCCAGAGGCACCCTACTCCGCCAGCAAGCCTCTTGCCCAAAGGCACTCAGTTTTCTCGCTCTGCGATCTGGGAAGCCCACAGCACCACCTCATGCTGATCTCTCCTATGGGTCTCTCCTGTCGCCACTTCTCTGACATCTTCAGTGTTATAGCTCTCTGTATCCTGGGTCCAGGAACTTCTCAGTGCAGGGATCCAAAGGACATACTTTCTGCTCTTGACTATTCTTCCTTGGTGATGGTGGGATTCTCTCTCTGCTCTGGAACTGGCTCTTTTTAAAGGCAAAACTGACCAATTCCCTCGGTGGGCCATGATTGTCTTATTTGCACAGTTCCACCCAATCACTTGCGTGGGAGTTATAAGACTACAGCTAGAAAGGCCACGTAAAATTGATCTTTCTCACCGCAAGTCTTTTCAACATATTATGCTGGAGTAATTCGTTACCCACAGGCAGCAAAATGAACCTTGATCTAAACTTCATACTTAATAGAAAAATTAACTCAAAATAGATTATAGATTCAAATCTAAAATGTAGAATTATAAACTTTCCAAAGAAAGTATGGGAAAAAGCTTGAAGACCTAGGACTTGGTGATGAGTTTTTAAACAGAACCCCAAACGTATGAACCATTTAGGAAAAAAAGTCAATAAATTAAACTTCATTAAAATTAAGAACTTCTCTCTGTTTTTATTATGGTCAAAACATACGCAACAAAACATCCACCAACACAGCTTCCACATTTACAACTAAATGAAATCGATTGCATTTTTCATGTGCTACCACCATTACCACTATCTTCATTCAAACAAAACGTTCTACCAGCATTAACATAAACTTAAGGTCCCCCAAACAAAAACTCCCTGTTTCTCCCTTCCTCCCCTCTCTGATAATCAATAATAATCTTTGGTTTCTGTATATTTTCTTATTTCATATAAGTGAGATCATAGTATTTTTTCTTTTGTGACTGGCTTATTTCACTCAGTATAATGTTTTCAAAGCTCATCCATGTTATGGCATGTATCAGAACTTCATTTCTCTTTATGGCTATATAATATTTCATTTTAAGTATACACGTTTTGCTTACCCATTCATCTGTTGATGGACATTTTGGTTGTTTCCAACTTTTGGCTATTGTGAAAAGTGCTGCAATGAACATTGGTGTACAAGTTTCTGTCTGCGTTACTGCCTTCACTTCTTCTGGCTATATACCTAGGATTGGGATTGCTGAGTAGTATGATAATTTTATGTTTAACTGTTTTGAAAAACCACCAAACTGTTTTCCACACTGGCTGCACCATTTCGCTTTCCCACCACAGTGAATTAAGGTTTCAGTTTCTCTACAACTTTGTCAACATTTGTTTTCTTGTTTCTCAATCGTTGCCATTCTAATGGTGGTAAGGTGGTTGTGATTTTGATTTGTGTCTCTCTCATGGCTAATGATTTTGAGCATCTTTTCTTATGCTTGTTGACCATGTAGCTATCCTCTTTGGTGGACTGTTTGTTCAAGTCCTTTGCCCCCCCCCCTTTTTTTTCCATTGGGTTGTTTGTCTTTTTGTTGCTAAATTATAGAAGTTTTAAATATATTTTGGATATTATGCCTGTTTTTCATACATGGTTCCCCAAAACACTTTCCAATCTGTAGGTTGTCTTTCAGTGTGTTAATAAATTTCTTTTATGTATAAAAATATGTAATTTTTAGGAGGTTCCATCTATTTTGTCTTTTGCTGTTTGGGTTTTTGCTATCATATGCAATAACCTCATAGCCTTGTACACATATTTTCATGTAAGAATTTTATGGTTGTAGTTTTCACATTTAGGTTCTTGATACATTTTGAACTGTTTTTTGGGTGTGGTATGAGACATAAATCCTGACTCATTCTTATGCATGTGGCTATCCAGTTTTCCCAGCACCATTTATTGAAGAAACTTTTCCTTTTCCATTGAAGGAGTTAACACCTTTGTCAAAAATTAGTTGACCATAAATTTATGAGTTTATTTCTGGACTTTTCAATACTATTTCATTGGTCTATATGTCTATTATTATATCAGTATGAGACTGTACTGCAATTAATTACTGTAGCTTTTTAGTATGTTTTGAAATCAGAAAGTGTGAGACCTCCTACTTTCTTCTTCTTCTTAGTGTCCCTTGCCATTCCATATAAATTTGATGGTTGGCTTTTCCATTTATGCAAGGACGGCTATTGGAATTTTGATGGGTATTGCACTGAATTTATAGATTGCTTTGAGTGGTATTGACATCTTAACTGTACTAAGACTTTCAATCCATGAACATGGAATGTTCTTCCATTTATTTATGTCTTTAATTTCTTTTGGTAATGTTTTATAATTTTATGTGTACAAGTCTTTCACCTTCCTGGTTTAATTTATTCCTATGTACTCTATTCTTTTAGATGCTATTATAAACTTTAATGTTTCCTTAATTTCCTTTTCAGATTGCTCATTGCTAAAGTGTAGAAACCTGACGGATTTTTGCATGTTGACCTTCTACCTTGCCATTCTGCAAAATTCATTTATTAGTTCTAATAGCTTTCTTATAGAATCTTTGGGGTTTTATATGTATAGGATCCATGTAGTCTAAAAAAAGAGATAGTTTTACTTCTTCCTGATTTGGAAACTTTTATCTATTTATTTCCAGTCAATTGTTCTGTCTAGGACATCCAGAATAATATTGAAGAGTAATGGTAAGAGTGGGCACCATTATATTCTTCCTAAGCTTAATAAGAAGGCTCTCAGTCTTTCTTCATTGAGTATGACGTTAGCTGTGGAATTTTCATAACCATGCAGTATTATATTAAGGAATTCACCTTCTATTCCTCTCTTGTTGAGTGTTTTTATCATGAAAGGGTGTGGAATTTTGTCAAATGCCTTTTCTCCATTGATTGAGAAGATTATGTGATTCTTTTTCCTTATTCTATTATATTTAGGTGGTGTATTACATTGATTGATTCTCTAATGTTGAACCACCCTCGCATTTCTGGGAAAATTCTTAAAATTAAGAACATTTTCTCTGTGAAAGTTCCTGTTGAGAAGATGAAAAAACAATAACAAACTGGGAAAACAATATTTGCTAGCCATATGTCTGAAAAAAACTTATATCTAGAATATGTAAAGAACTTTCAATATTCAACATTAAAAATTTTTAAAAAACAACTAAACAAGAAAATGTACAAAAATCAGAACAGATATTTTACTGAAGAGTATACATATAGATGGCAAGTAATCACATGAAAAAATCAATAGCGCTAGCCATTATGGAAATGCAAATTAAGACAACAATGAGACATCACTGTAAACTGTTAGAACAACTAAAAAAATTGACAATATCAACTGTTGGTAAAGATGTGGAGAAATTGAATCTGTCATACTTTGCAGGTAGGAATGTAAAATGGTACAGTCACTCTGGAAAATAATTTGGAACTTGCTTTATAAACACTAACTATAACCATAAGTACCACAGCTTCCACCAGACTGACTCCAGCACAACTAGATGGCGCCTGGCTATCACCACCAACTGCTCTGACAGGGAACACAACAGAAAGTTCCTGATGGAGCAGGAGAAAAATGTAGAACAGAACTCAAATTCACTTAAAAAGATCAGTCTTAGTGGTCTGACAAAGACTGGAGAAACCTTGAGCATATGGCCTTTGAACTCCCTTTTAACTCAGTACTGAAGTCACTCCTGAGGCTGACCCTTCAGCCAAAGATTACACAGGTGCATAAAACAAAATGAGACTAAATGGGCATACCAACACAGAAGCAAGGACTAGAAGTCAGGAAAGGAAAGGAAAGCTGGTAATGGGGGACCCAAGGTCAAGAAGGGGAGAGTTTTTACATGTCATGAGGTAGGGGGAAACCAAAGTCACAAAGCAGTATGTGTATTAATTGTTTAAAGAGAAACTAATTTGTTTTGTAAAACTTCATCTAAAATACAATTTAAAAAATAATAGATAATTAATAAAATAAAATCACCTACTATACACTTACCACACAACCCAGTAATTGTAATCCTGGAAATTTGTTCCAGAGAAATAAAAATTTATATCACTTAAAAACTTTCTATAATATCTTTATTTTTAATAGCCCCAAAGTTAAAACAACCCAAATCCCTCTCAATAGATTAATGGTGAAGCAGAACATATCCACAACATGAAATACTATTAAACAAAAAAGAACAAACTCTTGACATATGCAACAACATGGATGAATCTAAAGGAAAACTATGATGAGTGAATAAACAAAATATGAAAGATCATACACTTTATAATTACATTTATATAGTATTCTTTAAGTAAACAAATTATAGAGATAGAAAATAGATTAGGGGCTGCCAGAGGTTAGGGATTTTGAGAGGAAAGAAGGACATGTGCCTATAAAGGGACAGCATGAGGGAGCTCTTGTGGGGATGTCTAAGCAGTTAGCAGGAATTCAACATTTGATATTTTCAGGTATGAAGGATGCCAATAGAAGTATAAATTTCAGCAGCCTGTAGGGAAATAAATTGGAATTACCTATTAAATTGGAATCCTGTAATCCAGTAATCACACTCCTAAATACATTCCATAGATCAAGTTTGGCACATGTGCAACAAAGAGGACATTCATTGCAACATAGTCTGTAATGGCAGAAAAACAGGAGATGAAGGAAGTCCATAAATAGTAAGCTAGATGTATAGTGTATCACAGTCATTCAATAGAATAGTATATACCAATAAACTCACACACACAACCAAATGCATCAGAATGATGGGTCTTACAAATAATGTTGAGGGAAAGAATAAGTTACAATGGAATATGTAGAGAGGTATACTATTTTTGTTAAGAACTAAAACTGGCAAAATTTAATAATACTTTGTTAAGGATGCATAATATATATAATACAGGTAATCCCTGATTTACAACATGGTTATGTTCAGATGACTCCATTGTAAGTCAGTTCTGACATAAGTTGAATATCTTTTTTTTTTTTTAAGTTTTCATTATTGTCTACTATGTGGCAGTGATTTTTTTTTTTATTGTGCTTTAGGTGAAAGTTTACAGAGCAAATTAGTTTCTCATTAAACAATACATAAATTGTTTTGTGACATTTGTTGCCAACCTCGTGATATGTCAACACTCTCCCCTTCTCCACCCTAGGTTCCCTGTTTCTGTTCATCCACTTTTCCTGTCCATTCCTGCCTTCTTTACTTTGCTTGTGGTTTGGTGTACCCACTTAGTCTTATATACATGATTGTACTACGAAGCACTTTCCTCACACATGTTATATGTTTTACGGACCTTTCTAATCTTTGGCTGAAGGTGACCTCTGGCAGTGACTTCAGTACTGAGTTAAAAGTGTGTCCAAGGGGTCATACTCTAGGGATTACGTGGCAGTGTTTTGAACAGTAATTCATAACATTGAACAACTGAGAGTGAACATATGAGAATGATAACATCAGCAAATTATGCACTGCAACATTTTATGTAAAACACATTACCAGCAGTAAGATGTACACACTTACAACAAAAAAACTAGTCATAAGTGCAGTTCATCAGGAGTTCCGGCAAAATGGCACTCTAGGCAGAAGCACTACACCGTCCCTCCACAGCAAAGATCCGAAAAACTAAGCCGAACAGAGAATACAACAATCCTGAAACCCTAAAACATCAAATGAAGAGATAAAGAACTCAGCCAAGCACCAAATGGAGTGAGAAAACTGAC
>NW_004444105.1:421091-422274 GCF_000243295.1 Trichechus manatus latirostris
TAGTTTTTGTATATGGTGTGAGGTATGGGTCCTGTTTCATTTTTTTGCAGATGGATATCCAGTTTTGCCAGCACCATTTGTTAAAAAGAGTGTCTTTTCCCCATTTGATGGACTTTCAGTCCTTGTCGAAAATCAGGTGACCATAGGTGGATGGATTTACGTCTATGTTCTTAATTCTGTTCTTTGGTCAATGTATCTTTCATTGTACGAGTACCAGGCTGTTCTGACTACTGTAGCTGCATAGTAGGTTCAAGGTCAGGTAGTGTGAGTCCTCCAACTTTATTCTTCTCCTTCAGTAGTGCTTTACTTCTTCGGGGCTTCTTCCCTTCCCATATAAAGTTAATTATTAGTTTTTCCATCTCTTTGAAGAATGTTGTTGGTATGTGAATTGGGATTGCATTGCATTTGTAAATTGCTTAGGGTAGAATTGTGATTTTCACAATGTTGAGTCTACCTATCCATGAACATGGTATGTTTTTCAATTTATGTAGATCCCTCTGGGTTTCTTGCAGTAGTGTTTTGCAGTTTTCTTTGTATAGGTCTTTTACAACCCTGCTTAGATTTATTCCTAAGTACTTTATTTTTTTAGGGGCTATTATACATGGTATTGTTTTCCTGATTTCCGTTTCAATGTTCTCTTTATTGGTGTATAGGAATCCAACTGATTTTTGTATGTTTACCTTGTATCCTGTTATTATGGTAAATCTTTCTTTTAGTTCCAGTAGATTTCTAGTGGAGTCTTTAGGGTTTTCTCTATATAGTATCATATCATCTGCAAACAGGAGCAGTTTAGCTTCTTCATGACCAATTTGGATGTCCTTTATTTCTTTGTCTTGCCTTATTGCTCTAGCTAGAACTTCCAGCACAATGTTAAATAGGAGTGGTGATAAAGGGCATACTTGTCTTGTTCCTGTTCTCAGGGAGAATGTTTTCAGCCTCCCTCCATTAAAAATGATGTTGGCTTTTGGTTTTGCATAGATACCCTTTATTATGTTGAGAAATTTCCCTTCTATATCTATTTTATTGAGAGTTTTTATTAGAAATGGGTGTTGGACTTTGTAAAATGCCTTTTCTGTGTCAAGGTGATCATGTGATTCTTGTTTTTCCTTTTATTTATGTGGTGGATTACATTGATTTTTTAATGTTGAACCATCCTTGCATACCTGGTATGAATCCTACTTGG
>NW_004444105.1:423745-449844 GCF_000243295.1 Trichechus manatus latirostris
CTGTCACTCTCCATCTCTTTATGGGTGCATTGAGTCCATTTACATTCAGTGTAATTATTGTCAGATGTGAGTTTGTTGCTGTCATTTTGTGGTGCTTTTTTTTGTGGTGCTGAAGTTTTCTTTGTTCTTCTTACTCTCTTGTGCTGAGTTACCTTTGTTTGTGGATTTTTTTTCATTTCCTTTATTTTTGTAGGTTTTGTTTTTGCTGAGACTTTATGTTTTTCCTCTTTATTTTTATGAGTATGTTAACTTTCTTTGTAGTCACCATGAATTTTACCTTTATCTTTTTAAGTTTGAGGCAGTCTATTATTACTTGGTATCGCCTTGCCTTCCTCTCCATTAGAAGGTTCTATACCTACACTGTTTATTCCCTCTTTTATTGTTCTGATGTTGTTGTCATTTACAGATTAACTGCTCTGATTCCCTGTTGTATTTCTTTTGGTTTTGGATAGTCCTTGAGAGTTCATTTCCTTGATTGGCATCTGGCTGGTACGCTCCTTCGTCCTAGATTTAGCCTGTAAGCTGAAGTTGTTCTCAGATCAAAGAACTCCCTTTAATAATTCTTGTAAATTTGGTTTGGTTTTTACATATTCCCTTAATTTCTGTTTACCTGGAAATGACCTAAGTTCACCATCATATTTGAGTGAGAGTTTTGCAGGATATATTATTCTTGGCTAGCAATTTTTTTCTTTCAAGGTTTTATATATGTCATCCCATTGCCTTCTTGCATGCATGGTTTCTGCTGAATAATCTGAGCTTAGTCTTATTGTTTCTCCTCTGTATGTGACTTGTGGTTTTTCACGAGCTGCTCTCAGGATTCTTTGTCTGTGGTTTTGGTGAGTGTGATTATGATATGCCTTGGTGATTTTCTTTTGGCGTCTATCGTATATGGGGTTCATTGAGCTTTTTGGCTGGCCAGCTTTTCAGTTTTCATGATATTGGGGAAGTTTTCTGTCAGTAGTTCTTCAATGATCCTCTCCGTGTTTTCTGTTTTCTCCCCTTGTTCTGGAACTGTGATCACTTGCAAATTTTTGCTTTTGATTGTATCCCACATAACTCTCAAGGTCTCTTCATTTTTCTTTGTTCTTTTTTCTGAGTTTTCCTCGAACATACTTGTATGCAAGTGTTTGTTTTCAATTCCACTGATCTTGTCTTCCACCTTGTCAAATCTGTTCCTCAGCCCTTCTATGACACTGTCCATTTCTGAAATCTTGTTGTTTATCTTTTGCATTTCTAATTGTTTTTGTATAATTTCTATTTGTGAATTTATTTTGGCAGTTTGTTCCTACATTATTTTCCTGAATTCCTCCATTTTTTGTCTGTATTTTCCATTAATTTTTTCTGCCTTTTCCATGAATTTGTTTATTTTTTCCTCATTTTTGTCTGCCTTTTGCTTCACCTCCTGGATAATTCTGAGTATTAGAGATTTGAATTCCCTATCAGGTAGTTCTAGTGTCTTTTCTTCCACTGGAAAGTCATCTGGCGTTTTATTTTGGACACCTACGGGAACCATCCTGTCCTGTTTTTGTAAATGTTTTGTTACTGTTTGCTGTCTTCTGGGCATTCAGTAATGTTTCTCGTTTATTGATTGTAGATTTGTTTTGTCCTTTTTTTTTTAAATTTGGCTATGTCTGAGCAGGCAGACTGTATATTCTTTGTTGTTTGCTCGTTTCAGTGCATGATTCTTTTCACCTCCTTCTCCAATTGGCAGGGTCAGTGGCTCAGATATGGTACAGCAGGGCAGATATAGTTGAAGAGGAGTTACTGGTTGGGTTGTTTGTTGCACTTACTACAGCCACCAGGGCAGGTCAGTAATCAGTGCAGAGCAGGTTCTGGTAGGCCGTGCCTGTGCCGCTTGGTGGTGTGATGATACGTGCACGGTGTAGGTAGGCAGGATGGAGGAGGGAGATTGTTATGTGTGGAGCTAAGATGGATGGGGAGAGAGGAGAGAAGAACAGGAGCCAAAAACATACAAGCAAACAAAAAAGAGTGCTAGGGGAGCTTGTCATTGGAGTGGAGAGATGAGAGACTATGAAATGGAGAAAAACAAAAAGGAGAAGAAGAAGAAAAAAAAAGAATAGAAAAGAATGTATAAATAAAAATCAGAAGGGAAAAAGAACAGCAAAGCTCCCAGCATCCCACCGGTGCAGCTATGCGGTCTGGCAAAGTTATTATGAAGTGTTGCAGTACAGTCTGGCTAAAAGGGGTATTCAGTGTCAGGTATTTGAGGAACAGGAAGAGAAAGAAGGTATAGTGAGATAAGAAAGTGAATAATGAAGAAAGAAAAAAGGGAAAAAGAGGGAAAAGAAAAGAAAACAATTTTTTTTTTAAGAGAAACAACAAGAAAAGCCCTCTCCAAAAAAACAAACAAACAAAAAAACACAAAGAGAAATGCTCTCAGGGATCCCTCAGCGCATCTGCGCAAGCTGAGTGGGTAGATTCTAAGCCGTGCAGCACCACCCAGCCAGGACAGGCTCCCAACTCAAGAAAAGGAAAAGAAAACAAACAAATAATTCAAAACAAACAAAAGCCCCGAGATCCCAGCAGCATGGCAGCCCACACTGGGAAGCAGTTCCACGCTTGAATGGAGCTCCACAGCTCCTCAGGAAGAAGCAAAGATGGCACAGGAGCCAGGTATTTGAGCAAAAGGAGGAGGAGGTGTTGAGAGGTAAGGAAGAAATCAAAAGAAGCGGAAGAAAGCAACACCAGCAGCCAACAGATGGCTCTCAGGGAGCCGGCCATTGTGGGTGGGTGGAATCCAAGCAGCTGGTGCTTCCTGGTCAAGAGACTGTGGCGACAGGAAACAGAGGCAGCGAAGTGGGGGTGAGGAAGGATGGGGTGGGAAAGCGTATATCAGTAGTTACCGGTTGCTCTGTCTCTTGCTGGAAGCTCCGTGAAGCTGCTTTCTTGTACCCCCTATTTGCTGGTCTCCGATAGGAGTCCAAGATGGCTGATCTGTGCTGCGTTAGCTGATAGGGGACCTCTGCATGAATCTCTCCTCGCTCTCCGTTCTCTGTCAGTTTTCTCACTCCATTTGGTGCTTGGCTGAGTTCTTTATCTCTTCATTTGATGTTTAGGGTTTCAGGATTGCTGTTTTCTCTGTTTGGCTTAGTTTATTGGATCTTTGCTGTGGAGGGACAGCTTGGTGCTTCTGCCTAGAGCACCATTTTGCCAGAAGTCACCTCAGCACATCTTTTGATGGCCATATATGCTGGTGTGATAAATTGGAATCTGAAATCAAAAATTCACAGACAATCTTTTCCAGTGAATATTTGATGAGTGCTAGGACAACTAGAGAATTTGGGGTTCCATTCTGAAAAGCAGAGTGAAATCATACTGCTTAGAAGACAAAGTTGTGCTCTTGGTTGGAGACAAACATAGGAAGGTGGTGTTGTTAGATACCATTGAGTCGGCTCCAACTCATAGTACCTTATGTGTAACATAACAAAATGTTGCCCACTCCTGTACCATCCTCACAATCATTTCTATATTTGCGCCCATTGTTGCAACCACTGTGTCAATCCGTCTCAGTGAGGGGCTCTCTCATTTCTGTTGACTCTTTGCTTTATCAGGCATATCTTTCTCCATTACTGGGCCTTACTGATGATGGGTCCAAAGTAAGTGAGATGAAGTCTAATTATCTTTGCTTCTAAAGAGCATTCTGGCTAAACGTCCTCCAAGACTGATTTGTTCATTTTTCTGACATTCTATGGTATGTTCAATATTCTTCACCAACATCACAACTTGAATGTGTCAATTCTTCTTTCCTCTTCTTTTTTTATTTTATCTGTACTTACACATGAGATGACTGAATATACCATGGCTGGGGTCAGGTGCATCTTAGTCATTAAAGTGATGTGTTTGTTTTTTAATAAGAAAAGTTATTCCCCTCAAAAAATTAGTCAAATTCTGAGCTCCCTCAGGCATGAAGCTAAGCCTCCCAAGGGAAGCAAAATTTTTAGGATGTAGCATGGAAAAAAAAAAGAAAAAGATTATGTTCTTGATTAAACCTTGGAATGACACAACAAACAAAGAGGTTTGGCTAGAAAGGTAAAATAAAATATCTTGCAGAAATAAAACTTTTTTATGAGGCATCGGGTACATCAAACACATGGTCAGTCTTACCCTCAAGATATTTGTCTTACTGTGAAGTTTTGTTTTGCATAATAAAAAGTGTACCAGCAAATTATTTATATGCTGAGAAGAAAACATTCTGCGACTTATAACCAAAAGCCTATGGTGGTCGTTTCTGAGAAATAGGAACAAACTAGAGGTAAACTCAGTAATTGAAATTCCCACCCATCCTTAACCCAGGAAATCAGTTCCTGATTGGATTGGTATGATCAACATCTTTCCAATCTGCCTAACAAAGAACAGGGCCAACTTTCTTTGAACAAAAATAGTATCATTTTTGGTGTCTACAATTATTGTATATACACGAAGCTCAGCATAAACATAAAAATTCCAATGCAAAGTATGTCTAATAATGAAGATAAAATATGACAAGAGAAAGAGATCCACATAGCAATCATCTGTTTGAGTTACCAGATTTGTACTTATTTTAAACAACATACAGGAAAATGTGAAGAAACACATAAAAAGATGGATATTTTCAACAGAAAATTGGAATGCATATAAATGATTAAAAGGACACTCTAGAATGAAAAAATAAAATATATTAAAGACTCATGGGATTATTTTAGCAACAAACAGGACAAACAAGACAACAGAATTACTAAAGATGAAAACAGTAAATAGAAAATATAAAAATTGAAGCACAGATAAAGCCAATAATAATAATAATAATAGAGCATAAGAAATATGTAAAATCAAGTCAAATGGTCCAACATATATGTAATTGGAGGCCTAGAAAATAAGGAGAGAGAATGGAGAAGAAACAATATTTTAATATATTATGGCCAACAGTTTTCCAAAATTAGATGGCAACCTATGGATTCAAAGGACCAGTGAATCCAAAACAAGGTAAACGTAAAGAAAATAGTACTGAGGCACAATATAGTAAAACAGCTGAAACAAATGGCAAAAAAAGAATATTTTTAAAAGCTTTCATTTAAAAAATGGAAACAAGCAAGTAAACAACACATTACTTTCTGTGGTCACCAAGGGGGTTAATAACTATTTTCAACCAAAACTATGGAATCTAGAAAAATTGAATGGCATTTTTAAATGGTTGAGAAAAAACAAACCTGTCAGCTTAGAAGCCTAAAAAATAAATTAAAATTAAAAATTGTCATTGAGTCAATTCCAAGTCACAACAACCCCATGTATGTTAAACTGTTCTCCATAGAGTTTTCAATGACCGATTTTTTGGAAGTAAATCTCCAGTCATTTCTTCCGAGGCACCTCTGGGTGGACTCAATATTCCAAACTCTCAGTTAACAGCCGGGCTCTTATCCATTTGTGCCACAGGTGGACTCCAACCCTGAAGTCTACCCCGGTGAAATACCCTTGAAAAATGAAGGTGAAGTACAGATGTTTTCAAAAAAAAAAAAAAAACTAAGAAAGTTTATGTTCAGAACACTTGCACTATCAAGAAGTCCTAATGAAAATTGTTCTGATGAAGTGAAATGATCATGGCTAGAAAAACACATCTGCAGGACAGAAGACCACCATAAAGTGTAAATACATGGGTAAATATAAAAGAATAACTACTGTTCAAATCATCCATAAAAAGAGATGTATGAAATTATTCGTAACAGCTTTATTCATAATCGCCCAAATCAGAAAATAACCCAGAAAGCCATTGGCATAGAATGGATTAATACTTGTATATTTATTTTATCATATAGTAAATGTTATGTACAATAACAAACTATTGGACACACATAAAACCATGGAATAATCTCAAAAGTGTTACGTTGAACAAAATTAGTCAGACAGAACAATGCATACTTCATGATTCCATTCATAAAAGTCCAAGAACATGCACAGGTAATTGTGATACATTTGGGATTAAGTCATGGACCAGCATGTTTATTGGCTAGAAATAGGCATGAGAAAACCTTTTGGAATGCTGGAATATTTCTCTTAGTCTCTTATACCTGTGTGTCTTAGTAATGATTATAGAAGTATACCTACTTATAAAAAATTCGTCAAGCAGTACCTTTAGTGTACTTACTAGATGTTTGTTATGGTACAATAAACATTTTTAAAAAGAAAAGATAATAAATGTTTCATTTTCTATATAGATAAACAAAGGAAATGAGTTATATCACACTGTACACAAAAGCAAATCCCTATGAATTAAAGACATAAACATCAAAGTCAATGCTTTAAACTTTTAGAAGAAACTATGTGAAAAGTGTCTTTATGATCTTGGGGAAAGGAAGACTACGTAGAAAAAGCGCAAATCGTAGAAACATTACAAATTAAAGTACACTAATAAAAAGATCTTCTGTCCAAAAGACACCACAAAGCACTGAAAAGTCATCTACAGAACAGGAAGGTATTTGATTCACACATATTACAAGCAATTAATATTTGAGCATACATAAGAATTCCTAAAAAAAATAAAAATAAAGAAGAAAATAAGCCCTTGGAAAATACATGAACCAATTTTTCTCAGTAAATGTAGTATTAGCATCATGAAAGTAAAGCTCTACCACAATTATATAAGAGAAGTGAAATTATTAACAGAGTAAATGTCATTTCATGACCAACAGATGGACAAAAATTAGGTAATTTGGTGAAAGTGTAAATGTAAATCTTTAGAAAGCAAAATTCTCAATTTTTAAAACTGAACGTTCACTCCTGTGTGACTCACCAATTCTACTCATATTTTTACTGAAGAGAAACCCTTGCATTTGTGTACTTGAAAACAGGTACATGAATGTTCTTAGCAGTATTGCTCATAAGTACCATAAATGGAGAACAATGTAAATATGTACCGTCAATCTAATGGATATATAATTTATGATATAGTTACAAAACAGAATGGTACATAGAAGTGAAAATGAATACAAGTAATAAAAAGGCATGGATAAATCTTAAAGTCATAATATTGAAAGAAAACTGAAAGTTACAGAAAGCTACATCTAATACTATACTGTTTTTATAATATTCAAACACAAGCAAAGCTGAAGGATATATATTTTAGGATAAACACATATGTGATTGAAATGTTTTTAACAAGGACAAGGTCTGATGGTTAATTTTATGTGTCAGCTTGGCTAAGCTATGGTGCCCCATTGTTTGGCCAAACACTAGTCTAGAAGTTGTTGTGAAGATATTTTGTTGATGTGATTGACATTTGCAATCCAGCTGACTTTAAGTAAAAGAGATTGCCCTAGATAATGCGGGTAGGCCTCATCCAGTCAGTTAAAGGCCTTAACAAAAACTGAGGTTTCCCTGAAAAGAAGAGATTCTGTCTCAAGACTGTAACATAGAAATCCTGTCTGAGTTTCCAGTCTGTCAGCCTGCCTTACAGATTCTGACTAATACACAAGGCAAGGGAATAATAAACACAAAATCAAGGCAGAGGTACCTCTGTGGAGGAGACTGAGACCTCAAGTAGGGAAGGAACAGATGGATGGTAATGATGTAGTTCTTAAACTGGTAATGAATCAACACAGTCTCAATACATAACACACAAATTCACATATATATTACATATGTATATAGTATACAGACACATATCTAACACATACATATATATTACACATCACATATATGTTATTAAGGAAAGTAGCATAGAAATTGCATGTATCAATATCACATAGCAAATTGATTTATAATGAAAGATTTTTTTTAAAAAAAACGAGACAGTCGTTCTAAAAAGAGGAGGGGAAGGCTTCTGCAAATTCTGTAACTAGAAGGTAACTAGAGTACTAGTATAAACTATTCTTCTAGCTGGAAGAAAAAGCCTGTGATTAGGATAGACCTTCTTTATCTGGCTTGAATACTCTCTCATGTATTTTTGTTTCCTGGTCTGAGAGAAGAAAAGTCTCAGTGGTATACCTGTTCAGGTTCCTCCTCCAGTTGTTAGCTTCTCTGTGTCCTGCTGGCCTAACCACAGAAGGGAGTGGTGGATGAAACAGATGGAAGATGGTACCAGTGGGGAATGATGAAAACTAGAGGTTTGCAGCAGAATTGAAGCAAGCCCAGAGACAGCAATTGCTCTAAACCTCTTAGGAACAAGAAGCTGGATGTCATCTATTGTCAGTGCAGTTCTGGTGCAGTGGCTATTTAAATGCCAGAATGAGAGGACAGAAGGGACAGTTATGGAGGAAATGTAGCCAGGCAGAATATACTGCAGGTTTAATTTAAGATAGAATGCACGTGAAGTTGTGCTTGCCAATTTTGGTGTCATTTTTGTTGCTCTGGAATTCTTGATCTAAAAGAAAATTTTGTCCGAAATTATAGAGAAATTTGAGTTACATAAATGTATTGGGGGAAAGAAAAGGTAAACTATACAATTTCATTTAAGGTTGACTACATAGTCAGTGAATAGTTAAAGATTTTCCAATTCTCTATGCTGATAATAATGGAAAGATTTAGTACAATATACAAAAAAAAAAAAAAAAAAAAATCATTTCCTGGCAGTAATCATAAACTGCATCCTTATGACTCCTTAGATTCTCAGAGACAGTCTGAGTTGGGTTAACCTACAGTGAGTACAACTATTTCAATCTTTTCACTTTTCTGTCACTTAAATCTTTTTCTTTTTTCTCTCCCATTTCAAACTAATTCACTGTGGAGCCAGGCAAAATCATTCCAAAGAGAATGATAAACCTAGACTCTCCAGAGAATATAACAGTATTCATTCATTCATTAACTTACATGTGCATTCATTCACTCATTCACTCACTGTAATCCTTCAAAATTTTGTGGGCGATATAACATATGTCGTAGAGGGTGAGTGAAAAAAAGGAAGACCCTTGACAAGATGGATGGACACAGTGGCTGCCACAATAGCCTCGAACACAGCAACGATTGTGAGGATGGTACAGGACCAGGCAGTGTTTTGTTCTATTGTACATAGGGTCGCTATGAGTTGGAACTGACTCGATGGCACCTAATAACAGCAACAACAGGTAACATATGTTAGGCAATCTCTTAGGAACCAGAGATAAAATGATAAATATGATAAACTGAGTATTTAAATGTCACATAACCTCATGAGATTCACATTTTCATCTCACCAGGAAGGACATACAGTACTATGAGTTTACTTTTTATTATGAATTTTTTAAAATTATTGCTGAAAGTATATACAGCAAAACATATACCAATTCAACAATTTCTATATGTACAATTCATTACCATTGATTACATTCTTCAAGTTGTGCAATCATTCTCTCCTCCCTTTTCTGAATTGTTCTTCCCCATTATCATGAACTCTCTGCCCCCTAAGTTTCCTACTTGCCAACTTTTTTAGTTGCTGTTGTCAGTTTGATCCCGTATAGACAGTTCTTCAAAATGGCACAATGTTCAGGGAACACATTCTTTACTACATAAGCTAACTTATTGTTTGGTTTAAAGAAGACTTCAGGGGATATTTTTAGTTTAAAGTTGGAAGACTATCTCAGGAAAACAGTTTTGGGGTTCATCAAGCCTCAATGGCTTCAAAAATCTGGATTCCATGAACATTTTTAAATATGTTCTGCATTTTCCCCCTTTTGATCAGGACTTTTCTATAGAATCTTTCTCAAAGTCTTCAGTAATAGTAGCTGAGGACCATCCAGTTCTTCTGGTCTCATGTCTGTCAGAGAAGGTACTTGTTCATGGAAGCAATTGGTCATGCATTCCATTCCCTCCTCCTATTCCTACCTTTCCTTTTCTTCTGCTACTCCAGGTGAATAGCAACCAATTTTGTATCTTGAACGGCCGCTTGCAGGCTTTTAAGACCCCTTAAAATACTGCACAACAAAATAGGAGGTAAAATAGAAGCACTAATTAAGGTGTTAGGCTAATTACCTGGGATGTCTCATGAAACTGTGACCGTAAACCTCCAAACCAAGAAACTAAATCACATTAGGTGTTTGATTGTACATAAGCAGACTCTGCAGCTGTTCTTTTACTTTTTTTAACATATGTTACACACACATACAAAAATCCCAAAACCCAACCTTTTGCTGTCGAGTCGATTCTGACTCTTAGCGACCCTATAGGACAGAGTAAAACTTCCACATAGGATTTCCAAGGAGCAGCTGGTGGATTTGAACTGCTGACTTTCAGCTCTTAACCACCACACCACCAGGGCTCCACATATTACACAACATTTGCTAACTCAGCTTTTTGCAGATGTACAATTTACTGACATCAATTATATGAGTCAATTGTACAACTATCATCCTTAATCTATACTTATTTTCCATCACCATAAACAGAAACTTAGCTCTTTACGCAAAATTTTCCACCTCCCCCCTCTCTTCTGCCCCTGGTAACCACTAATAAACTGGTTTCTATATATTTGCCTGTTCTTACCTGTATATATAAGTGAGTTCATACAGTATGTGTCTTTTGTGATTAACATAATGTCTTCAAACACCATCCATATTTTAGCATGTATCAGGACTTCATTTCTCTTTCTGGCTAAGTAGTATTCCATTGTATGTATGTACCACATTTTGCTTATCCATTCACCTGCTGATGGGCATTTAGTTTGTTTCCACCTTTTGGTTGCTGTGAACAGTGTTGCAATAAACATTGGTGTATATGTCTGTTTGTATCTCTGCTTTCAATTCCCTTGAATATATTCCTAGTAGTGGGATTGCTTGGTCATATGATAGTTATACTTTTAGTTTTTAGGAACCACCACACTGTTTTCCACAATAGTGTACCATTTTCCATTCCCACCAGCAATGGATAAGGGTTCTAATTTCCCAACATCCTCACCAACATTTGCTATTTTTTTTTTTTTTTTTGTTATCTTAGCCATCCTAGAGAGAGTGAAATTGTATCTCATTGTGGTTTTGATTTGCATCTCCCTGATGACAAAAGACATTGAGCATCTTTTCACGTATTTGTTGGCTATTTGAATATCCTGTTTGGTGCAGTGTCTATTCTCTTTCCTCATTTTTTGATTGGGTTATTTGATTTTTGATGGTTAAGTTGTAGAAGATTTACATATATTTTAGATATTAGACCCTTATCAGATATATTGTTCCCAGAGATTTTTTCCCAGTCTGTAGGTTGTCATTTTATTCTTTTGATGAAGTATTTTGATGAAGATAGGTATTTAATTTTTATGAGGTCCCAATTATTTATTTTGTCTTCTGCTGCTCATGCATTTGATGTTGGGTTTGGTAGTCCATCGTAGAAAAACATTAGGCCCCAGAGCTCCACTCCTACATTTTATTCCAGGAACTTCATAGTTTTAGGTGTCACATTTAGGTTTATCATTCATTATGAATTAGGTTTTGTATATGGTGTGAGGTATGAATCTTGCTTCATTTTTCTACATGTGGAAATCTGATTGTGCCAGCACCATTTATTGAAGAGACTCTTCCTTCCCCATTGAATATATTTAGCACACTTCTCAAAAATCAGTCGACCATAAATGTATGGATTTATTTCTGGGTTTTCAATTCTATTCCATTGGTGTCTGTGTCCATCACTAAACCAGTACCAGGCTGTTCTGATTAGTGTAACTGTGTAATAGGTTTTGAAGTCAGGAAGTGTGAGGTCTCCTACTTTGTTCTTCTTCAAGATCGTGTTGGCTATTCAGGGGCTCTTGCCTTTCCATGTAAAGTTGAGGATTAGTTTTTCCATTTCTGTAAAAAAAATGCTGTTGGTATTTTGATTGGGATTGTTTTGAGTCTGTAGATCTCTGGCTAATATTGACATCTTGACTATATTAAGTCTCCCAATTCATGTTAATGGAATGTTCTGCCTGTATTTAGGTGTTCTTATAGTCTTTTAGCAGTGTTTTATAATTTTTTTTTTTGTATGAGTTTTTCACATTCCTGGGTAAATTTATTGCTAGGTATTTTATTTTTCTTAGCTGCTCTTGTAAATGGAGTTGTTTTCTTAATTTCCTTTTCAGGATTCTCATTGTGGTTGTATAGAAAGCCAAGTGATTATTGTGTATTCATGTTGTATCTGACAACTTTGCTAAGTTCCTCTATTATCTCTACAAGATTTTAATGGAGTCTATGTGCGTTTTCTATATACAGGATCATGTCATCTGCAAATAGAGATAGTTATACTTCTTTCTTTCCAATTTTGATGGTTTTTTTTTTCTTCCCTTATTGTCTGTCTAGCACTGTCAATAAATATTGAATTTAAAAGGAGTGGTGAGAATGAGCATCTGTGTCTTATTCCTGTTTTCAAGGAGAAATCTCTCAACCTTTCTCCATTGAGTATACTGTTGGTTGTTGGTTTGTCATAAGTGTCCTTAATCATATTATGAAATTTACCTTTTATTCCTATCTTGGTGAGATTTTTCTTATCAAGAGAGGGTGTTGAATTTTATCAAATGACTTTTCTGTATCAATTGAGATAATAATGTGATTGTTTTCCTTTGTTCTACTTATGTGTGTTTTACATTGATTTTCTAATGTTGAAACATCCTTGAATTCCTGGAATAAGTCGCACTTGATCATGGCGCATAATTCTTTTAATATCCTATAAGATTCTGTTAGCTAGTATTTTGTTGAGAATTTTGGCATCTATATTTGTCATGAATTGAACTGTGTCCCCCAAAAATGTATGTCAACCTCATTAGTCCATGATTCTCAGTATTGTGTGATTATCCACCATTATGTTATCTGATGTGTTTTTCCTATGTGTTGTAAATCCTACCTCTATGATGTTAATGAAGCAGGATTAAAGGCAGTTAAGTTAATGAGGAAGGATTCAATCTACAAGATTAAGTTGTAACTTGAGTTAATCTCTTTTGAGATATAAAAGAGAGAAGTGAGCAGAGAGACGGGGGACCTCATACCACCAAGAAAGCAGCACTGGGAGCAGAGTGCATCCTTTGCACACAGGGTTCCTGTGCAGAGAAGCCCCTAGTCCAGGGGAAAATTATGACAAGGACCTTCCTCCAGAGCTGACAGAGAGAAAGCCTTCTCCTGGTGCTGACACCCTGAATTTGGACTTGTAGCCTAGTAGACTGTAAAGGAATAAATTTCTCTTTGTTAAAGCCATCCACTTGAGGTATTTCTATTATAGTAGCACTAGATGACTGAACCAATATTCATAATGGATACTGGTCTATAGTTTTCTTTTGTTGTGGTGTCTTTCTCTGGTTTTGGTATCAAGGTGTCTCCGGCTTCATAACAAAAAGTTAGGGAGTATTCCTTTCTCCTCCACTTTTTGGAAGAGTTTGAACAGGTTTGGTGTTAATTCTTCTCTAAATGACTGGAAGAATTCCCCAGTGAAACCATATGGTCCCAGGCTTTTCTTCATTGGGAGGTATATTACTGTTTCAATCTCTACTTCTTATAGGTCTATTGAGATTTTCTACTTCCTCTTGAGTCTGTTTAGGTAGGTGTGTGTTTCTAGAAAATTTTCCATTTCATTTATCAAGTTTGTAGGAGTAAAATTTGTTCTTTTTATTCTGCTATGATCTTTTTTACTTCTATTGGGTCAATTGTTATATCTCTGCTTTTGTTTCTTGTTTTGGTTATTTACATCTTCTCTGTTTCTTCATCAGCCTAGCTAATGGTTTTTCGATTTTACTGATCTTTTTAAAGAACCAATTTCTGGTTTTGTTGATTATTGTTTTTCTATTCTACTTCATTCATTTTGCCACTTGATTTTTGTGTGCCTTATGTCTTCTTTGTCACATAATTACCATGCTTTTGTTATTTTATTTAGTTTCTTTTTTATGTGGAGTCTTTTTATCTCTTTCTTTTTCACTTCTATATATATTTTTAAAATATTTTCTTAGTGTTTACCATAAAAATTACATTTAACAACTTACCTTTACACCATTTTATTTTAGCTTAATACCAACTTCTTTTTTAACATACAAACCAAGGTTAATATACAACATTAATATACTAAAACTCTATTCCTCTTTTGCTCTTCCTTCTCTCTTGTTGTGAATCTAATTACATCATTTTACATCCTGTGTCTGTTAAATTAATTTTGTACTTATTTCTTGTGCATTTGTTGTTATAATGCCTGTGGAACTTAACTACTAAATTTACCAGCTGGAGATACCATACAACTGACCCTTTTATGTGCTCATGCTATTACATTTATTGGAGCTCTCTTTTATTTTTTAATTTTCTTTCCCATGTGTGGCTTTAAATATCTGTCCATTGCCCTTTCTTTTTTTCCATCTGAAGGGCTGTCTTTAATAATTCTTGCAAAGCAGTTCTTACGATAACAAATTCTCAATTTTTGCTTATCTGGGAATGTGTAGATTTCACCCTCATTTTTGAGAAGGACAATTTTGCTGGATAAAGAATTCTTGGTTGAAAATTCATTTCTGTCAGTACATTATTTTTATCATTCCATTGCCTCCTGGCATCCAGGGTTTCTGAGGAGAAATCTGCACTTAATTATATTGAGAATCTCATATGTATTATGCTGTGTTTTACTCTTGCTCTCTTAAGAACTCTTTTCTCGTCTTTGGTTGTCAAGAATTTGAGTACAGTGTTTCTTGAGGTAGACCTCTTTGGATTCATTCGCCTTGGAGTATGCCTAGTTTTCTGGATTTTCATATTCAATTCCTTATTGAAGTTTGGAAGATTTTCTGTCATTATATCTTGAAATAGTCTTTCTATCATCTTGCTCAGGGACCTCATGAGCCTAATGTTGGATTTCTTGTTTGTGCCCCACAGTTCCATTTGGCTTTGTTCACTATTCCTCTTTTTTCTTTTTTTCACTTAAGCTTGGTAAGCTCAGTTACCATGTCCTCTAGTTCACTTATTATGCCTTCTGTCTGCTTGAATTTATTGTTAAAATCCTACTTTGTATTTTCCAATTTAATATTTTCTTCCTAAATTCCATTATTTTCATTTAGCTCTTTTTTATGATTTCTATCTCCTTATTTAGTGTCTCATTTTGTTTCTTTTCTTTTTTTTTTGTTTTCAATAGGTTATTTATTTTTTCCCATACAAAAATTTATACACACATTATTATGTGACCCTAATTGCTCTCCCCATACTGTGACAGCACACTCTTCCTTTCCACCCTGGTTTCCCCATGTCAATACAACCAGCTCCTAACCCTTTCTGCTTTCCCATCTCACCTCCAGGCAGAAGCTGCCCATTTAGTCTCTTGTAGCTACTTGAGCTAAGAGGCACACTCCTCATGAGTATCAATTTATGACTCACAGTCCAGTCCAATCCCTGTCTGAAGAGTTGGCCTCAGAAATTGTTTTACTTCTGAGCTGATAGAGAATCCAGGGGCCATGCTTTCTGGGTTCCTCCAGTGTCAGTCAGACCACTAAGTCTGGTGTTCTTACTAGAATTTGAGTTTTGCATCCCACCTTTCTCCTGCTCCATCCAGGACTATCTGTTGTGTTCCTTGTCAGGGCGATCATGTGGTAGCTGGTCACCATCTAGTTCTTCTGGTCTCAGGCTGATGAAGTCTCTGGTTTATGTGGCCCTTTCTGTCTCTTGGGCTAATACTCTCCCGTGTCTTTGGTGTTCATCATTCTTCTTTACTCCAGGTGGTTGGAAACACTTGATGCATCTTAGATGGCCGCTTGCAAGCTTTTAAGACCCTACATGCCACTCACCAAAGTAGGATGCAGAACATTTTCTTAATAAACTTTGTTATGCCAGTTGACCTAGATGTCCCCTGAAAGCATGGTCTCCAGACAACTACCCCTGCTACTCTGTCCCTCAAAGTGTTTGATTGTATTCAGGAAACTTCTTAGCTTTGGAAGCTGGAGCTCATTATGCTGAGTGAATTTAGTCAGTCACAGAAGGACAAATAAGACCACTATTATAAGAACTCAAGAAAAGGTTTAAACACAGAAGAAAACATTCTTTGATGGTTACGAGGGTGAGGGAGGAGGGTGAGGGTTATTTGCTAACTAGATAGTAGATAAGGTATCTTAGGTGAAGGGAAGGACAGCACACACTACAGGGGAAGTCAGCACAACTGGATTAAATCATTTTGTTTCTTGATATCTATTAGTTTGTCTTTTGTTTGTTTTTTGGATTCTTTGAACATATTTAACATTATTGTTTACAAGTCCTTGTTGTAGGGGAAAAAATCACCAAAGTTTAGTAAAATGAAAAGAAAGTTTTATTCAGCATATATTCAAAAAGG
Organism: Trichechus manatus latirostris; assembly: GCF_000243295.1. Taxonomy (NCBI): domain Eukaryota; kingdom Metazoa; phylum Chordata; class Mammalia; order Sirenia; family Trichechidae; genus Trichechus; species Trichechus manatus. The sequence goes on from NW_004444105.1 coordinate 439,946, forward strand.
CAAAAGTGGGAAAAGGACAACTATGCTGCCAGAGCCATGTCTGCCCAAGTCCAAGGAAATATCACAAAACAGACAAAAGTGGGAAAACAGGCAAGCATGCTGCCACAGCCATGTCTGCTCAAGTCCAAGGAACAGTTACAGAGCCATCAGTATATATAAACATTACAAATGGGCAAAACCATTGAAAGCTTCACCTTTTCACAGAATGGCTAGAAACTGTGATCCTACATTTTGATTTTTTTTTTTTTTTAACAATCATTGGTACAGTTTTTAGGAAAGACAGTCAGGAGGATCTTCATTGGTCCGACAAATTTCTATTCACTAAATGTTAATAGAAAAAGATTAGAGTAGGAAGTCTTTTGTGTTCTGTTTGATTGGCTTTATGTGCAAGTTTCCCTAAAAGATATTTTCCAAGATTATCTTAGCTATTGTTTTTATACCTCAGGGCCCACTTGATGTGTCACTGTTAGCCCTTGTGAGCCCAGCTCCAGCTGGGTCACGTTCTCTATGCTCAAGGACAAGGAATAATAACTCCAATATTATTTCCTAAATTATCCTCTATTTTTCCCATTAACCTGGCCTCCATAGGACTAATTTCATCATCTTCAACATACTGTTTTAAATGGGCCATCTTCTCCTGTGTGTTTGTATACTTTATTATTTTTTGTTGAACTTGAGACATTTGTATTTTGTGTAATTACTGTGGTAATTCTGGAACTCAACATCTTCTTAATCCCTGGGATTATGTTTTATTTTATTGTATTTCCTGTTACTTCATCCCCAGTTTAATGTGTGTCTTTTGTTTGACATGTGCTTTTTTGATTTTTAAATTTTTTTTTTGTATGTGTCTTTCTCCCCAACTGGCCTGGAGTGGGGGTGGGGTGGAACCAACACTTTCCATTTGATATTTGAGCCTTCCCTTCTTCTTTGGCTGCTAAATTATTAATATGAAGTCTCTGAGGTGGTGAAAGCCAAGTTTTTCTGCAGCTCCCCTGTTCTCAGGGAAGGGAGCTCAATAATTGTAATTACAATTCTCCTTTTCACCTTTGTTCAAGTAGTGTCTCTTAACTGCACTGAGTGTTGGGCATTCAGATTTCTTTCCTTTTTTTTTTCCCTCTGTCTCCTGAACTGACCTGGGGTGGGAACTGGGTGGAGTCATCCTTTTCCATTTGAGATCTGAGCCTTTCCCTAAAGATACTGATATGAAGCCCCTGAGGCCATGCTCCAACCTCTGACTCAGATCCTTTACCCTCATCATATAGGGTGTCAGTCAGCCAATCCCTTGGAGCTGCTTCCTGTCTGCAGCACCAGTTGGGGAAGGGGAGGGCCAGCACACCCACATGGATGTTTCTTTAAGCCTTAATCAGTACTCTAGGACTTTTCTCTGTACACCCAGTGGCTTTGTGAATTGCTAGCCTTTATAGGTCTGCATTCTCTTCCTCTCTCGCTCTCTCCCTTTCCTCTTTCTCTCTCTCTCTCCCTCTGTCTTTCTCTTTCTCTGGCTCTGTAGAGAAGTAGCTCTGGTGAGTTTGCAAAGTCAGAGTGCCAGGAGTGGGGAGGGAGTAGAGATGAAAAGAGTAAATTTTCCTACCTTATTCCTTTCTTCTCTGGCTATTTCTCTTCATCAATCTGCTGCTAAGTTCTGTCCATCTGTACAGATTTCTGCTATGTCTGATAGAGATTTATTGTTGTGTTTTTTTGGTTTCTTGTAGGAGAGGTCAGAATACTTGTTTTCTCAAGTCACCACCTTCCCAGAATGCCCTCATTATAGTTTTTAATGATGACTGTGCTTAAGCACTACTCCCCACTATGTGGAAACATACTCAAGATAAAAATATCACACTTGAAAAATGGATTTGTTTTAGAAACCATCACAGTGACAAAATAACTAATTTATAAGATGTTGAGTTATTGGGGAAGATATCATGGAAGAGACAGGTCTAATGGAAACTTTAGAAAAAAGGTTTTATTTTCAATCGCTTAAAAAGCAAATTATAGAGACAAAAATATAAGTAAAATTAAATGCCATAAATAAGGCTTGCATATTCAGCAAGAATTTAGAGACAATTGTGATTTAACTGATTATGGTGTGGAAGCAGTAGATATGTAGACGCCATAAATTAATTGACCTATTAATTAATGGACCCTGGTGGCACGGTGGTTAAGATCTTGGTTGTTAAGCAAAAGATCAGCAGTTCAAATCCACCCGTTGTTCCTTAGAAACCCTATGGGACAGCTCTACTCTGTCCTATACTGTCGCTTTGAGTTGAAATCAACTTGATGACAATAGATTTGGTTTTGGCTTATACTTAATCGACAGTGTTTATCTGGTAAAAACATGAATGCTATATGCTGATATATAACGACTGTTATTGCTTCATCACTCCATGCAGGTAAGCAGTAAGTAACTGGGAAATTTAACAGAGTATTGAAGGCAAGGATATTAGAGTATACTAATAGAGCCCTGGTGGCACAGTGGTTAAGCATTTGGCTATTAACCGAAAAGAAGGACCACTAGTCCATTCATATTCCACATGCTGTGAGGTATATAGATTTTAAGATTTCACATCAATTAGATTGAATGGAAAAATACTGATAGCAATAATTGTCACCTGCCTGCCATTGCATGTACTTGATGACTTGTTGGAAAAAAAAAGTGTAGATGTTTATTTCTAATATTTCTGAGTTGAAGAATATATGCTGTAAGCAAACCTTTAAATTAGGATATATTAGTTTTAATGATCTTCCATTTTAGAAATTGTCAATGAGTGTTCGTATATAATTGGATTCAAGAAATCTTTATTTTTACCATTGAAGATACGTGCAATGAAAATATATACAAACAGTACAGCTGAGATGCTCAGTCTAATGTGCAGTCCTGTCTTGATAACACTAGTGCCATCTTGATAGCATTAGTACTGATAACTTTACAGGCAGATGATGTCTTTGAGTTCTGGAAGACGAATGAAAGAAATGGATATATAATTACAAAAAAGAAAACTTTAGAATGAGAAGATTAAACAAAATAAAAGAAGAAAATGAACATAAGTGTCTATAATAACATCAAACACTACCTAAAATGATAAGAAGTATGAAAACAACAAAGTGACCATGGAAAAGCTTCCAAGGTAAGGCGCTAAAAGTGAAGGAAATATTAGAGCAAGGCTTTGGTACACAGTGATTCGGCAGCTGCTGTGAAGGTGTTATCAGCAAGCACCACCAGGTCATTATGGAGGAACTCCTCTGTCATCTTTGGGATTCTCATTAAGTGACATACTTTGAATTAATGAGTTGTCTCTTTGAGTCAGTTTTGATCTTCTGAGAAGTAGTCACCTAAAGGAGATTAATGGTCAAGATATTTACTGGGGAAATGCCTGAGAAGCATAAAGGGAGCAAGAACAGCATCAGGCTGGGAAAAACTTTAGGCCACATGCTAGCTAACTACACCTGTTTAAGACAGGGAAGGAAAGAAGACCAGGTAGAAGGAGTTTACATTGCAGTGCAATTCTGAAAATCTCACCAGGCCAATAGGTGGTCAGGCTGAGGACTTCAGCTCTGCTCTCACACTGTGCTTGGTTACTGGCCAGGGCAGCCAGGCATGCAGCCTTGGTGGAGCAGCAGAGGGAATCCAAGGTGAAGTAAGGGGCTGCGATGGAGTGTTCCACAACAGGTTCTCCATGGATGTTCCCCGGGGCCCAACACTTTATGCAGTACATATTTAGATGTGCAAATGATCTTAGAGGCAGCCTAGGGCGTTATGCGAGCAGGTGTTCTGATGGTTAATGTTATGTGTAAACTTGGCTAGATTGTGATTCTCAGTGATCTGGCAGACCTTATGTAATCGTTCTCCATTATGTGATCTGATGTGAGCAGCTAATCAGTTGAAAGGAGAGTTTTCTTGGGGGCTAGGCTTGCATCCAATGTATAAATGGATGTTCTGGCAAAGTTTGCTCTCTCTATCTTGCATTCATCTCATTGTCATCTGACCTCCAGTTCTTGGGATGAGAGAAAACTTCAGCCACGCCTGATCTGCAGATTTTAAATTTGCCAGCTCCTGCAACCTCGTGAGCCAGCAGCCTGACACCTGACCTGCAGATTTTGGGGTCGAAAGCCCCCACAACCAGGTGAATCAGGTGAAGGCTTCAGCCTGCCTGCTAATCCACAGATTTGGGACTTGCCATCCTCCAGAATTGTATGAGTTATTTTCTTGAAATATATCTCTCTATGTATATTTATATATTCGCTTCTCTTGTTTTGCTCCTCTAGAATACCCCTAAAACAGTTGGTACTGAGAGTGGTTCTAGAAGAACACAATCTTAAGGATGAATCTTCTAAATTTGTTCTCAAGAATGGCTTGCCTTAAAGGGACTAAGGACTATGTCTCCCCAGTAGTAAAGGGCACTGCTAATTCATGCCATGAGGTAGCAATAGAAATATGCAAAATATCACCACCATGGCTCATATATTTGCAAGAGAGAGGCTCTGGGTAATTGTGTTTTTGATACTTTTCAACTTTTTTGTCAGATTGAGAAGTATAAGCAAGCTGGTTGGCTGGTCCTACTTTTGCTAGACAAAGTGAAGGAAGAAAGGGATGAGCTTAAGGCTTCAGAGTTACAGTTCAAGCACTGCATAAAAGACATGAAAGTTGATATTTGTGCCCTGAAAGGAAGCCTAATTTCTTGTAGTAACAGAAGTGATACGCCAATAACGAAGCCCAGAGTCTTATCCAAAGAGTGGCTGAATTAGAATGTCAATTGAATTTGCAACTTCTATGGCATCTGAAGTTAAAGTGAAGGCATTGATTGACAAGAAATGGGATCCTGAAACTTAAGATGGGGACTTATTGGCAGATAATCTGGAAGCTAGGGCCATTGAGCCCCTAAATTCTGTTGAATTACTCCTGTCAACAGAACCAGTCCTCTCATTATCATATGACGAGATTACTCCAGCTTAGTCTGGTCAGTCATCATTCCCAGTAAAACCATCCCTCCCACCACTATCTGATGATATTAACCTAGCTGTGTCTGAAGAGTCCTTGTCTGAGAAATTGTCTGAGGTGAATCCTGGGGCATTGTTTGGGAGCATTGCCTGAGGCAGGTGCCTTACAAGACATTACTGAAGGTCCCCAGGACCTCTCCACCACTAATTTTTCTTCTAGACCTATAACTAGACTTAAGTCCCAGAGAACCAAAAGGTGAAGTACAAAGTGTGACCCATGAAGAAATATGTTACATTCCAAAAGAACTGCTTGATTTTTCTAATATATGCAAACAGAAACCTGAGGAATATATGTGGGAATGGCTATTAAGGGTGTGGGATTGTGCAAGGAATGTAAAGTTGGATAAGTCTGAATTTACTGCTATGGGCCAAATAAACACAGGTTCTTCATTCAGTGTTTCAGCTCGAGAGGTTAGGAAAGGAACTAATAGTTTATTTGGTTGGTTTATGGAAGCCTGGACTAAGAGGTGGCCTATGCTAAATCAAGTTGAAATGCCAGAATTGCTTTGGTATACTGTAGAAGAATGTATCCGAAGGCTTACGGAAATTGGCATGTTAGAGTGCGTTTATCTGGTTGGACCCACAGACCCACCCAGGAAGTCCCAGAGGACATACCTTTCACCACGATTGTGAGGAATAAATTTGTGGAGGGAGCCTTAGCATCCTTGAAGACTGCTGTGATTGCTCTTTTATGTAGGTCAGATTTTACAGTGGGAATTGCCCTAAATGAATTAAGACACCTAACAATAATAGGGCTAATTGGACCTCAGAGTGGCAAGGCCATACTTAATTGCTTAAGACAAGGCTAGCAAGTTTACTATAATGGACAGTAGAGTCAAAGCAGTAATCAGAATAATCTGACTCATATAGATTTACAGCGTTGGCTACTTAGTCATGGTGTCCCTATCAGAGAAATAGATGGGAAACCTGCTAAATATTTATTTGATCTGTACAAGAGGAAGAATTCTAGGTGAAATGAAGGGCAATCTAACTTGAACCAACAGAATAGAGAGTGGTAGCTCCTCAATCCGTTCCCAGAATTGAGCCAGTTAACAGACTCACAGCCCCTTCAATGAAGGAGAGGTTGGGTCCCCTTGAGGAAAGACCCCACTACACTGCTAAAAAGTTTATGCTGTTCATCTTTTTCCCAACCTTTCCCAGAAGGATCTATGGCCGTTTATGAGAGTGACTGTTCATTGTGGACAAGGAAATAATCAGACTTTCCAGAGATTACAAGACACTGGCTCTGAACTGACATCAATTCCAGAAGACCCAAAATGTCACTGTGGCCCACCAGTCAGAGTAGGGGCAAATGGAGGTCAGGTTATTAATGAAATTTTAGCTCAGGTCTTTCTCACAGTGGATCCAGTGGGTCTCTGAACCCATTCTGCAGTGGATTTCCCCAGTTCCAGAATGCATAAATGGAATAGACATACTAAGCAACTGGAATAACCCTCACATTGGATTCCTGACATATGGAGTATAGGTTATTATGGTAGGAAAGGCAAACTGTATAGCCACTAGAACTTCCCTACAAGAAAAATAGTCAACCAAAAGCAATACCACATTCCGGGAGGGATTGCAGAGATTAGTGCCATCCTTGATAGATATGAAGAATGCAAGGTTGGTGATTCCAACTACATCCCCATTCAACTTGCCTATTTGGCCTGTGCAGAGAACAGATGGATCTTGGAAAATGACAGTGGATTATGGTAAACTTAACCAGGCATTGACTCGAATTGCAGCTGCTGTTCCAGAAGTGTTTTCATTGCTTGAGCAAATTAATACATCTCCTGGTAACTGGCATGTAGCTATTGATCTAGCCAATGCCTTTTTCTTGATTCTGGTTTCTAAAGACAACCAGAAGCAGTTTGCCTTTAGCTGGCAAGGCCAGCAATACACCTTCACTGCCCAATATCAGGGGTACATGGACTCTCCAGCTTCTACAGAAACTTTGATTGCCTTTCCCTCCCACAAAACTTCACACTGGTCCATTACATTGATGACATTATGCAGATTAGACCTAGTAAGGAAGAAGTATCAATTACTTTAGACTTATTGGTAAGATATATGCATGTTAGAGGATGGGAAATTAACCTGACAAAAATTCAGGTGCCTTCCACCTCAGTGAAATTTCTAGAGGTCCAGTGTTGTGGGGCATGTTGAAATATTGCTTCTAGAGTGAAAGATAAGTTGTTGCATCTGGCCCCTCTGACAACTAAAAAGGAGGCATAATGCCTGGTGAGAGCCTTTTGGTCTTGGAGGCAACATATCCCTCATTTGGTTTTCTACTCTGACTTATGTATCAAGTGATTTGAAAAGCTGCTAGTTTTGAGTGGGGTCCAGAACAAAAGAAGGCTCTACAACAGATCCAGCTGCTGTGCAAACTGTTTTACCACTTTGGCCACGTGATCCAGCTGATCCCATGGTGCTTGAAGCATCAGTAGCAGATAGCAATGATATCTGGTGACTTTGGCATTGGATTTTGGAGCAAAGTTCTGCCATTCTTTGCATATAACTACTCTCCTTTTGAGAAACATTTTTTGGCTTGTTACTGGGCCTTAGTAGAAACTGAATGCTTAACCATAGGTCACCAAATCACCATGCAGCCTGAGCTGCCTATTATGAACTGAGTGTTGTCTGACTCACAGAGCCCATAGCACTCCATCATCAAACAGAAGTGTTATATACAAGATTGGGCTTAAGCAAGATCTGAAGGCACAAGTAAGTTACATGAGGAAGTGGCCCAAATGCCCATAGTTTCCATTCCTTTCACATTACCTTCCCTCTCCCAGTGTGCCCATATGGACTCACGTGAAGTTTCTTACAATCAGTTGCCTGGTTTACAGATGGTTTTGCATGATATGCAGGCACCACTCAAGAGTGGACAGTGGTAGCACTCCAGCCCCTTTATGGTATCTCCACGAAAGACAGTTGTGGGTGGAAATTGCTCCAGTGGGCAAAAGTTTGTGCAGTGCACTAGGTTGTTTATTTTGCTCAAATGAGGAATGGCCAGATGTGGGATGGTATACTGATTCATAGGCTGTGGTCAATTGTATGGCTGAATGGTCAGGGACTTGGAAGGAACATGATTAGAAAATTTGTAGCCAGGAGGTATGAGGAAGAGGTATGTAGATAGACCTCTCCAAATGGGCCAAGGAAGTGAAGATATTTGTGTCTTATGTCAATGCTCTCCAAAGAGTGACCTCAACAGAGGAGGATTTTAACGATCAAGTGGGTAAGATGACACATTGTGTGGATATCAGTCAGCCTCTTTCCCCAGCCACTCCTGTCTTTGATGAGTGGGCTCATGAACAAAGTGGCCATGGTGGAAGGGGTGGAGGTTATGCATGGGGTCAGCAACATGGGCTTCCACTTTCCAAGGCCAGCTTGGCTACAGCTGCTGCTGAGTCCCCAGTCTGCCAGCAGCAGAGACCAACACTGAGTCCCCGATACAACACCACTCCTCAGGGAGATCAGGCAGCAGGCTGGTGGAAGGCTGATTACATTGGACTACTTCCATCATGGAACAGGCAGTGTTTTGTTCTAACTGGGATAGGCACATACTCTGAATACAGATTGCCTTCCCTGCTTGCAATGCTTCTACCAAAACTACCATTGTGGGCATACAGAATGCCTTCCCCACCATCATGATATCCAACACATTACTTCAGATCAAGGACCTCACTTTGCAACAACTGAAGTGAGGCAATGGGCTCATGATCATGGAATTCACTGATCTTACCATGTTTCCCATCATCCTGAAGCAGCTGACTTTACAGAGTGATGGAATGGCTTTTAAATGACACAATTACAGCACCAGGTAGGTGACAATACCGTGTAGGGCTGGGGCAATGTTCTCCGGGAGGCTGTATATGCTAAAACCAGGGTCCAATATATGATGCTGTTTCTCCCACAGGCAGGATTCATTGGTCCAGTAATCAAGGATGGAAATGGGAGTGGCACCACTCATTATTACCACTAGTGATCCACTTACAAAAGGTTTGCTTCCTGTCCTCAAGACCTGATGCTCTATGATTCTAGAAGTCTTAGTTCAAAAGGGAGGAATGCTCCCACTAGGAGCCACGACACTGATTCTATTTAACTGGAAGTTGAGAATGTCACCCGGCCACATTGGGCTGCTCATGCCTCTGGATCAACAGACTAAGAAGGGTGTGATTGATCCTGATTAGCAAGGCAAAATAGAATTGATATTACATAATGGGGGTAAAGATAAGTATGTTTGGAATACAGGAGCTCACTTGGGTGTGTCTTAGTACTATAGTAAAACCTGCGAAAGCCAGAACGTAGGAAAATTCAAATATTTTCCACTAAATTGAGTGATAGAAAAGTGGCAAGACTGCACTCTGTCAAAGGCACAAAACTTTCGAGACCCAGAAAAACAAGGTAGTCTTGTCGAGTTCCAGCTCTCACAGATTTCACTGTACCCTGTATATAAAGTCAATGGAAGACTACAGCAACCCAATTAAAACATGATTACTGATGACCAAGACCTTTAAGGAAAGAAGGTTTGGGTCACCTCACTAGGCAAAGAACCACGACCAGCTGAGGTACTGCTGAGGGCAAAGGGAATACAGAATGAGTCGTGGATGAAGGTGGTTCTAAATACCAGCTATGACCATGTGACTAGATGCAGAAATGAGGATTGTAATTGTTATGAGTATTTCTTCCTTGTTTTATTTTACATGTATATATTGGAGCTCTGGTTACGTAGTGGTTAAGAGCTCAGCTGCTAACCAAAAGTTCGGCAGTTCGAATCCACCAGGCACTCCTTGGAAACTCTATGGGGCACTTCTATTCTGTCCAATCAGGTTGCTATGAGTTGGAACCGACTGAACGACACCTAACAACAACAACCTATATATATATATATATATATA
>NW_004444105.1:449944-452303 GCF_000243295.1 Trichechus manatus latirostris
ATATATATAATAGCAAATACCTTTGTTTCTTCCCTCCCTTATTCCATTTCAGTTATACGCATGTTAGTTGTATCGTAGTAGCCACAAGTATGACTTTATAATTGTCTTTATTTAGAGATTATGTATGATCTAAGGAAATGTATATGGGTACAAAGTTGACAAAGAAAGGACTGTGATGGTTATTTTTGTGTCAACTTGGCTATGCAGTGATTCTCAGTGGTCTGGCAGACACTATATAATCATCCAGAATTTTGTGATCTGATGTGAGCAGCCAGTCATTTGGAAGGAGAGTTTCCTTGGGAATGTGGCCTGCATCCAATATGTAAATGGATGTTCTGACAAAACTCATGCTCTCTGTTAATCCTGCATTCGTCTCGTCGTCATCTGACCTCGGATTCTTGGGACGTGAGAAGCGTTTAGCCTGACACCAGACCTGAAGATATTGGAGTCACTCACTTCTGCAACCCCATGAGCCAGCAGCCTGATGCTTGACCCACAGATTTTGGGGTCAAAAGCCCCTGCAACCACATGAATCAAGAGTATTCTTAAGCAGGCCGCCTGACCCACGGATTAGGGACTTGCCAGCCTCCAGAACTGAGTGAGCCATTTCCTTGAAATAAATCTCTCTCTATATATTTATATATATGCTTCACTGGTTTTGCTCCTCTAGAGGACCCAGCCTAAAACTTGGTGGTTCACTGGTAGAATTCTCGCCTTCCGTGTGGTAGACCCAGGTTCAATTTCTGGCCAATGCACCTCTTGCACAGCCACCACTTGTCTTTCAGTGGAGGCTTGAATGTTGCTATGATGCTGAAAAGGTTTCAGAGGAGCTTCTAGATGAAGACAGACTAAGGAGAAAGGCCAGGGTACCTACTTCCAAAAATCAGCCAAAGAAGCACCTATCATGGGAACGGCTCAAGACTGAGTCCAACTTCAAGGCAGCTAACAACAACAGGGCATGTTACTAACTAATGGTTTATCCACAGACATTAAATGAGATCTTTACAGGAAGAGAAGAGGAAAAAATGAGTTTTTATGGAAAGAGACGTGGAGACTGAAAGGATAAGAATATGATATATGGGTCATGTTACAAGTGAAAGAAACACAAGCTAAGTTGGTTCAAGCAAAGGAAACCCTTTGTTCGTATCTCAGGTTGTGAGGGTAGAGATACTAGAGGATCCAGATGCCTTCTCCATGTTGGCTCCATTTTCATGTGGGATCTCTCTGCATGTCTTTTACAACTCAAGATCCCAGAAGCTCAGGCAAAGCCTTGGGAAAGATTCTAACTGGCCCTGACGGAGTTACAGGCTGGTTCCTGAACGGGTCACTGAGAAATGGAAGTGTGCTCTGATTACCCTGACTTGTATCATGAAAAGGGGACTATGTGATCTCAGAGAATCACATCAATGGGGATCACATCACTGGGGAGTGAGGGAAGAGAGGTTTCCTAAAAAGAAGATTTCAAGGCAAGAAAAAATTAGAAGTGTTAGTCATGGAGGACATAATGAGGCAGTGAGCACTTGAGTACACTTTTTTTGTGCTGTGATGCATTAGATACCTGCTGGTGCCAAATAAAAGGGTGCCTGACAGGTGGCACAAAGGCATCCAGGCAATCAAATTTTTTTTCAGAAGCTAGCCTTAGACAGATATAAAGCCAGGACATCATCTGACTCAACCCTGAATTACCAAGGTCTAGAACAGTCTGTAAACAGGGCACATATAGTAATCGCTGCCACAAGTTGCATTGCAAATCAACCAGTCATCTGTATGCATACACGATCTTACCATATGGAAGCATGCTCAAAGGAGAATGCCTTTAGACCCCCACCCAAAAAGTTTAAATAGGGAAAAAATACTCAAAACCACATCTAAACATATAATAAAATTGTCAAACATAGTCAGCAAATCAAAATCTAAATAGGAGAATCAGTAACACATATGATTGTATTCTTTGATAATATGGAACACATACAAAAATATCTAAGATTGAATTTTCTGTTTATTTTAGCATTTTGTGCACTACTGATATTAAGTCAAGATTGTAGCATCATATTTTAAAACTAGTATGAAAAAAGTAGTGGGTCTAAATTGAGTCACTTAACAAAATAGCTTTGAATATAAATTAGAATTGTTTAACTTAATTTTAAATAGAGAAATTTTGTTTTTGATTTAATAACAATTTTAACCTCTAAATGAATGAATTATGAGACAACTATTTTTCTCCAACTTTACAAAGAACAAACATATAAAACAAGGAAGGAAAAAAAAAAAAAACCAAACCCTGTTGCCATCGAGTTGATTCTGACTCATAGTGACCCTACAGGACAGAGTAGAACTGCCCCATAGGGTTTCCAAGGAG
>NW_004444105.1:452403-476214 GCF_000243295.1 Trichechus manatus latirostris
GGCTGGTGGATTCAAACTGCCAGTCTTTTGGTTAGCAGCCAAGCTCTTAACCACTGCCACCAAGGCTGCAATATAAAACAAGATGGGGAATAATTTCAGCTTTATCACTGTCAGTAGCTGTGTTAGGCAGGATAAGCCAGGCCTGACCTGAAGATTTGGTATTTGCAGCTCCCACAACCCACTTAGATGTTCTGTGTTTGTACAGAAAAAATAAGTAAGAGACCCCACACTACATGGAATTGATACTTGGTATTTATTTCTATGTTATCGACAGGAGTGCCTTCTTTTATTAAAAGATAGAACATTCCCATACTTCCAGCAGAGCAAAGATATCCTGTTCATCTATTTGAATTTGTCTCTTCTTTACCCACCAGGGATTCTGAAGGATCTATGGAGACTTTAAATTTACAAAGCAGCCTGGGGGTAGACTGGTCTCCTTTGTGCGGACTCCACTGAGCAGCCTCCAGCAGAGTCTGTGTGTAACGCCTGACTGCTGTAAACATCTGTGTATGAGGGCAAACACTTGCGCATTTGGAAGCATCACAGGATATAAATCTTCTAAAGGTGTAAAGGAGAGACACGAGAGAGGAAACATAAGGAATAGTATAAACACAATTCAGACAGAGAGAAGAGGTTTAGAAAAAAACTATTTAGAGATTTCTATTTCTTTGCCGGTCATTTTATTTTCTGGGATTTCTCTAAGCGAGGAGTTCTCGAACTTTGGTGTGTGTTAGAATCTCTTGGGGAGCTGATAAGAGCACAGAATCCCAAATCTGTGGGAGTAGAATAGGGCTTGGGTGTATGTATTTTCTAGGCGCTTGGATGCGTGTCACTGTGTTTTGGTGCTGCTAGAGGTGATGATGAGTGGTACCTATGGGCCTGTAAAAAGTTCATTCAGGAATATAGCAGGAGCATGGAGAATGATTACAGGCAATCACACTTGGCTACAAAATTATATTTATTTTAATTCACTTATTTATCAGCATGGACACTCCCTATTCATTTATTTTATTTCTGTTTCATCTGTTCCTCATATACCTAAACTCTAAAATGAGGAAAAGTAGCTTGGAGCCAGTTGTCTATATAACTATCTGTTACTCGTTTTCTGCATACACAGCCCTATGGTATAGTTTGACATCTTTTATAGCATGGAATTACAACTTTCTATCTAAAGCTCTGGTGGCACAGTGGTTAAAAGCTCAGGCTGCTAACCAAAAAGGTTGGCAGTTCGAATCTACCAGCCATTCCTGGAAACACTATGGGGCAGTTCTACTCTGTCATATAGGGTTGCAATGAGTTGGAATCAATTCAACAGCAATGGGTTTGGTTTTGGTTTTAATCTGATCCCATGCATGATCTTTATTCGATTGAATTTGACTGTGTATTCTTTTTCTGTTGTTATAAAAGTATAGATAGCACAACATTTACCAGTTCAACATTTTTTCACATGTACTTCTCAGTGATACCAATTGCTTCAAACACATTTTGCAGCTGTCACCAATATTGTTAAATTTTCCATCCACATAAACAAACTCACTGCTTCCTAAACAATGATTTCCCCTTTCTTCTTCTTTCCTGTCCCTGGTAGCCACTATCAAACTTTAATCTCTATATTTTTATCTATTCAAGGTATTTCATATCAATGAGATCATGCAATATTTGTACCATTGTGATTGACTTATTTCACTTAGCAAATGTTTTCAAGGTTCTTAATTATTTTTGATTAGTAGAGATATTAATTTTAAGTCTAAACTCACATCTCATTTGAAGGTTTAGTAGAAATAAAAAAGGATGAAAATATGAGCTAACAGAATTGACTGATTAATTATAAATTTAGATCTAGTATAGAATTAATGTATTTATTACTATATCAATAGTGTTAGTTTAAAAATTACATAACAAAATTGTTTCTTCTTTCCAGTCAATAAGAAGTTGGTGTCTTACGGCATAAAGATATCACAATATGTGATCATTGCTGTGAATGCTTGAATAACATTACTAAATAAATGAACTCGTCAGTATTTGGCCCATATAGTTTAGTTTTATGCTCTTAGGATAATATAGATCCAAAGATGATTCAGATGCATGTTTTTTGAAGTGTATAAATTCTTCTAAGCTTTGAATGAATTATGAGACAACTATTTTTCTCCATCTTTATGAAGAAGAAACATATAAAACAAGAATTAAAAAAAACAAACTCTTTGCTATCAAGTTGATTCCTATTCATAGAGACCCTACAGGCCAGAGTAGAACTGCTCTATAGGGTTTCCAAGGAGCAGATTTTAGAATCATTTTTAGAATCATTTTCTTTCATGTAATGGGGAGACTGCCAACAGTAAAAATTATATAATTAATAGTAATAATAATGTCTTATTTTTAGGTGGTTACTATGGCCCAAATTGTATGCTAACTTCTTTGTATGCATTATGCTATTTCTCTTCATAATTCTAAGAGGTAGTTTTCCAGTTGAAGAAAGTGACATTGGAAAGATTTAAGCAACTGCTCACAGATCACACTCTAGGAAGTGGCAGCACAAGGGTGAAAGTCAGATTCTTGAACTCTGTGGCTTGTGCTCCTAACCACTGTAGAACATGGCCAAAGCATGTGTTCAAGCCCAAAATTTCACTGAATGGAATGCTCATGTCTATGGTATGCTAAAAATAAACAGTAAAAGTGAAGCATTGGACTAATTTTGTCTGTGCAATTTTGCATGGTAAGTGTAACAGACAAACCTACAGTTTGAATAAAAATATTTTATAAAAATGAAACTATATATTAATCTAATATGCTTAAATGCATTACCACTTATGAGTTAACAAACTATATTTACAGGTAACATTGCATATTTATAAATATAGTTGCTCATAATAGTAAATAAAATACTATTAGCAGTATTAATGACTAGTGAATTGTGAAATTTCAATCTTTTAGTATTGTAATATGCCATCTTTTAAATAATCATGCATTCATTCCTCCGTTCATTATTTATTTTTTGAGTACCATAGAGCTGGAAAGTAAATATAATTATCCCTGATCTTATGGGATTTATAGTTTAGTGAGAAAGACTTAAATACATCAGATAAATGTTAAACTTATATACATGTACATTCACATATACATTATTTCACTTACAACAAACACTACATATTATATGAACATAAAATAGACAGATCTTTTTTTCTTTAATTTTTATTGTACTTTAGATGAAGGTTTACTGAACAAATAGTTTCTCATTAAACAGTTAGTACACATATTATTTTATGACAATGGTTAACAATCCCACAACTTATCGACACTGTCCCTTCTCAACCTTGGGTTCCCTATTACCAGCTTTCTTGTTCTCTCCTGCCTTCTAGTCCTTGTCCCTGGACTTTGGTGCCTCATTAGTCTCGTTTTGTTTTATGGGGCTGTCTAATCTTTGGCTGGGAGGTGAACCATGGGAGTGACTTCATTACTGAGCTAAAAGGGTGTCCGGGGGCCATACTCTCAGGGTTTCTCTTGTCTCTATCAGGCCAATAAGTCTGTTTTTTTTTTTTTGTTTTTTTTTTTGTGAGTTAGAATTTTGTTTTACATTTTTCTCCAGCTCTGTCCAGGACCCTCTGTTGTGATCCCAGGTCAGAGCAGTCAGTGGTGGTAGCAAGGCAACATCTAATTGTACTGGACTCAGCCTGGTGGAGGCTGTAGTAGTTGTGGTTTATTAGTCCTTTGGACTAATCTTTCCCTTGTATCTTGTTTTCTTCACTCTCCCTTGCTGCCAAGGGGGTGAGACCAGTGGAGTATCTTAGATGGCTGCTCACAGGCTTTTAAGACCCCAGACGCTACTCATCAAACTAGAATGCAGAACATTTTCTTTATAAACTATGTTATGCCAACTGAGCTAGATGTTCCCTGAGACCATGGTCTCCACATCCCTCAGCCCAGTAACTCAGTCCCTCAGGGAGTTTGGATGCGTCTGTGAAGTTCCCATGACCTTGGAAGTACAAGCTGTGCTGGATTCCCGGGTATTGTGTACTGTCTTACCCTAAGTCTGAAGCTTCTTGTGTAAGAAAGTAAAGAAATGCTAAAAACACACACATACACAATGATGGGGTATATCAAACAGGTATAGGAGCCAACTGAAAGAGCCCCTGTCTTAGTTAGCTACTGTTGCTATAACAGAAATACCACAAATGGATGACTTTAATAAACAGAAGTTTATTCTCTCACAGTCTAGGAAGCTAAACGTTCGAATTCAGAGTGCTAGCTCCAGGGTCAGACTTTCTCTATTAGCTCAGAGGAAGGTCCTTGTCTTCAGTCTTTGCCTGGTTTAAGAGCTTCTCAGCAAAGGGACCCAGAGTCCAAAGGATGCGCTCCCCTCCTGATTCTTCATTCTTGGTGACATGAGGTCCCTCTCTCTCTCTGCTCGCTTCTCTCTTTTATGTATCAAAAGAAATTGACTTAAGATATAATATAATCTTGTAAATTGAATCCTGCCTCATTAACATAACTGTCTCTAATCCTGCCTCATTAACATCATAAAAACCGAACCAAACCCACTACCAGTAGAGTTGATTCTGACTCATAGTAATCCTATAGGTCAGAGCAGAATTGCCCCATATGGTTTCCAAGGACCAGCTGGTGGATTCAAACTGCTGATTTTTTGGTTGGCAGCCAAGCTCTTAAGCACTGAGCCACCAGGGCTCCCACTAACATCATACAGGTAGGATTTACAACACAAAGGAAAATCACATCAGACGACGGAAGTAGAGTTTACAACACATAGAAAAATCACATCAGATGACAAAATGGTGAACAATCACACAATACTGGGATTCAACATATTTTGGTGTGGCACAATTCAATCCATAACAGCCCCCAAAGACCAAAGCTGAAACAATTTGATCAACATAATAAACAATATAGCATTGGAATATAAACCAGGCTATAAAATAAAAATCCATAATTCCATACTGATATAATAAACAAATAAGTAAATAAATAGGGGAAAAGACACAAATCTCTTGTACAGAAAATTCCAAATAATTATTATAAATACTTCCCATTGAAGGAGGTAGAGCACAGCTCTCCACTCCTTAAGTGTGGACTGCTCATATTGACTTGCTTCCAAAGAGGACATAACGGAAAAGAGGTGGGAAAAAGAATAACTTTACCATGGAGACACCTGACAAACACTACCTCAACAAGGTCACAAAGGTTAACAGCAACAGTAATGAGTCATGTTGATACGATGTGATTAAAATTACATTTCACCTCAGTAGCGTTTCTTCCAAAACCCACAAACCCCATTGCCATACAATTGATTCCAACTCATAACAACCCTATAGGACAGAGTAGAACTGTTCCATGGGGTTTCCAAGAAGTGGCTGGTGGATTTGAACTGATAATCTTTTGGTTAGCAGCCAACCTCTTAACCACTGAGCCACCAGGGCTCCTCCAAAACCCATAACCCAGCCTAATTATGAGAAAATATCCCACAAACCACAATTGAGGGACATTCTACAAAACACCTGACCAGTACTCTTCAAAACTGTAAAGGTTATTAAAAACACTCTATGAGAAACTGTCACAGTTTAGAGGACCCTATAAAGACATGGGGAATACATGTAATGGGATTTTTGGATCCTGAAAGAGAAAAGAGATATTAGATAAAAGCTAAGAAAACCCGACTATAGTATGGGCTTTAGTTAATAATAATGAATTCATACACTTTTATTAGTTGTGACAAATACATCAAGGTAATACAGGATGTTACCAATAAAGAAAACTAGGTGTAGGGTACAAAGGAATGTTCTGTATTATCCTTGAAATTTTTATATAAATATAACACTTTACTAAAAAAATTAAGGAGTTATTTTAAAAAATGCATGTTTTTCTCTTGGAGAATTTTACAAATACATTTAAATAGAATTTGATAATTTGAAAAAGTAGGTGAGTGAATTTCCTGTGCAAAACCCTAAAAAATTAATATGGTAATAAATTTACGTGGTTTTCCTGTGGTAATAAGATTACACCAAGTGTTAAAATGTTCAAGTCCTTATAGAAATTAATTGATGAGAAGTGGGGCCAAGATGGTGAAGTAGTCAGATGCTTCTGGTGGACTCTCTTACAACAAAGACCTGAAAAAACAATTGAATTGATTATATATGGCAATCTGGGAGACCTGAACATCAACGGCAGAGTTGAGGAACTGGACTGAGTGGCAGTGGGGGAGAGAGATGGTTTGGAAAAAGTGAGGAGTTGCCAGACCTGACCCGGTGAGAGCCTGAGCCCCTCAGGCCTGATCAGCTCGGGGGTGAGCAGTGAGGCAGGCAAGTGGTGGAGCTTGGGAGGAGTATTTTCTGCACCAGAAGAGACCCACTGCTGAAGACTCTACAAGGCCACCCAGAACCACTGAGAAGCAACCCTGGATCAGCAAAAGACAAGTAACTGCATACGGCCTACTCCGAGGATCAAAAACACCCCCTTAGGGAAAAAAACTCTCTCCCATTTAACTCCCCACTCTCTGCTCTGCACTGGGTCCTGGACTGGCTTCAGCAATTGTCGAGTCCTCTGGGCCAGAAGTAGGATCTGTCACATGCCTGGAGCCATTCTCCCTGCCTTGGAGAGTGAACAAATTAACAAACAGAGGAAAAAATAAACTGCCAGCTTCCGTAAGCCAGGATCCCAGGGTAAGCACAGCTCCTTTGCCTAGGCACAGGCATAAGGAATCCACAGACACTGAGTGCCTTTCCCCCAGCATAGACTTATGTGGGCCCATCTCTACAGTGTAGGCCCTCATTTCTGCAGGAGAACAGGGTATATACAGGAAGTATAACTTCAAATGTTTCAGCCGTGAAGTCATAGGTTCTTGACATTTGACACTGCTCTGCCCATTAAGCAGAGTCTTCACCTACCCACATCAGGGGCCTGAGGACTGGTAACTCCACCCACACCACCTAGCCATTTTTGATAGGGGCCCATGAATAAGAGGTGCCCACGAGCCCTTACAGCCAACAGCATAAGGTGCTCATACTACAGCTGCAAAAGTCACCCACCTACATGTTGTAGGGAACAAGGACATGCCTTCTTCCTGGACACTTGGGGGCAGCTGTAACACTTCTGCCTTGCTAAGAGTGTGTTCCCCTGCTGCAGCCAGATGCCTGTGCCTACACCAATCACCCATGCCTGTGCCTACACCAATCACCCATGCCTGTGAGAGCGTACACCACACACCTGGTAGCTAGCTTCCTGGGCACCTGAGCTGAAACCATACAGAAGAAGTAGGTGAAATCCTGAGCTCACATACCTAGTAACAGACCTAACCACCTGGTGACAGGACATTAGAGCTTCAAAGGTGCCAATAATCAAACTAGCTCATACAAGCAGCCTATTTAGGCATATCAAAACAAAACAAGAAGCTAGGACACAGTAAGCAAACATAAAATAAATATAATAACTTATTGATGGCTCGGAGACAACAGTTAATATCAAATCACATAAAGAGGCAATCCATGATGGCTTCAGCAAGCTCCCAAAATAAAGAATCCACAAGAAAACTACTGGAACTAATAGAAGATTTCAGCAAAGTTTCAGTATAGAAGATAAACATACAAAAATCGGTTAGATTCCTTTACGCCAACAGAGAGAACCTTGAAGAGAAAATCACTAAATCAATACCATTTACAGTAACCCCCAAGAAGATAAAATACTTAGGAATAAAACTAAACAGAGACGTAAAAGACCTATGAAATGAAAACTACAAGACAGTAATGCAAGAAACCAAAAGGGACTTGCCTAAGTGGAAAAACATATCTTGCTCATGGATAGGTAGACTCAATATTGTGAAAATGTCAATTCTATCCAAAGCAATCTACAGATACAATGCAATCCGGATCCAAATTCCACCAGCATTTTTTAATGAGATGGAGAAACAAATCACCAACTTCATATGGAAAGGGAAGAGGTCCCAAATAAGTAAAGCATTACTCAAGCAGAAGAACAAAGTGGGAGGTCTCACACTAACTAATTTTCGGACCTATTATACCGCCACGGTAATCAAAACAACCTGGTACTGGTACAACAACAGATACATAGACCAATGGAACAGAACTGAGAATCCACACATAAATTCATCCATCTATGAGGAGCTGATATTTGACAAAGGCCCAAAGTCCATTAATTGGGGAAAAGGAAGTCTTTTTAACAAATGGGGCTGGCATAACTAGATATCCATCTGCAAAAAACTGAAACAAGACCCATAGTTCACACCATGCACAATAACTAACTCAAAATGGAGCAAAGACCCAAAAATAAATTCAAAAACGATAAAGATCATGGAAGAAAAAATAGGGACAATGCTAGAAGCCTTAATACATGACATAAACACAGTACAAACCATAAGTAACAATGCACAAGCACCAGAACAGAGCGCAGATAACTGAGAGCTCCTAAAAATCAAACACTTATGCTCATCAAAGCACTTCACCAAAAGAGTAAAAAAACAACCTACAGACTGGGAAAAAAATTTTGGCTATCACAAATCTGATCAGAGTCTAATCTCTGAAATCTGCAAGATACTGGAAAACCTCAACAACAAATGACAACCCAATTAAAAAATGGGCAAAGGATATGAACAGACACTTCACCAAAGAAGACCTTCAGGCAGCTAACAGACACATGAAGAAATGCTCATGATCATTAGCCATTAGAGAAATGCAGATCAAAACTACAATGAGATATCATCTCACTTCAAAAAGGCTAGCCTTAATCCATAAAACACAAAAGAATAAATGCTAGAGAGGTTGTGGAGAGACTGGAACACTTATACACTGTTGCTGGGAATGTAAAATGGTACAACCGCTTGGGATATCGATTTGGCACTTCGTTAAAAAGCTAGAAATAGAAGTACCATAAGATCCAGCTATCCCATTTCTTGGAATATATCTGAGAGAAATAAAAGCTGTCACATGAATAGATATATGCACACCCGTGTTCATTTCAGCAAGGTTCACAATAGTAAAAATATGGCAACAACCTACGTGCCCATCAATGTATGAATGGATAAACAAATTATGGCATATCCACACAATGGAATACTCTGCAACGATAAAGAAAAACGATGAAGTCGCGGAACATCTAATAACATGGAGGAAGCTGGAGGTCATAATGCTGAGTGAATTTAGTCAGTCACATAAGGATAAATATTGTATAAGACCACTATTATAAGAACTCAAGAAAATGTTTAAAACACAGAAGATAACATTCTTTGATGGTTACAAGAGTGGGGAGGGAGGGTGAGGTTTTTTCACTAACTAGATAGTAGATAAGAATTATCTTAGGTGAAGGGAAGGACAGCACACAATTCAGGGGAAGTAAGCACAACTGGACTAAATCAAAGCTAAGAAGTTTTCTGAATACAATCAAACTCTTTGAGGGACAGAGTAGCAGGGGTAGGGGTCTGGGGACCATGCTTTCAGGGGACATCTCGGTCAATTGGCATAACAAAACTTATTAAGAAAACGTTCTGCATCCTACTTTGGTGAGTGGCGACTGGGGTCTTAAAAGCTTGCAAGCAGCCGTCTAAGATGCATCAAGTGTCTCCCACCACCTAAAGTAAAGGAGAATGAATAACATCAAAGACACAAGGACAGTATTAGCCCAAGAGACAGAAAGGGCCACATAAACCAGAGACTTCATCAGCCTGAGATCAGAAGGACTAGATGGTGACCGGCTACCACCAATGATCGCACTGACAGGGAACACAACAGAGAGTCCCTGATGGAGCAAGAAAAAGGTGGGGTGCAGAACTCAACTTCTAGTAAGAAGACCAGATTTAATGGTCTGACTGAGACTGGAGGAACCCCAGACAGCATGGCCCCTGGATTCTCTATCAGCTCAGAAGTAAAGCAATTTCCGGGGCCAACTCTTCAGACAGGGATTGGACTGGACTGTGGGACATAAAGTGATACTCATGAGGAGTGTCCCTTTTAGCTCAAGTAGATACAAGAGACTAAATGGGCAGCTTCTGTCTGGAGGTGAGATGGGAAGGCAGAGAGGGTTAGGAGCTGGTTGATAGACATGGGGAATCAGGCGTGGAAAGGAGGAATATGCTGTCACAGTATAGGGAGAGCAATTAGGGTCACTTAACAATGTATGGATAAATTTTTGTATGGGAAAAAATAAAAAAAGAAATTAATTGATGAATTTTAGTGAAGGAACCTAAGTAGACTTGAGGAATTCTATTCTTTGAATGATTATGTCTAAGTATTTGTCTATAAAGAGGGGTCATTTTTACTATTGTTGTCTTATGTAAAACATAGAAATGTTATCAAATTTTATAAGACATACTTCAAAGCAATCCCCATCCTTGCACATATAATCCCTTCTCTATCATCTTCCATGCTACTTTCCTAAAAAAAGGATCAGGGAATTTTAAGTCATTAAAAAAGTCCTTGACTCATTGTCCTACCCTTTATGCCTATTACATATTAAGTTCAGGTACACGCTTGTAGTGTGAATTGTTACTATTCCTTATATTTACTAAGAACTGAAGAAGGATTGGGAAAATATTACAGTGTCAAAATCACGGATGATTAATCAGTGGTGACAAAGCATGCGTTTAAACTCTCTTTTAACCTGTATTTATTGAGCAAATCCAGGAGCCAAAATGGAGACTCAAAAATAAGCAATGCTCCATCTAGATAAGGACGCACATGTGCACACATACATAAATTCCACAAAATAGAATCATGAGAAAATATAGAAATGGTCACCAAGGAATGCACAGTGCTTTAAGAAAAGTGAGGGGGAAAAGGCAATGCCTATTATGAACGGATGAGGATCAAAAGAAATTCATACTTTGGAAATAGAGGAATGGAAAAAGAGGGGAAGAAAGACAGCATGAGAGAGCAAGTAAATGTGAATTAGGAGCAAGCGTGAAAATGGGACACCTGATTATGAAGATGGTCACAAACAATTCACAGAATTTGAAGTTTACCCTAGGAGTATCACTGAGATACAATGAAAGTATACAAACAAAAACAACTGTTAAGCGGAGCCAAGATGGTGAACTAGTCGGAAGCACTAAGTCATCCCTCTGCAACAAAGACCCAAAAAACCAAGTAGAACAGATACAGACATCAATCCTGGAAACATAAACCTTAAATGAAGGGATAAAGTATTAGATTGGAAGCCACTGAGAAGAAATAGACAGAAAACAGCAAACAAGTAGAGATACAGAGTGGAGATTCCCTGCCAAACAACATGACACAGGTGGCCATCTTGGAATAAAGCCAACAACCCTGCACAAAGAGCACAGGAAGTCACCTTCATGGAATTCCCAATAGGAGATAGAGGTATGGCATGGACACACACAGAGCAAAGCAAGACTAGGCTTGGTGGCTGAAGTAAAGGAAGTGCCCAGACATTCTCACATGGCAACCACAGGAACACATTCCTACAACCCCCAACCTTCTGGTGAACAGTGCCAAGAACCTCCCCATCCTGGCTGCCCTGACTGCCGAGGATCACAGTACGAACCCACACTATCGGATTCCTCTAACTAGCCCCATCCGCGCCTTCCTTTGCCACCCCTCCCGCCTCTTTTCTCTGCCCTGCCTCCATACACAGCACTGGGCAAAACGGGCCTGGCTACAACACCATTTCCCCTCCAGTTCCACCCGGCCACTCTCCTCAGCCCCGAGCTGTCAGTGATACGATAATGTTGATATACCTACAAGGAAGACCAGTTAATACGACTATTATTCAAATTTATGCACCAACCACTAATGCCAAAGATGAAGAAATCGAAGATTTTTACCATCTTTTGCAGTTTGAAATGGATCAAACATGCAATCAAGATACATTGATAATTACTAGTGATTGGAATGCGAAAGTTGGAAGCAAAGAAGGATAGGTAGTTAGAAAATATGACCTTGGTGAGAGAAATGATGCTGGAGATAGCATGATAGAATTTTGCAAGAGCAATGACTTCTTCGTTGCAAATACCTTTTTCAGCAACATAAACGGCGACTATAAACATGGACCTCGCCAGATGGAATACACAGGAATCAAATTGACTACATCTGTGGAAAGAGACAATGGAGAAGCTCAATACTGTCAGTCAGAACAAGGCCAGGGGCTGACTGCAGAACAGACCATCAATTGCTTATATGGAGGTTCAAAAATTATGTAGCCCCTTTATGCTGAAGAGGCAACTATGACTGTACTGATGAGTCTCTTCTTTGGAATCAGATGTGATTTGAATCTCAGCTCTGTCCCTCATTAGCTGTGTGTCCTTGAGTGAGTTGCCTCACATTGTATACAAAACGGGGATTCTAATGGTACTTATCTCATAAAATTGTGAGAATTAAACTTTAAAAGTATGCAAAAAAAGGAAGTTCAAGTTGAAGCTGAAGAAAATTAGAACAAGTCCACAAGAGCCAAAGTACAACCTTGAGTATATCCCACCCGAATTTAGAGACCGTCTCAAGAACAGATTCAACACGTTGAACACTAATGACCAAAGACCAGACAAGTTGTGGGATGACATCAAGAACATCATACATGAAGAAAGCAAGAGGTCATTAAAAAGACAGGAAAGAAATAAAAGACCAAAGTGGATTTCAGAAGAGACTCTGAAACTTGCTCTTGAACGTAGAGTGGCTAAAGTGAAAGGAAGAAACAATGAAGTCAATGAGCTGAACAGAAGATTTCAATGTGTGGCTCGAGAAGAAAAAGAGAAGTATTATAATAACATGTGCAAACATCTGGAGTTAGAAAACCAAAAGTGGAGAACACGTTTGACATTTCTCAAGCTGAAAAAACTGAAGAAAAAATTCAAGCCTCAAATTGCAATATTGAAGGACTCTACGAACTCTCCTGAATTATGCAGAAAGCATCAAAAGAAGATGGAAGGAATACACAGAGTTACTCTACCGAAAAGAATTGGTTGACATTCGATCATTTCAGAAAGTAGCATATGATTGAAAACCGATGGTACTGAAAGAAGTCCAAGCTAAACTGAAGACACTGGTGAAAAACAAGGCTCCAGAAATTGAGAGAACACCAATAGAGATGTTTCAACAAACAGATGTAGTGCTGGAAGTGCTCACTCCTCTATGCCAAGAAATTTGGAAGACAGCTACCCAGCCAACTGTATGGAAGAGATCCATATTTATGCCTATTCCAAAGAAAGGTGATGTGCAATGTCAAACATGTCAAAAGCATCACCAGGAGAATTTCCTCTACTTCTGAGTCCAATGTTGGAATGGCAGATGAATTTCAATCAATTTCTTCCCCCTAAAGGATATAAGTTTGTCTTAGTAATGATTAGTACTTACAGTAATGGGTTGAAATTTATCCCACTCATCAAGCAACTGCCACCTTTGTTGCTAAGAAGGTTCTAGAGAATATCAGACTATCTTGGGATACCCCCACCACACTCCACAGTGACAGAGGAACACATTTTACTGTACAGGTTATTAAAGAAATTTGCAAAATCTTTCCAATCACTCAATTTTTGCATACTCCTTAACATTCCCAGTTCTCTGAATTCGTAGAATGTACCGATGGAATTATTAAACAACATTTAGCCAAATTAACTGTGAGCCTAGAGCTACCATGGCCTAAAGTACTTCCTTTGGTGTTATTAAATCTTGTTGTCATTGTTAGGTGCTGTCAATTTGGTTCTGACTCATAGCGACCCTATAGGACAGACTAGAACTTCCCCATAGGGTTTCCAAGTTGCAGCTGGTGGATTTGAACTGCCGACCTTTTGGTTTGCAGCCGAGCTCTTAACCACTGCACCACCGGGGATCCTATTAAATCTTAGATTCTCTCAATTTAGAAAACACAAGCTGTCTCCTCATGAAATAGTCACTGGAAAGCCTATGCTTTTCAGTCACATTACTTACCCTGATCCACACGTTGTTAATGCAGATATCCGTAAGTGTTGCAAAGGACTGATAGCCTAGTCTCAAGTTTATTTTTCACAGGTAGAATGATCTTTCACAGACAAGTATCTTGAGGCTCCTGACTTCTCTGACCATGGGCTGCAACCTGTAGACCTAGTCTACTGGAAGAGTTTCAGCTCCAAAACCTTAGAAACCCTCGGGAAGGGAGCATTTCCGGTGTTTCTGACCAACCAGTGGCAACCAACCAGTATGCAGCCAAACCAACGGCATCGTCCTGTGAATACACGTGAGTCAACTTAAACATGCACCTCCAAATCATTAGACCAGCAGGTGACCTCAAACTTCACCTACACTGAGATTGCCCAGAAGCAGATGACCACAGAAGTGGATAGCTGGTTCCAAGATCACAGAACAAGACATCATGCATGTTGCTAAATTTTATGGATTTTGCTTAGTAGTTGTAGATATCTTTGTACTATTAGCCTTATTATATAACTATGGTCTTGTTTCCTGGTAGTTTTATTCAACACAAAAGTCCATTTAAATCTTATTCTTCTATTCCTAACAATTTCTTTTAATGTTTGGAGAGAAAATGCATTTGTTAAATTAGCCCAATTGGTAGATAATGCCAGCAATTTGACTGAATTGGTCTGACATTCCCCTCCACGATCTAGGCATAAGAATTCAGATCCATTAGTGTCTCCTATATTAAATTATACTCTTGTACCCCATGCTACTGTTAACATCAACGTTACCTTTAAACAAGTCATATGTGTTAGACTGTGATTTCCCTTGGGCTTGTTGGCCCAACCTCAGGTACCATGCTTTAATCTAACCCAAATTGTAGAAAGAATATACAGAACTGCTCTAGGGCAAAAGAAATCTTTTGTTATCATGGTTGCCAAAATGACTTTCCAGTCCAACACACAGATCCTCCTGGTTACTTTATTAATTTATTGGCACAGGTAACAAAACTACCAGACTGCCTAAAGAGAAATAAAACAGATTGACGCAGCTTGTTCCCCCTCTGTATTAGAATCTGGAACCCACTAAGGATGGTGTGGTGCAGTGAATTACTTAATATGGCTCTTTTAGCCACGTACGGTCTTCTAACTCCCACACAGTGATTGGATGGGACTATGCAAATGAGGTGCTGGTGGGCCACCAAGGGGATTGTAAAGATTGCTAATAATACAAATAAGGTGTAGGGAACCCTTGTGGCAGTGGGACCATGCAAATAAGATATATAGAATGCTAATGAAGGGATTGGTCAGTTTTGCCATCCTTCTAGGCTTAAAAGAGAGCCAATTCAAGAGTAGAAGGGGAACTTCACTACCATCAAGAAAGAAGAGCTGGGAGTGGGGTACGTCGTTTGGACTCAAGGTCCTTGTGCTGAGAAACTCCTAGACCCAGGAGACAGAGACAGAGAGAGCTGTAACACAAGAGATGACGTGAGACAGCAAGAAGCAGTGGCAGAGAAACAGTGGCAATAGAACAAGGAGACCAGCGCAAGATGATGTGGTGATCTTCCTGGCCCACCAAAAAGTGTTTTCAGGCTATCCAGAAAAATCTACAGTGCCAGAAATAGAAGGTTATACTTCATTTTAATGTCTAGTCTTCAACAAATTATTTGCAACCACTTTATCCATACTCTAAATTTCTTCTCTTGCACACAGCAGTTGATTAAAGTCAAAGATCTGCAGCTTTTTACCTAAGAATTTTCCTTTTTGCATTGATCATGTTTAATTATGAGACCTACTTTACTCATTAAAATAATCAGTATTTAGATTTTTAATTTCCTATTTATTTTTATAACAATAAAATACATCTATTTTATACATTTAAATAGTAACACAAACAATCCTATATCTGCAAATGGTAGTTCTGACAAACCAGAGCTGTTGAAAGTTGAAGTGAGAATGAACTTTCACTTAGTTATAAAGTCAGCTAAAATTAATTTAGTGATTATTCTTTTAAAAGTAGCTTGAAAATAAAATGGAGCCAAATTATTGAATTTGAGTGAAAAGAAAATCAAGAACCATATGTATATATGATTTTTGTTGTTTATTTTATTAAAAAATACTTACTTAGCACTATGCCAGGCACTTTTCTATAATGATTCCTTTCACAACCCATTGAGGTAGGTACTATCTCATCCCCACTCCTCAGATGATAAAACTGAGTCTCAGGGAGGTTCTATAACTCTCCCGAGGCCAGAGACCATGAGGTGCCAGGGTCAGGGCTCTGAGTCATGTCCTTAATGTCATACCGTGATGACTTTGATGCAGAAAACTTTTGTTTGGTTGAATGCTTTAATTTTCATCTTTCCCTTATGAAAATACTTTTACTATTCAGAATAAAATACATTTTGAATCTGTTCATTTTATATTTAAGAAGTTTTGTCATTAGGCTTTATAACCATATTTTAATTTTGTTGTAATACAGGAAATGGTAGCAATGAATTTAATATTTTACAACATTCAAACATTCAAAAAGGCTTGAAAAGTTTATAAAGCAGCTACTTGATTGCCTAAGGTAAAACTCACTGAAGTATGAGATTCTTTCCTGTAAGATTTACTTATAACTGAAAGAGTACTTAAAGAAAATAAAGAGATGTAATGGAAAATAAATGAGAAATCAGTGACAAGCACAATAATTTAAAGAGCTAGATATTTTAAAAATTCCAATAGAGTAAGACTGTTTACTTTTGTGGCATGTGTGTGTTTTGTGTGTATGTGCTTAATAATTCAGACCACAATCTCTTCCAATTGGATGAAAACAGTCTACCAGTGTAGACGGAATTCACACTGATCTGCCCTCAAACAAAAGATTATCTCAAGGTATCTGCATTTGGTTTATCCCTAAGGTTGCAAATTAATTGACAATCATGACACATGGAAGATAACAATGGCTCCTAAAAGAGAAAGTTCTATCAGACAAATCAAGAAACGAAACCATTTGTAAATGAAGTGGCTTTTTTTTTTTTTTTTTAATGAAGGATTTTTCATGTCTTAATAAAGGAAAGCATTTCAGTCTAGCAGGAGAAATCTGGAGCATGATGACAGAAAATAACAATTATCTGGTCACCAACAGGCAAAAGGATAATTTTGAATAGAAATGTTGAGAGGTGTCAAAGTAAAACCTATCCCTCTAGACAGAGTAGCAGGGCCTGGGGTCTGGAGATCATGGTTTCAGGGGACATCTATGTCAACGGGCATAACAAAGTTTATTAAGAAAATGTTCTGCATCCGACTTTGGTGAGTGGTGTCTGGAGTCTTAAAAGCTTGCAAGTGGCCATGTAAGATGCATCAATTGGTCCCAACCCACTTGGAGCAAAGGAGAATGAAGAACGTCAAAGACACAAGGAAAATAGCTCAAGAGACAAAGGGGCCACATAAACCAGAGGCTTCATCAGCCTGAGACCAGAAGAACTTGATGGTGTCCGGATACCACCAATGACCGACCTGACAGGGAACACAATAGACAGTCCCTGATGGAGCAGGAGAAAGGTGGATTGCAGAACTCAAATTCACATCATAAGACCAGACTTAGTGGTCCAACTGAAACTAGAGGAACACCCAAAACCATGCCTCCAGAAGCTCTGTTAACCCAGAGCTAAAACCATTCCCGAAGCCCACTCTTCAAAGATTAGGCTGGACTATAAGACATAAAATAATACTCATGAAGAGCGTACTTCTTAGTTCAGACAGATACCTGAGACCAAATGGATGGCTCCTGTCCAGAGGCAGGATGAGAATGCAGGAAGGGACAGGAGCTGGGTGGAGGGACCCGTGAAACCCGAGGTGGAAAGGGGGAGTGTGCTGTTATATTATAGCAATTGCAACTAGTGTCACATAACAATATGTGTATAAATTTTGGTATGAGAAATTAAGTTGAGCTGTAAACTTGCACTTAAAGCACAATTTAAAAAAATCTCTCTCTCTAGAAATTAAGTAAAAACAGAGCTTCTACAAAAACAAACTGCATTATCCTTCCTAAAATTAGTTTGCTGTTTGATATTTTTCTAGAAAAATTCCCCTTTGTAGTAAAGAACATGATTGAGTTATACTTTCTTTAAAAATTGTACTTCTGAGACTTCTGTATTTTCTGAAATCCCATGGTTTTCTTCTCAAATACTTCAGGGGATTTCCTATCAGCATAGTCTCATCCCAAGCCTTAGCACCTTAGAGTGACAAGACGTACACTCTCACAAAGTAATTCTCTCCCTTAACCCGGAGATTAATATTTTATTTCAATTATTATTTGATTTACCACACAATTCAAATTTTTTTACCAATTTTGCTTTATTCTAAAAACAGTTTAACTCAGGAGTCAGCAGAAAGCATGTTCATTAAACATCATGTCTCAAATATGGCTTTTTCCTTGGATCTGGACCTTGAAAGTAACCCTAATAAGCACGAACCTTCTGAAAACTTTGAATAGATTACACAATATTTCACTGACTCTTTTGAGACTTTATCATTGCTGTTTCTAATTCATTAAGTCTGAGTCTCAAGAAAGCACCGAATGTTTGAAAATAAATAATATAAAAGTAGTGTACAAAGAAATGTAACAATACACACATATACCCACACATGGCCACCCAATTAAACTTCATTATACATTCCATGTTGCTTTACGTGTTTTTAAACCAGGACTCACAGGTGCAGACACAAAGAGTGTGGAATATAAACACTTGGGGGATCTCTGCTTGAAAATCTTGTTCCAGTCATTTGGATGAGGACAAAATTTGAAGAAAGTAAGCCTAGTTCCTTCAAGGTACTTTTAATCTTCTCACCATAGTTCTTGTCCTCTTTCCTATAACATATTTTACACAAGTAACACACACCTTCTACATGTTTTTCCAGTTACCCCCTCCCTCCAATGATGTATTTTCATAAGTGTTGCTATGTCAATTTTGTTTTTCTGTTGCTGTAAAAAAATTAGCTCTTACGAAAATACCTCATGGAGGGAGGGCACAGTTGGCAATGAAACACAGAAGGTGCATGTTATTTGCTAAAAAATAAAGTATATCTTTTAAGAAAATGTCAGAGAATTCCAACATGGCAGTATAGGCAGAAGTACCATATCGTCCCTCCACAGCAAAGATCAGAACAACTAAGCCAAAAAGAGAAAATGGTAATCCTGAAACCTTAAGCATCAAATAAAGAGCTAAAGAACTCAGCCAAGCACCAAATGGCATAAGAAACTAAGAGAGAACAGAGAATGAGAAGAGATACATGCAGAGGTCCCCTATCAGCTAACATAGCACGGATCCACCACCTTGGACTCCTATCAGAGATCAGCAAACAGGGGGTACGAGAAAACAGCTTCATCAAATTTCCAGCAGGAGACAGAACAACCAGTAATTGGCAATATACGCTTTCCCACTCCACACCCTTCTTCACCCCCACTCAGCCTCCTTTGCTTCCTGTGGCCATGTCTTGGCCAGGAAGTACCACCTTCACCCTGGTGTCGCTTGGGTTCCACCTGCCCGCACTTGCTGGCTCCCTAAGTGCCATTTGTGGGCTGCTGGTGTTGCTTTTTTCTGCTTCTTTTGATTTCTTCCTTACCTCTCACCACCTCCCAGTCCTTTCTCTCAAATACCTGGCTCCATACGCCATCTTTGCTTCTTCCTGAAAGGCGGTGAAATGTCACTTGAAGGTAAAACTGCTTCTCAGCCCGTGCTGCCACACTGGTGGGATCCCAGGGCTTTTTTTGTTTGTTTGTTTTGAATTGTTTGTTTTCTTTTCCTTTTCTCGAATTGGTAGCCTATTCTAGCCAGGCTCAACTGTGCAGCTTAGGACCTACCCCCTCAGTTTGTGCAGATGCAGAGAGGGATCACCAAGGGCATTTCTTTCTTCTTGTCTTTTTTATTTCCTGTTTTTCTTGTTCTTTTTTTTAATTTGTTTTGTTTTCTTTTCTCTCTGTTTCACTTTTTGTCTTTCTTCATTACTCAGTTTCTCATCTCTCTAAACTTTCCTTCCCTTCCTGTCCCCTGAATACCTGGCTCTGAGTGACACCTCTACCCCTTCTAGCCAGGCTGTACTTCACAGCCTGGAAGCAACTTCCCCAGACATCTCAGCTGCACCGGAGGGATCCTTGGGAGCTTTGCTCTAATTCTTTCTTTCTAATTTTAAGTTATTCATATTTTTTCTTTTCTTTTCTTCTTTTTGCTTTTCTCCTTTTCATAGTGTCTCATGTCGCCACTCCAATGGTAAGCTCCCCTAGCACTGTTTTTTGTTTGTATGTTTTTGGCTCTTGTTCCTCTCTCCTCTCTCCCATACTCAGCTCCACACATTGCAGGCTCCCCCCTCCATTCTGCCTGCCTGCACTATGCACTGAACATCATACCGTGAAACAGCCCAGGCACAGCTTACCGGAACCTGCCCTGCACTGATTACTGGCCCACCCTGGTGGTCATCGTAAGTGCCACAAAAAACCCATCCCAGCAACTGCTTTTCAGCTAGACCTTCCCTGCTGCACCATATCTGACCAACTGACCCTGCCAATTGGAGAAGGAGGTGGAAAGTATTGTGCCCACAGACGAGCAAACAACAAAGAACACACAGTCCTCCTGCTCAGACATAGCCAAATAACTAAAAAAGCAGGATGAAACAAACAAATCTACAATCAACAAATGAGGAAAATAACTACTGAATGCCCCAAAAACAGCAGACAATATCAAAACATTTACAATAACAGGACAGGATGGTTTCAGTAGGTGTCCAAAATAAAACAACAGATGACTTTCCAGTAGAAGAAAAAGCCCTAGAACTACCTGATAGGGAATTCAAATGTCTAATATTCAGAATTATCCAAAAGTTGGAGCAAAAAGCAGAAAAAATGAGGAAAAAATAGACAAATTCATGTAAAATACAGACAGAAAATGGAAGAATTCAGGAAAATAATGCAGGAACAAAATACCAAAATAAATTCACAACTAGAAATCGTACAAAAACAACAATTAGAAATTCAAAAGATGAAAACAAGATTTCAGAAATGGACAGTGTCATAGAAGGACTGAGGAGCAGGTTTGAAACGATGGAAGATAGGATCAGGGAAATTGAAGACAAACACTTGGATACAACGCTTTTGAGGAAAAATCAGAAATGAAGAAAAATGAAGAGACCCTGAGAATTACGTGGGATACAATCAAAAGCAAAAACCTATGAGTGATTGGAGTTCCAAAACAGGGGGAGAAAACAGAAAACACAGAGAGGACCACCGAAGAATTGCTGACAGAAAACTTCCCCAATATCATGAAAGATGAAAAGCTGGCCATCCAAGAAGCTCAACGAATCCTATATAGGATAGACCCCAAAAGAAAATCACCAAGGCATATCATAATCACACTCGCTAAAACCAAAGACAAACAAAGAATCCTGAGAGCAGGTTGAGAAAAACAAAAAGTCACATACAGAGGAGAAACAATAAGACTAAGCTCAGATTATTCAGCAGAAACCATGCAGGCAAGAAGGCAATGGATGACATATATACAACCTTGAAAGAAAAAAAAAGCCAGCCAAGAATATTACATCATGCTAAACTCTTGTTCAAATATGATGGTGAAATTAGGTGATTTCCAGATAAACAAAAATTAAGGGACTATGTAAAAACCAAACCAAACTTAGAAGAATTATTAAAGGGAGTCCTTCAATCTGAGAACAAACAACATCACCTCACTGGCTGAATCTAGGACACAGGATCATACCAGCCAGATACTATTCTAGGAAATGAACTCTCAAGGATTATTGAAAACCAAAAGAAATACAACAGGGAATCAGAGCAATTAATCTGTAAATGACAACATCAGAACAATAAAAGAGGGAAGAAATGGTGTAGGTATAAAACCTTCTAATGGAGAGGAAGGCAAGGCAATACCAAGTAATAATTGATGGCTTCAAACTTAGAAAGATAAGGGTAAATTTCATGGTAACCACAAAGAATGTTAACAAACCTACTCATCAAATTAAAGAGGAAAAACATAAACTCTCAGTAAAAACAAAACGTACAAAAACAAAAGAAATGAAAAAAAATCCTCAAACAAAAGGAATTCAGCTCAGGAGAGTAAGAAGAACAAAGAAAAAGTCAGCACCACAAAAGAAAGCATTCACGAATCAAAAACCCTGGAAATGAGGAGGTGGGGCCAAGATTGCAGACTAGTCAGTCAACTTCCTATATCCCTCTTACAACAAAGAACTGGAAAAACAAGTGATTTGATTGTATATGAATATTTAGGAGCCCTGAACAAGGCAAAGTTGAGGAATCAGACTGAGTGGCTGGGGAGAGGGAGATGGTTCGGAAGAAGCGAGGAGCATCAGAGTGGCGGGGCAGTGGGACTGCAGCCCTTCAGCTGCTCTGGGTTCTGGGTCCACAGTGGAGCAAGCAAACAGCTGCGCGCAAGCTCAGGAGGCAGTTTCCACATCGAGACAGATCCGGCAGCAGATATTCTGCTTGGACACTCCGAACCAGTGAAAAGCAGCTCCCGAGTGGTTAAAGATAAGTACATAGGTGTAGCCTTTCGCAGGGATTTAAAAAAAAAAAAAAGCCCATTTGGGAAAAACCTCTCTCCCTTTTACCTCCTCCCTCCCTGCTCTGCACTGGGAGTCTGCTGGGCCCGAAGTAGATCCCAAAGGTGCCCTGACCCATTCTCCTGGCCTTGGAGAGGGAACAAATAAGCTACTGGCTCCCCTAAGCCAGGAACTCAGGGTTGGCACAGCTCCTTTGCTAGGCACAAGCATAAGGGGTCTGCAGACTTTGAGTGCCTTACACCCCTGTATAGACTTGTGGGGACCCATCTCAACAGTGTTAGCCCTCACTATCACAGTACAACAGGGTAAACATCTGAAGTTTAACATCAACTGCTTCAGCTGTGATGTAGCACATTTGTGTCTCTTGACAGAGCCCTGCCCCTTAAGCAGGCACTTTTACCGATCCGCACCAGGGGCTTCAGGACTGATGGCATCGTATATGCCACCTAGTCACCTGCTACAGGAGTCCAAGAAAAAGTGGTGCCCTAGATTCTTTACAGCAAACAGAGTGGCATGCTTATAGTCCGGCTACAAAACTCACCTACCTACTCTCCCTAGGGAATAGGGACACACTTTCCTTTCAGACTCGGAGGGGCAGCCATCAGCCCCCTGCCTGGTTCAGCACGTGACCCCCACCACAGCCACACACCAGTGCCTACACCAATCACCCATGCCTTACTAAGACTGTAGGTGAGAGCCTGCACCACACACTTGGTGACCGACAGTTTGGACACCTGAGCTGAACCCATATAGGAAAATTTAATGGACTCCTGTGTGCACATCATACTTAATTACAGAACTAACTACCTGGTGACAAGACTTTAAAGCTTCAAAGGCACCAATAATCAAACTAGCACACACGAGTAGCCTATTGGGATATATCAAAACAAAACAAAACAAGAAGCTAGGACACACTGAACAAATATAAAATAAAATCATAATAACTTATTGCTGGCTTGGAGACAACAGTTAATATCAAATCATATAAAGAGGCAGTCCGTGCTGGCTTCAGCAAGCTCCCAAAATAAAGAATCAATAAATTTTCTGAAGGAAGAGAATTTCTTGGAATTACCAGAGGCAGAATACAAAAGATTAATATACAGAACTCTTCTAGAAATTAGAAAAGAAATTCTTCATTATGTCTATATGGTCAAGGAACATTCAGACAAAGTAGTAGCAGAACTTAAAAAAGTTATTCAAGAACATAATGATAAATACAATTGGCTGCAAGAATCCACAGAGAGACAGCATTCAGAAATCCAGAAGATTAACAATAAAATTTCAGAATTAGACAACTCAATAGAAAGTCATAGGAGCAGAATTGAGGCAGTAGAAGCTAGAATTAGTGACATTGAAGATAAAGCACTAGATGCCAACTTATTTGA
>NW_004444105.1:477544-536133 GCF_000243295.1 Trichechus manatus latirostris
ACCAGGAGGACATAACTACAATAAATATTTATGCACCCAACAACAGGGCTCCAAAATACATTAAATAAACTCTAACAGCACTGAAAAGACACACAGCTCCACAACAGTAGTAGGAGACTTCAACACGCCACTTTCATTGAAGGACAGAACATCCAGAAAGAAGCCCAACAAAGACACAGAAGAGCTAAATGCTACAATCAACCAACCTGATCTCATAGACACATACCAAACACTCCACCCAATAGCAGCCAAGTCTAATTTCTTTTCCAATGCACATGGAACATTCTCCCGCATAGATCACATATTAGGTCATAAAGCAAGCCTTAATAAAACCCCAAACATGGAAATATTACAAAGCATCTTTTCTGACCATAAAGTCATAAAAGTGGAAATCAACAACACAAAAAGCAAGGGAAAAAAATCAAACACATGGAAGCTGAACAACACCTTGCTCAAAAACTCCTGGGTTATAAAAGAAATTAAGGATGGAATAAAGAAATTCATAGAATCAAACGAGAATGAAAACACATCCTACCAGAACCTATGGGACACAGCAAAAGCAGTGCTCAGAGGTCAGTTTATAGCAATAAACGCACACATCCAAAAAGAAGAAAGGACCCTAATCAAAACATTAATCCTACAACATGAAAAAGTAGAAAGAGACCAGCAAAAGAAGCCCACAGGTGCCAGAAGGAAGGAAATAAATAAGAATTGGAGCAGAATTAAATGAAATAGAGAATAGAAAAACAGTTGAAAGAGTTAACAAGTCCAAAATTTGGTTCTTCGAAAAGATCAAAAAAATTGATAAACCATTGGCCAAACTGACAAAAGAAAAACAGAAGAGGAAGCAGATAAACCATATAAGAAATGAGATTGGTGATATCACAACAGACCCAACTGAAATTAAAAGAATCATAACAGATTACTATGAAAAATTGTACTCTAAAAAATTTGAAAACCTAGAGGAATTGGACAAATTTCTAGAAACTCACTACCTACCTAAATTAACACAGCAGCGGTAAAACAACTAAATAAACCCATAACAAAAGAAGAGATTGAAAAGGTTATTAAAGAACTGCCAACAAAAAAAGCCCCGGCCCGGATGGCTTCACTGGTGAATTCTACCAAACTTTCAGAGAAGAGATAACACCACTTCTACTAAAGGCATTTCAGAGCATAGAAAAGGATGGAATACTCCCAAACTCATTCTATGAAGCCAGCATAACCCTGATACTAAAACCAGGTAAAGACACCACAAAAAAATAAAATTACAGACTGATATCCCTCATGAACATTGACACAAAAATCCTCAACAAAATACTAGCCAATAGAATTCAGCAACATATCAAAAAAATAATTCACCATGACCATATAGGATTTATACCAGGTATGCAGGGATGGTTCAACATTAGAAAAACAATGTAATCCATCACATAAATAAAACAAAAGACAAGAACCACATGATCTTATCAATTGATGTAGAAAAGGCATTTGACAAAGTGCAACACCAAGTCATGATAAAAACTGTCAATAAAATAGGAATAGAAGGGAAATTTCTCAATATAATTAAGGGCATTTATACAAAGCTAACAGCCAGCATTATCTTAAATGGAGAGAATTTGAAAGCATTCCCCTCGAAAACAGGAACCAGACAAGGATGCCCTCTATCACCACTCTTATTCAACATCGTGCTCGAGGTCCTAGCCAGAGCAATTAGGCTAGAAAAAGAAATAAAGTGCATCTAAATAGGTAGGGAAGAAGTCTAAGTATCTTTATTTGCAGATGATATGATCTTATGCACAGAAAACCCCAAAGAATCCACAATAAAACTACTGGCACTAATAGAAGATTTCAGCAAAGTTCCAGGATACAAAAATCAGTTGGATTTCTTTACACCAACAAAGAGAAACTTGAAGAGGAAATCACCAAATCAATACCATTTACAATAGCCCCCAAGAAGATAAAATACTTAGCAATAAATCTAACCAGAGACATAAAAGATCTTTACAGAGAAAACTACAAGATGCTACTGCAAGAAACTAAAAGAGACCTGCATAAGTGGACAAATATACCTTGCTCATAGATAGGTAGACTCAACATAGTGAAAATGACAATTCTCCCCAAAGCAATCTACAGATACAATGCAATACCGATCCAAATTCCACCAGCATTTTTTAATGAGATGGAGAAACAAATCATCAATTTCATATGGAAAGGGAAGAAGTCCTGAATAAATAAAGCATTACTCAAGCAGAAGAACAAAGTAGGACGCCTTACACTACCTGATTTTAGGACCTATTATACGGCCACAGTAGTCAAAACAGCCTGGTACTGGTACAACAACAGATACATAGACCAGAACAGAGTTGAGAATCCAGATATAACCTCATCCACCTATGAGCAGCTAATATTTGACAAAGGCCCAAAGTCCATTAATTGAGGAAAAGACAGTCTCTTCAACAAATGGTGCTGTCATAACTGGATATCCATCTGCAAAAAACTGAAACAAGACCCATATCTCACACCATGTACAAAAACTAACTCAAAATGGATCAAAGACTTAAATATAAAATCAAAAACGACAAAGATCATGGAAGAAAAAATAGGGACAAAGCTAGGAGCCCTAATACATGGCATAAACACAATACAAACCATAAGTAACAATGCACAAGCACCAGATGAAAGACTAGATAAATGGGAGCTCCTAAAAATCAAATACTTATGCTCATCAAAAGACTTCGCCAAAAGAGTATATAGACTTCCTACAGACTGGGAAAAAAATTTTGGCTATGAGAAATCCGATCAGCATCTAATCTTTAAAATCTTCCAGATACTGCAAAACCTCATCGACAAAAAGACAAGTAAAATAACCCAATTAAAAAATGGGCAAAGGATATGAGCATGCACTTCAACAAAGAAGATATTCAGGTGGCTGACAGACACATGAAGAAATGCTCACGATCATTAGCCAGTAGATAAATGCAGATCAAAACTACAATGAGATATCATCTCACCCCAACAAAGCTAGCCTTAATCCAAAAAACACAAAAGAATAAATGTTGGAGAGGTTGTGGAGAGACTGGAACACTTATACACTGTTGGTGGGAATGTAAAATGGTACAACCACTTCGTATATGAATTTGGTGCTGCGTTAAAAAGCTAGAAATAGAAGTGCCATAGGATCCAGCTATTCCTCTCCTTGGAATGTATACTAGAGAAATAAAAGCCGTCACAAGGAATAGATACATGCACATCCATGTTCACTGAAGCACTGTTCACTATAGCAAAAAGATGGAAACAACTTAAGTTCCCAACAACAGACTCATGTATAAACAAATTGTAGTATATCCACACAATAGAATACTATGCAACATTAAAGAACAACGATGAAGCCTTGAAACATTGTATAACATGGAGGAAGCTGGAACTTATTATGCTGAGTGAATTTAGTCAGTCACAGAAGGACACATACTGTATAAGACTACTATTACAAGAACTCAAGAAAAGGTTTAAACACAGAAGAAAACATTCTTTGATGGTTACAAGGGTGGGCAGAAAGGCTGAGCGTTATGTGCTAACTAGATAGTAGACAAGAATCATTTAGGCGAGGGGAAGGACAGCACCCACTACAGGGGAAGTCAGCACAACTGGACTAAACAAAAGCTAAGGGTTTCTTGAATATAATCAAATACTTTGAGAGACAAGAGTAGCAGGGATAGGGGTCTGGAGACCATGCTTTCAGGGGACGTCTAGGTCAATTGGCATATTAAAGCTTATTAAGAAAATGTTCTGCATCCTACTTTGGTAAGTAGCATCTGGGGTCTTGAAAGCTTGCAAGTGGCCATCTAAGATGCATCAATTGTTCCCAACCACCTCGAGTAAAGGAGAACGAAGAACACAAAAGACACAAGGAAATTATTAGCTGAAGAGACAGTAAGGGCCACATAAACCAGAGACATCATCAGCCTGAGACCAGAAGAACTAGTTGGTGCCCGTCTACCACCAATGACCGCCCTGACATGGAACACAACCGAGAGTCCCGGATGGAGCATCAGAAAGATGGGGTTCAGAACTCAAACTCTAGTAAGAAGACCAGACTTTAATGGTCTGACTGAGACTGGAGGTACCCCAGAAAGCGTGGCCCCTGGATTCTCTAACAGCCCAGAAGTAAAACAATTTCTGAGGCCAACTCTTCAGACAGGGTTTGGACTGGACTGTGGGTCATAAAGTGATACTCCTGAGGAGTGTGTCTTAGCTCAAGTAGATACAAGCGACTAAACAGGCAGCTTCTGTCCGGAGGTGAGATGGGAAGGCAGAGAGGGTTAGGAGATGGTTGAATGGACATGGGGAATCAGGGGTTGAAAAGAAGAGTGTGCTTTCACAGAATGGGGTGAGCAATTAGGGTCACATAACAATGTATGTATAAAATTTTGTATGGGAGAATAACTTGAAATGTAAACTTCATTTAAATTACAACAATAAAAAAAAAAAGAAAAAAGAAAAGAAAAACAAAGCTTAGCTGTGCTTGGTGTGTTAAGAGTGTTCCTGCAGCTGGCCTTAGAAAAAGCTTCATTGAGTTATTAAAGTAAATTAGAGCCTATAGATAAACAAGTTGTTTTAACTACCCCAAAGAAGTTCCCCAGCAAGCGCCTAGGTGTTATCTCTTTTCTGTCAGCTAAATAAGCAGAGCTTATTTATACTTTCCTAACTAACGGTCAGTTCTGTATCCAAAGATTCTAATTAAGTTGGCCCAGCTGCAATTATATCACTAAACTTTCATGACAAAATTTTATACTTTTCATTTAAGAAATACTGCTTTAGTTAAAATGTATCAAGTATGAGAGATTTATGTTAGACTAGAAACTGATGTAAAGAAAATTTCACAGTTAATTGCCCCCCTTGTAAATCTCACCTCATTTTCTACCATTGTTTTGATGTGAAATTGTTATCTGTACTCACTCTACTTGTTGAGTATCTCTTTGTTTTGCCTATAAGGCAGAGCATACACTTACAGTCAAATTGAATGCATGCTCTCCTGTGGTTCATCCCTTCAATAAATTTTATAGGTTTAAATATCAAATTAGACTGTTGGTCCAGTGACTTCACAAGGACTTTACTACTAGGATATGACAAAGCCTTAAAAAATTTATTGACATCAAAAGTTTTAGAACAAGCAATGTTTATACTAGCTCAGGAGAAAATGTACATCGGTGCAGTGGAAGAATTACCCAGAAATCTAAAAAAGAAAAAATCTTAGGTGCCTTTAAACAAAAGAGCCCTGGTGGCGCAATGGTTAAGTGCTCAGCTGCTAACCAGAAGGTCAGCGGTTCTAACCCACCAGCTGCTCTGTGGGAGAAAAGACCTGAAAATCTGCTCCTGTAAAGATTACAGCCTAGGAAACCCTATAGGGGTAGTTCTACTCTGTCATATAGGGTCACTATTGAGGCCAGCAGCCTACCTGCCATGTTGAATAGGCAAAGAGTTGTGCCTGCCATCTTCTGTGATAAAGGAACTAACTCTCTGTCTTTAAGCTGTCTCCTTATTTAGGTATGCGTCCTGTTTCTGGCCAAGTTGAAGAAAACAAGAGATTGGGGTTATAGGACCAGCTGAAACTGCCCACCTGACATGTGCAGAACCATCTACCCTGTCCTCTGGGTGACCCCGGAACTTCAGCAGCTCAAGACTGGGGGAAAGCTTTCAGAAGTGAGGGGTCCAACCCTAAAATCCAGTTTGAAAGACTCACCTCCCTTTTTAGACTGAGCAAGCGCAGAAAGGCCAGACTGCCTCTGGAATGCCTTTTCGGGCCAGACCAACCAGTCAGCAAGCTGGCCCCACCTCGAGGCATTCCTGAAGACCCCAGACCTGATTTACTTCAAATTTACTTGGGCTGTTATTCTGGGAACCATCTTGGTGACATAAGTCCTGGTGTGTTCCTTTGCTTGGCCAACCAAATAAAGCTTTCACCTGTTTTATGTCTCTATGGCTGCGCCAAGCCAGCCTGGAACAGTCTCTTTACACTACGAGTTGGAATTGACTCATAGCACTCAACAAAAACAATAAGCCTTTAAACAAACTAGGAATGAGAGGGACCCAGAGTGAGCCAGCACCCTGCAACCTAGTGAGGCCCACTCAGACCTCGGTCACATCAACTCTATGCATTTAATTCTCTCACCAAGAATTTATTCTTCTGTCTATGAATCAAAATTTTATTTATAAGAATAACTGGACTACGCATATAAAAACATTTCTATAAATGAAATAAATGTAAGTAATTTAATATTTAACTTCTAGATAGACTATAACTTACCTTCGAAGAAAAGAAAACTAGGAAGGCATTGTTAAGTTTAGGTATTTATACAATTATTTGCTGAAAAAATAGAGCAAAACACTTTGCAAGTCAATTATGATTATAACCCTCTACATAAATGGAACTCAGGTACGTAGACAAAAATTGAAAAAAATCAAGAACTAATTAAAAAATATTTATTGGGACAGTGGAGCTGGGATTGAACTTGTTTTTGAAAAACAAAACAACCAATCCTTTAACCTTCTATTATTTTATTAAGCTATAGATGTACCTATTCAATCTTTGCAGGCCTCGTGTGTTAACTCTGCCACTTCTATGAAGCCTTCTGTGACTCTGGAAGAGAGGACAGGTTTCTCTGTGCTCTGTATTTCTGTAGCTCCTCCACAGTTCACTCCATTTCAGATGCTTCCTGACTCATGGGGCAAACCTAACTTGGAATGGGCATGGGTGTGGAAGGTGCTCAGTGGAGAG
Source organism: Trichechus manatus latirostris (assembly GCF_000243295.1). NCBI lineage: Eukaryota > Metazoa > Chordata > Mammalia > Sirenia > Trichechidae > Trichechus > Trichechus manatus. The sequence continues at coordinate 484,323 of NW_004444105.1, forward strand.
TAGGCTGCAATAGTCTCTGCTGGCTGTGCTGGAGCATGAGCCAACCCACGGAGATTCCACCGAAGCCATAAGGAGAAGGCATCCCACTGTGGACATGGGGTCCACTTGGCAATCATTTCACAATCTTCACTCACACAATGGACCACTGGGTGTGTATTGCCACATTCAGCACATTTATTCCACAGCTAATTAAATGTTGTTAATGTGTTTTCCTGGGTAGCAATTTATATGAAGTTTAATTTATGTGAGACAACAGCACAACATCCACCACCCATCTATCAGTTTGTCAGGCCATATGGCTTGCATGTTGCTGTGATGCTGAAAGCTATGCCACCCAGCAAGGTCACTCATGTTAGACAGGTTTCAGTGGAGCTTTCAGACTAAGATTAGGAAGAAAGGCCTGGTGATCTACTTTTGAAAATTAGTCAGTGAAAACCTTATGGATCACTTGATCGCAACAGAGCATTGTCTAACATAGTGCTGGAAGACGAGCTCCCCAGTTTGGAAGGACACAATAGCTGCAATAATGGACTCAGACATACCAACAATCATGAAGATGGTGTGGGACCTGACAATGCTTCTTTCTGTATACACAAGGTCATCGGGAATCAACTCTTAATATATGGCAACTAACAGCAACAATACTACTGCATAACCTTGGAAGGGTCTCTGCTAAATTTGTTATTTTGTTGTTTCTTCTATACTGGTCTTGATTACCTAAAATGTGAGAAGGTTTGTATGTCTCTATAGTGGTGTCCTCTTTGCGATGCAGGATGTTATTTCCAATTTTGGGTGATTCTCATCTGCATTTTTCTACTTGTCTAGTGAACAGTCATCTTCATGTACATGCTCCACAAACAGCTTCAAATTAATTTGCTCAAAGTTGTCCTCTCTGCTCTGCTACTTCCTCCCTGCCCAGCCTAATCCTCCAGCACTTTCCATCCTTGTAGAAGCCACAACCAGCCACTTAGCTGCCTGAGGCAAAACTGAGCACCATTTTTGACTCTTTTTCTTGCATCCTAACACTGAATCACAAATGGAGGGCTGTACCTTGTATCTCTTTAACTGACTACATATGTTCCTTTCTTTCCATTTTTATTAACACTTCCTTAGTTCAGGCCCTGATTAGCTTTTTCCTAGATTGCCAAATACCCACAAAAGAGGAAGTAGTGTCTTTTTAATGAATGACACTGGAACAATTAATTTTCCGTTTGGGAAAATATGAAACTTAACCCAAACTTCACACCATAGATATTAATTAATTCAAGAGAGACCATAGACTTAAATAAGAAAGATAAAATAACAATGCTACTGGAAGAAAGCATAAGAGAGTATTTTCATGATTGTGTTATCATAAACAATACACATGAAAAGACTCATTACAATGAACTCCAATAAAATTAAGAACTTCTGTTCATACAAAGACACTATTGAGAGAGTAACAAAAGGCAAATCAAAACCAAGCCTGGGAGCACATGTTTGCAACATCCAACCAAGATATCCTGCCCAGAATATACATCTAGAAGTCAGTAAGAAAAAGACAAATAACCCAGTTAAAAAAAAAATAAAGCAAGATTTGAATGGGCACTTCACAAAAGGAGATAGCTAAATAGCTAATAAGCATATGAAAAAGTGTTCACTTAGTTACTCATTAGGGAAATTCAAACTAAAGCTTTGATGAGATGCCACTACACAGTGACCAAATAGCTAAAGTTCACAAGACTGACAATACCAAGTGTTGACAAAAATACAGAATTTTCTTACCTGGCTGGTGGGTGTGTAAATGGATTCAACTATTTTAGAAAAACCTCTAGTGATATTTATGAAAGCTAAACATGTGCCTCCTTCAGTTCCAGAAATTTTATCCCTAGGTATATAGCCAAGAATAAAGAGTGCATATGTCCCTCATAGTAGTTGTTTTACTTAGTTGCTCTCAAGTTGGCTCCAACTCATGGAACCTTATGTATAACAGAACAAAATGTTTCCTGGTCCTGTGCCATCTTCATAAGTATGTTGTTGTAGCTATTATGTCACTCCATCTCTTTTGAGGGTTTCACTCATTTTCTCTGACCCTCTACTTTACCAAACATGATGCCCTTTTCTAGCTATTAGTCTTTCCTGATGACGTGTCCAAACTAAGAGAGCTGAAGTCTCACTATCCACATTTCTAAAGAGCATCTGGTTGTATTTCTTCTAATACTGATTTGTTCTTTTTTCTGGCAGTTCAAAGTATATTCAATATTCTTCATCAACACCATAAGTTGAATGCTTAGATTCTTCTTCTGTCTTCCTTTTTCATTGTCCAGGTTTCACATACATATGAGACAATTGAAGAGACCATGGCTTGTATCCGGTGCACCTTAGTCATCAAAGTTACATCTTTGCTTTTCAAAACTTTGAAGAAGTCTTTTGCAGCAGATTTTCCCAATGAAACACATCCTTTGATTCTTTGACTGCTACTTCCATGGGCATTGTTTGTTGATCCAAGCAGAGTGAGTAAAACCATTGGTAACTTCAGTTTCTTCTTCACTTATCACGAAGTTGTTTATTAGCCCAGTTGTGAAAAATTTCATTCCCCCACATGCAGATATAACTTATACTGATGGCTTATAGTCATTGAACTTCATCAGTAAATGCTTTAAGTTTTCTTCATTTTCAGCACACAAGACTGTGTCATCTGCATATTACAAGTTGTTAATGACTCATTCTCCTATCCTGATGCTGTGTTCTTCTTTATATACTCCAGCTTTTGGATTATTTATTCAACATAAAGATTGAATAAGTAATGTGAAAGGATACAACCCTGCCACATACCTTTTGCGATTCTAAATGATGCAATGTTCCCTTGTTATGTTTGAATGACTGTCTCTTGATTCATGTACAGGTTCAGCATGAGTATAATTAAGTGTTCTGGAATTCTCATTCTTTATAATGTTATCTGTAATTTGTTTTGGTCCACACAGTTCAATGTCTTTGTGTAGTCAATAAAACACAGGTAAATGTCTTTCCGGTATTCTCTACTTTTGGCTAAGATCCATCTGACATCAACAGTGATATCCCTTGTTGCATGCCCTCTTCTGAATCCAGTTTGAACTTCTGGCAGTTCCTGTGGATGTTGATCTGCAGTCAGTCTTGAATTATCTCCAGCAAAATTTTGATAGCATGTGATATTAATGATATTTTTCAAAAGTATTTACATTCAGTTTGATCAGCTTTCTTTGGAATGGGCACATATATGGATCCCTTCCAGTCAGCATGTATAAAAATATTTATTGCAGATTTACTCATAATAGTTAAAATCTGGAAATAAACAAAATGTTCTTAAACAGAAAAACTGATTACGGTATTGTGGTATACAATGTAATTCTACACAACAATAAAGGATAACAAGCTATTGCTACATGAAAGAGCACAGATAAATTTCACAGACATAATATTAAGTGAAAAAAAGTCAGGCATACTGGTCTATTCCATTTCATGAAGTTCACATTCAGGTATAAAGAACAACAGATAGAAGTCCGAAAACTGGTTATCTCATTTAGGCAGGGGGAGGTACCGACTGGAAAAGGGCATGAGGCACAATTCTGAGGGCTGACATTATTGGACACCTCAGTTTGGTTGGTGGAAACAGCTGTACACATTTGTAAATACTCAACACCTTGTACATTAAGATCTGTGCACACTATTGTATGTGTACTACACCTCAATAAAATGGTTATACCTACATATATACTTAAAAGGAAAGCCTTCCTGCCTAGCTACCTGTTTTCCATTCTGTCACCACAGAAATCTTCCTAAAGTGCATCTCAACATGTTTATCTTTCTTGGATGCTCTCCGTCACCTTCAGGTAGAAGAAATTTTCCTGGTTTGGCCTCTGTCTAGGTCTCCACCCTACTGTCTACTCCATTCTCTTTTAAAATCTACCATTCTGCTTTATTAAAGTGATTGCAGGTACTCAAAATTCTCCTTTCCCTGAATCCATCTACATTTCTTCATAAACTGCTCCTGCCTAGGGCATTTTCAATGCTTCTTTTCAGATGGTTAAGTTCTCCTCACATTCCAACTCAGCTCAGAGGCTACCACTTTTAGATAGTATCCTCATGACCTTCCTTGACTGAAGACCAAATACATAGGTAAGTACTCATCTTATATACCCTAAAACATTCTGTGTTCACATAATCATATAGCTTGGAAAATAGTATGCTGTGACTATTCGATGGTCTTTGTCCTTGCATTGTATTTTTCTTCTCTTTATTCACAGGTCTTCTTCACATACAGTTTAGCATATAGTGGGTGTGCAATAAATATCCATTTACATACTGAGAAATGAATAATTGAACAGATGAATAAATGATTGATTTAATATCTTTCTAACTCATGTCTCCTTTCTCCAATTCATTCTATATAACATTTCTAGTTAATTTTCTAAAATCTATTATTGATCGTGATCATATTAATCATTCCTATGCTAAGAAATATTTACTGCCACATTCAACTCTTCTAGATAATCTAAGACCCTTCTTTCTGCCTTCCCTTCCTTTAAACTTCAGCAAAAATGGCTTTTGCTGAAGGAATTTTTCATTATTCCTTGTATCCAGACCAGGGCTTTACTTGGCTCTCCCCACTCCCTTCACTTCAATACATGAACCCTCCTCCCTCTTTTCCCAACTGCACCTCTATATATTCAATCCAATCCCATTATACCTGCAAGCTTGTTTTTAGGAATGATGGATCTCCTTCTCTTGTTTGGTATGTTATGTCTCTGTTAAGTGTTTATAGCATTGTTGTGTTTTTAGGTGCCCTCAAGTCAGTTCTGACTCATAGTAAACCTATGTACAACAGAACGAAACACTGCCCGGTCCTGCATCATCCTCACAACTCTTGTTATGCTTAAGCCCATTGTTGCAGCCACAGTGTCAGTCCATCTCCTTGAGGATCTTCCTCTTTTTTGCTGACCCTCTACTTTACCAAGCATGATGTCCTTCTCCAGGGACTGATCCCTCCTGATAACATGTGCAAAGTATGTGAGATGAAGTCTCGCCACCATCCTTGCTTCTAAGGATCATTCTTGCTGCACTTCTCCCAAGAGAGATTTTTTTGTTCTTCTGGCAACAACACCATAATTCAAAGGGATTGATTCTTCTTTAGTCTTCCTTATCCATTGTCTAACTTCCGCATGCATAAGAGGTGATTGAAAACACCATGGCTTGGGTCAGGTGTTCCTCAGTCTTAAAGTGATATCTTTGCATTTTAACACTTTAAAGAGATCTTTTGCAGCAGATTTGCCCAATGCAATGTCTCCTTTGATTTCTTGACTGCTGCTTCCATGGGTGTTGATTGTAGACACAAATAAAATGAAATCCTTGCCAACCTCAATCTTTTCTCTGTTTATCATGATGTTGTTTATTGGTCTCTTTGTGAAGATTTTTGTTTTCTTTATGTTGAGGTATAATACATACTGAAGGCTGCAGTCTTTGATCTTTCAGCATCACAGCAACATGCGAGCCACCACAGTACGACAAACTGACAGGCGCCTGGGGGTTTATAGCATTAGAAATAATTATACACTTAATCTTTTATGGTAGATGGTAGTCTGCTTAAAGTAAAAGCCTCTGTATAGTTTACCTGACATCCCCTCCATTAGCTACCTTGCCCCATACAGTAGGGCACACAGACTTGAGCACACGGGGCACAGAGTAGGACATAGGGCATAGATCTGAGTATTTTACATCTATTTTTCCAGTGATATAGTGGTTGCTGTAAAATGGTTACTTTACAAATGAGAAAATTAAAGCTGTGCATGTTGAATCTTCATGGGTCTTTTTTTTTTTTTTTTTTTAATATTTGATTGTGCTTTAGGTGAAGGTTTACAGAGCAAAATAGTTTTCCATTCAACTATTTGTGTATAGAATGTTCCGAGACATTGGTCGCAGTTCCCTCAGTGGGTCAGCACTTTCCCTGTTTCTGCTCTGGGTTCGCTGTTACCTTTTGTCTCTTTTTTTACCCCTTCCTGCCTTCTCGTCTTTGCTTTTGGGCAGATTTTGCCTTTTGGTCTCATATAATCAACTGTTCTAAGGAGTTGGTTCCTCTTGGGTGTTACTGTTTATTTTGGGGGGCCTGTCTATTATTTGGCTGAAAAGTAGTCTCTGGGAATGGCTTCAGTTCCATGTTAGAAGAGTATCTTACAGTTATAGTCTCAGGGGTTACTCAAGTCCCTGTCAGGCCAATAAGTCAGTCCTTTTTTTTTTTTTATGGTTTTGATTTTTGTTCTACATTTTTTCCCCACTCTGCCGAGGACCCTCGATTGTGGTACCAGTCAGAGCAGTCAGTAGTGGTAGCTGAGCACCATCTAGTTCTTCTGGTCTTGCCTTGCCTGTTGCTATGATGCTAAACATCTTTCAGCAGAGTTGAAAGATGGACTAAGAAGAAAGACCTGGTGATCTACTTCTGAAAATCGGCCAATAATAACCCTATGGATCATAGTGGTCAAATTCACAACCAATCATGGGGGTGACACAGGACAAGGCAGCTTTTCTTTCCATTGTGCAGGGGTCATATGAGTCCGGAGCCAACTGGATGGCACATAACAACAAGGACATAATGAAATCAGAATTCAAACCATGTTTAAGGCTAGAGATGTGGAGAAAAAGATGGCATTTGAGACAATGTTCTACACTAAATTCTCAAAAAATAACTTTGCAGATCCAGGTGATAAGAGAATCATACATGAAAAGGCTTAGCATATTAAAAGCTCATAATGATACAGCAGAGTGATTTAGCTGCCAAAACCTAGGGTGACCGTAAGTGAACCTTGGCAGATATATGTAAAATGTTGCTTTCAACAGGTGTGTTTTGTTTTCTCATAGTCCTGTTTTAAGAAGGATGTAAAAAATTAAAGTTTAATCAGAAGAGAGTGGTGAATATGGCTCTCCAAAACACAACAGATGGAGAGAAATGGAAGAAAGTGAGTCTACTTTAGAGACAGGATTTGATGGCAAATGTAGAGAAACCAAAGGAACAAAGACTGTCTAATCTAGAGAAAAGAAACTCTGCTGGCACAATGGTTAAGTGCTCAGCTACCAACCAAAGAGCAGCAGATGGAACTCAGCAGCCACTAGTGGGAGAAAAGACCTGGGAATCTGTTCCTGTAAGGATTACAGCCTAGTAAACCCTATGGATCAGTTCTACTGTGTCATATAGAGTTGCCATGAGTCAGAATGAACTCAATGGCATGCAGCAACAACAACAAATCTGGAGAAAGAATTTGAAGAAATAAAGAGAGAAATGGAAGGATGTGATAATGTTTAACCTAAAGAAAGGGCTTGATGGGAGAGAAAGAGTGAAACAGATCTGTCTTCAAGCATTTAAAATCACATAGAGTGTGTCTTATTGCTTTCTGTGCCTGAACTCCCCTAAAGGCGCTTGAAAACTAGTACCTTGTCCTTCCTCCGCTGCTATTCATAAAGTTTTCACTGGCTAATTCTTTTCAGAAGTAGACCGCCAGGTCCTTCTTCCTAGTCTGTCTTAGTCTGGAATCTCTGGAACATTGTCTGATATAGTGCCAGAAGATGAGCTCCTCAGGTTGGAAGGCACTCAAAAGATGACTGGGGAAGAGCTGCTTTCTCAAAATAGAGTCGACCATAACGTTGTGGATATAGTCAAGCTTTCAGGACCTTCATTTGCTGATATGGCACAACTGAAAATATGAAGAAACAGCTGCAAACATCCATTAATAATTGGAACATGGAATGCATGAAGTATGAATCTAGGAAAATTGGAAATCATCAAAAATGAAGTGCATACTCATGCATAGCCTAGGCATTAGTGAGCTGAAATGGACTGGTATTGGCCATTTTGAATTGGACACTCATCTGGTCTGCTATGCTGGAAATGACAACTTGAAGAGGAAATGGCACTGCATTCATCATCAAAAAGAACATTCAAGATCTATCCTGAAGTACAACATTGTCAGTGATAGGATAATATCCATACACCTACAAGGAAGACGAGTTAATACAACTATTATTCAAATTTACACACCAACCATGAAGCAAAAGATGAAGAAATTGAGGATTTTTACCAACTTCTGCAGTCTGAAATAGACCAAACATGCAATCAGGATGTACTGATAATTACTGGTGACTGGAGTGCAAAAGTTAGAAACAAAGAAGAATCGGTAGTTGGAAAATATGGCCTTGGTGATAGAAACGATGCCAGAGATCGCATGATAGAATTTTGCAAGACCAATGACTTCTTCATTGCAGATACCTTTTTTCAACACTATAAACAGCGACTATACATGTGGACCTCGACAGATGGAATTGACTACATCTGTAGAAAGAGACGATGGAAAAGCTCAATATCATCAGTCAGAACAAGGCTAGGAGCCAGCTGCTGAACAGACCATCGATTGCTCATATGCAAGTTCAAGTTGAAGCTGAAGAAAATTAGAACAAGTCCACGAGAGCCAAAGTACAACCTTGAGTATATCCCACCTGAATTTAGAGACCATCTCAAGAATAGATTAGACATGTCGAGCATTAATGGCTGAAGGCCAGATGAGTTGTGGAATGACATAAAGAACATCATACATGAAGGAAGCAAGAGGTCATTAGAAAGACAAGAAAGAAAGAAAAGACCTAAATGAATGTCAGAAGATACTCTGAAACTTGCTAAAACGAAAGGAAGAAATGATGAAGTCAAAGAGCTGAGCAGAAGATTTCAAAGGACGGCTCAAGAAGACTAAGTATTATAATGACATGTGCAAAGACCTGGAGATAAAAAACAAAAAGAGAAGACAATGTTCAACATTTCTGAAGCTGAAAGAACTGAAGAAAAAATTCAAGCCTTGAACTGCAGTATTGAAGGATTCTGTGGGGAAAATATTAAATGACACAGGAAGCATCAAAAGAAGATGGAAGGAATACACTGAGTCACGATACCAAAAAGAATTGGTTGACATTCAAACATTTCAGGAGGTATCATATGATCAGGAACCGATGGTACTGAAGGAAGAAGTCCAAGCTACACTGAAGGCATTGGCAAAAAACAAGTCCCCAGGAGTTGATGGAATACCGGTTGAGATGTTTCAACAAATAGATGCAACACTGAAAGTGCTCACTCTTCTACGCCAAGAAATTTGGAAGACAGCTACCTGGCCAATTGACTGGAAGAGATCCATATTTATGCCTATTCCCAAGAAAGGTGATCCACCTGAATGCAGAAATTATTCAACAGTATCATTAATATCACATGCAAGTAAAATTTTGCTGAAGAACATTCAAAAGGGGCTGCAGCAGTATATTGAGAGGGAACTGCCAGAAATTCAAGCCAGATTCAGAAGAGGATGTGGAATGAGGGATATCATTGTTGATGTCAGATGGATCCTGGTGAAAGTAGAGAATACCAGAAAGATGTTTACTTGTGTTTTATTGACTATGCAAAGGCATTCGACTATGTGGATCATAACAAATTACAGAAAACAGTGGGAAGAATGGGAATTCCAGAATACTTAATTGTGCTCATGAGGAGCCTGTATATAGATCAAGAGGCAGTTCTTCAAACAGAACAAAGGGATTCTGCGTGGTTTAAAGTCAGGAAAGTGTGTGTCAAGGTTGTATCCTTTCACCACACCTATTCAATCTGTATGCTGAGCAAATAATCCGAGAAGCTGGACTATATGAAGAAGAATGGGGCATCAGGACTGGAGGAAGACTCATTAACAACCTGCGTTATGCAGATGATACAACCATACTTGCTTAAAGTGAAGAGGACTTGAAGCCCTTACTGATGAAAATCAAAGACCACAACCGTCAGTATGGATTACACCTCAACATAAGGAAAACAAAAATTCTCACAAACTGGACCAAGAAGCAACATCATCTGGAGAAAATACTGAAGTTGTCAAGGATTTCATTTTACTTGAATCCACTATCAATACCCATGGAAGCCACAGTCAAGAAATCAAAAGACGCATTACATTGGGCAAATCTGCTGCAAAAGACCTCTTTATAGTGTTGAAAAGCAACAATGTCACCTTGAAGACTAAGGTGCGCCTGACCCAAGCCATGGTGTTTTCAATCCCCTCATATGTATGTGAAAGCTGGATGATGAATAGGGAAGACCAGAGAAGAACTGATGCCTTTGAATTGTGGTGTCAGACAAAAATACCATGGACTGCCAAGAAGTACCACCAGAATGCTCCTTAGAAGCAAGGATGGTGAGACTAGGTCTCACATACTTTGGACGTGTTATCAGGAGGGATCAGTCCCCGGAGAAAGGCATCATGCTTGGTAAAGTAGAGGGCCAGCGAAGAAGAGGAAGACCCTCAATGAGATGGATTGACACGGTGGCTGCAACAATGGGCTTAAGCGTAACAGTGATAGTGAGGATGGTGCAGGACCAAGCAGTGTTTTGTTTTGTCGTACATAGGGTTTCTATGAGTTGGAACCGACTCGATGGCACCTAACAACCCACTCCCCCTACCTGTATCTTCCTCCAAGTTTTTTCACTTCAGTCTGCCAATATTTCTACCTGCATTCTCATTCCCAAGGAGGAGCAGGCCTGTGACCTCAGGTTGGAGCCAGTCTGGAATATGTTTGTCATATTCAAATTCAGACCTTCCCCATTTTCTCTAACAATTTGTTAGGAAGTTTTATGAGATTATTTCTAAATGGAAAATTATCTGTTTCTTGATAATATTTCATTGCAGTAATCATTTGCATTCCATTGCGTGAACAACTTCTGAATTTATTGAAAATCACAGGTTGTATAATTATAATGGTAAAACCATAATTTTAATTTATATTTTTCTGATTATGAGAGTAAAACATATTCATTATAGAAAATTTGGGAAAGAGAGAAAAATCTAAAGAACAAAACAATTTCCCCCTACTCTCACTACATAGAAGCAGCAAATTTTACCAATTGCTATTTGCCATACATGCCATGCTATATCTGGATTATTTCTTCTAGTAGTTTATTAAAAATACCCCCAGAATGACTTGATTTTTTCCTATGGTTTCCATTTTTATAACCACAATTGGATTTAGCAGAATAGAACATGGGAAGAAAATTGAGAATTGATTTCAGGAAATCCTTCCCTGGAAAAATAACTGTACAGCACTGGAAAAGCCTTAGCTTTTTAATATTTAACATTTAGAAATTGCATTAGTATAGGAATCTGTAAACTATGTTGATCACACCCTCCATTATTATAAAAAAAGCAATTGAGTCCCTAAAACATAGATATTTGTTTTAAAAATATGTATGCTACTATACTAAAATCTCATTCATATTACAGAAAAATAAATACATAGTATGATAAAATACATTTCAATGGAAGTAATGTGCTTTGTAATCTGACTTAATATGCTTGAATCTGATTGACTATATTTTAGATTTTGGCTCTAAACTTTATACCGCATTATTTTGAAGGAATGGTTCTAAGCGTCATACACTTTAATACTTGATATTGATGGTTCTTAGAGCTGAATAAAGATTACTAAAATTAAAGAAAGACACAAGTGGATAGAATTCTTCCTTGTCTAGGACTATGATATAATTATGCCTGTTGTTCAATTCTATCTGTCCATTATACAAAAGTAATTACTAATACTCAACTTATAAATTGTCATTTTATCTAACATCAATTGCTTGTAATATGAAAATGTTACATAGATGTTTAACAAATTGATTCAAATCATCTGAAACTCTTCCTTTAGAAGAGATTTTAATAGGTTAAAAATTTGCATTTACAAGTTTTGTAATTTTGCAGGTATGAAAGTCTTTTTTTTTTTCTGAAGCATATTGTTTTCAGTTAAAAAAAATCACAGTGATGAAAACATTTTCAAATCCCTATAATTGAAGTGTTTCCCCATATAATAATTTTCTCTCCAAAAACAGCAATTTTCTCAGTGCTAGAAATGTCATTCTCACTGTGAAGGAACTGATTTGGTGTCTTTTTTTTGATGATTACTATATGGCTTATAGTTTTTTATGTGGCTTATTATTAAGTCTCATTTGTTACCACAGAGAATATCAGCAAATTTTGATCGCTTCTTTTTTTAAAATAATAATTATAACTTTAGGTTTACAAACACTTTTTAAGAAAATAATCAGTGAAGCTTAGTGTGGTGTAAATTATTTTTGTAGTCAATCCTATGAAAATTCAAACTTAAAATAGTCCATACTCTACAGTTGCTATGGGTTAGAACTGATTTGGCAGTAATGGGTATACTCTAATTTAACTGATCACAAGTAAAATTCAATGCCATAAATTAATGAAAGACTACGCCCACTGTTGTGGAATCTTCACTTTTTACCTTCCAGTTACTCCCATAAATTATGAGATGCAAGAACATCCGACACATAGACTGTTATTTATAAAACTTATCTTTTTTAATATTAGGAAATAGATCTAGAGGTTCTAATATTTTCTTACTTTGACACCTTGGAATCAATTTTTTATTAAAAATAGATATTTTATTTTCATTTCAAGAGCTTTTTCTTATCCATGAACCCCAAAATTCCTGACCCAAAACTAATGCACCAGTTTTTATTTTTTCTCTCACCCGAAGTTGTTAACTGACCTTTCTTTTTGAAGAGCAGACAATAACAAAACTATTAACTTGTGATTTAATGAAAAAAGTTTGGTCTTCCTTAAGTTTCTAGAAGTCTCAGGGCTGCAGGTGTGGAGAGGGCCAAATCTTTGGGAAATTACCTCTTTAATGCTAACTCAGTAGCCATTAAGTATTTCAGCACCATGGAAATCTTCAAGCAAAAATTATTTAAGTCTCTGTGAATTCTCCATAGAAGTGGGTGCTCTTGAAGAGGTGAACCATAACTCCAATTTGCAAATTGTTACGGGAATCAAATATTGTGGGATTTTTTTTTTTTTAAACTAATACCTGATTATATTTTTAACAGTTTCTTGGTGTCAGAAATGGGATTCACAGATTTCTTTCCCCTGTAATTCCAGATCATCAAGCTGGATCAGAAGCACGGCTTCTGCAAAGCATATTTGCTTTCGGTTTTTCCCTTCCTGCTCTGGTGTCATGTGGGTAACTTGTCCAGATTACAGTACACACCTTGCAGTGCTGCTCCTTGAGATTGCTTTTTGATAACTCTTTCTCTTTTCTTTTGAGCTAGGTCTCAGGTTTTTATTCCAGAACTGGGTTTTGGTTCCAAGATGAGCTAGGTCCCAAGTTTTCATTCCGCAACTGAGTAGTCTAGAATTTCAGTGGCTTAAATGGGGCTCCTTTTCATTAGATAAGATTATTCATTTTCAGAATAAATTGGAAGGAATAAAGTTTATAAAGAAAAATCAATGCAACTCATATTTTTATTGGTATTCAGAAGCTACCAAAAGGAAAAATGAGAGCAAAATAGCATCCCAAAAGTACTCTTTGTCCAAAGTCTAAGACTCTTTGCAGAAAGTGAATGCAAGAAACAAAAATTTGCAAACTAATACTTCCTCTGCTTCTGACTCACATGAGGCAACTTTTTCCTCGTTTCTCTATCCATCACTTTCTCCCACACACCTAGCTCCACTATAATTTTTCTTTCTGAACTTCCTTTCTGCAATGAAGAAAATATCTCCCAAATATCTGTTGAAATACAACCCCTGAATCCTCCCGTGGGTGTAGGCCAAACCACTTGTACCCTATGGACGAAGGCTGAATTATGAGGAATTATAAAACAATTCCCTAAGCTTCATAAGTACTCACACAAATTTTATGATGAATTTAGAATTTTTATCGGTTTCTACAACCTGGGCTTGCCAGACCTGTATCAATTAATAAACGTGCTTCTGGGTCCAGGAGAAGCTAAACAAACCAAAAACCCAAACCCATTGCTGTTGAGTAGATTCCGACTCCTAGCAACCCTAAAGCACAGAGTAGAACTGCCCCATAGGGTTTACAAGGCTGTAAATCTTTACAGAAGCAGACTACTACATCTTTCTCCAGTGGAACAACTGCTAGCTTTGAACCGCTGACCTTTCGGTTAGCAGCCATGTGCTTAACCGTTGCATCACCGGGTCTCCTCCCAGGAGAAGATAGAGAACGTGGATAATAGAGGCAAAGTGGGAGAATCCTGATGAGGATATAAAAGATCCTATCACTCTAGCTAATCATGATGCTCCAGAAAAAAATTAGAAAAATTACTAGAGATATATTAGATGCTATACCCAGGGTTTTTCCTCAGAAAACTGGTCAATAATTCAATCCTGCAAGCAAAAAAAGGAAGACACTGTTTGGGATTAAAAAGAGAGATTAAATATATCATTCGAAAAACATTCATGTTTTTCTTTAACTACACTGGGGGCTGAAAAAGCCTTAATGGCCCGATTTGTAAATGGTTTAAAATTCGAACTGAGTTGCATGATAAAAAATATAAACCCTTAGATGAGCTCCTAAAACTTACTGAACATTTTGAAGATAGCTTAGAAATAGAGGAAAAAAGGTCACTAAAATGATGGCACGGCAAGTATAATAATTGCAAGGGTCAAACCAGGAACCCGGGAAGGATAGGCTTTCTTTTACATACCAATCTAGATCATCCGTTAAACCCAAATTTTCAGGGAAGCCTCAGAATTCTTCACTCCAGAATAATCAGGGTTTCTATTAATTGCCAGTTTGGTCATTTGAAAAGAAATTTCCCTAAGCTGGCATCCTTCTAAATGTCACTCGGCCCCACCCAAAACCATCTGCTCGATGATTTAGAATGAAAGTGCTCTGGGAAAGAAAAATGCAATCTGTTCCCTGTTATTACTTTAAATAATCAGGCAGAAACACAAATGATATCAATGCGGAAGCCTGTATTGCATTAGTTGATACAGGTTCCACTGTCTCAACCCTTAACACCTCATTTCTACATCAAAAGCTTCCTCAGAGTGAAAACAATTCAACAGTGGTGGAGGTTACAAATGAGGCTCAGAAGATCCCTTTATCTGAACCAATTCCCATGCAACTGGGACAATTCTCAGAAGAACATGAATTTTTATTAAGTAATACCACTCCAGAAAATCTTATAGGCCAAGATGCATTAACTAAATTAAGAGGACATATAACCTTCTCTCCTAAAGGGAAATTTTGCTGGTATTTCCTGGCTCTTTAGGGGAAGAATTAATTTGCTTAGGTCACTCTGGTGTTGATAATGAGAAACCTAAAAATAATATTTTTCCTGATTTTACTGTGTCAATATTTTTTTGGAGTAGTTCATTACTTCAGAGTCTTGTGGAGGCAGAGCGGGTATTTAACTTATAATGGAACCGATATAAAAAATGCTAAGGATGTGAGCATACTTTTGCAGGATTTAGAGATGCCCAAAGAAGTGGCTCTTATTAAAATACAGGTCCATACAAACAGGAATGATCCTGAATATCAGAGAAACACTTTGGCTTATTGGATGGCCCACCAGGCAACCCTGCGGGAAATAATCTTTGCCTCCTTCTGTGCTGCTAAAAGAATGAAAAATATTGATAGAGTATATGGATTGGGTCCAAAACAAATAACTCCTGTCAATTGGTGGAGAAGCAAAATACTGCCCTCTCTTTAGGACATGGAAGTTGGGAACAGAAGGGGATATGGTTTGATAAAAATCTGGAATATGGAGAAAGCCTAATCATCTTATAATTTTGCCTAATTCTTTGGCCTGGACTCTCTTAGAAGCTTTCCACTCTCACACTCACTATCAACTGATACAAAGAGTCAAATTATGTTAAAATATTGGTGGGTAAATTTTTAAAAGCCTCACAAACCATTGTGGCCCAGTGTTCAGTTTGTCAGTCTTCATAATCCGGGAATAACAAATAGAGTTTCAACAGGCATGAGCCCTGACCAGATGGTACATTTAAACGTCTACAGCTTGGTTTCATTCAGTTACCTCCAATAAATGGGGTTTCAAAATGCCCTAGTGATTGTTTTCTCATTGGGATGAAACTTTTCACATCAAAAAGCAGATGCCGTAAGAATAGCAAAGATTTATCAGAAAATGTTTTTCCAACCAGGGGTTTACCATTATTATGATCATGTCAAGTGATCGAGGAACTCATTTCACTGGGTAAGTGATTAAACAATTGGCTAAAGATTTGCAAATTCGTTGCACTATCATTGCCCTTACCACCCTCAATTCTCTGGCAAGGTCAAGTGAATGAACGGAATGTTAAAACTTAAATTATCTAAATTAACTGAAGAAACCAGCCTTTAATGGCCAAAAGTTCTTTCACTGGATTTAAAGGCCATATGCTTCACTTTCTTTTGAAAACATAAATTAACCCCTTATGAGATTATTACAGGGAGGCCAATCAATGCCTCTCATTTACCATGGTTCTTGGAAGCCTACTATAGGACATTGGGACATGGAACAATGCTGACATATGCAAAAAGATATCTTTTACAGGTTCAAGATGCCTTTGTGGACCCTTATCAACATGAATATCTAAACTATAAGTAAATTATATGGTATGTAAATTATGTCTTAATAAAGCTATTATAAATATTAAACTATATAAACTTGCCATAGATAAATTACACTAAAATCAAAACAAAATAAATCTCATAACACTATTTTCCTTTAGATTTTTTTTAAAAACAATTATTTTAGCTTTTTGAATATATGTTGCTTAAGTCTTTTTTATTCTGAAACCATGTTCTAAATGTGCCCAATTTGATACACCAACATAAGCCGCCCCAAAACACTTCCTTATCTCAATGTACCAAGAAGAAAAGACTGAAGAAAAACAAGATCTGGGTAAAACCAGTTCTAATCACTTTAGGCTGACCCTAGGTAACCTAACTCTCACAATAATAATAAAATCTCCACCCAGGGTGGGACTTATCTGCCATTTTCTATACATACTAAAGGAAAAAAATGTAATCTGTTTTACTGCATCTGAGTGCCATGATAACCTATGTAATCCATGATGTTTGTATATACTTCATTGCAAGAGACTATAAAAAAGGTTCTGCCTCCCTTTGTTTAGAGAGCTTGATTTGAGGTGTACGCTTCCTTGTTCCTTGCCTGCCTGCTTGCAATAAATGCCCTTCTATTTCTTCAACTTCATGTACTTTCATTGACTCAAAGCCGCACCGCCAGGACCTGCATTTAGGTAACAAATTGGATTGTCATTTTCCCGTCATAAAATTATTAAATCCTCAGAAGAGAGAGGTATTTTTTTTTTTTTTTTCAAAATAATGTATAAAGAGTAAATCTGTTCTTTGGTCTTCATGAACAACTGCTGTTTAAAGTAATAAGATTTTTTTTCCAACTAGATTCCTTTGAGAAATGTTGTTGAATCTTTGACAGTAACATTGTCAACAGTGGCCGAGGCTGTAACAAGTAAGAAGTCAATGTATTTTAAGACTACTTAACATTTAATGCCAGAAATATTTTTGTTTAACAATCATTTTAGAAGTGTAAAACCCATCTCCCTCTCTTATGCCCATCATACTGAACATGTCACAATCAATCATACCTAATGTACTGTCCACAGAGCTCTAAATCTAATCACATCAAATTCCCCAAAACCCAGGAAATGAATTGTCCTGTCATTGTAACAACAAATTATTAATGGCAGCCCATGTATAAGTCACGGTAGTAGGTAGTGTATCAAACACAAAGAATGACTACATACCTTTAACATCAGGTGGTTGGAATGATAGGACATATGCACGCATACTTGGCTTGGCATGCAATATAATTGAATTATAAATATAATAGACATTAGGAACCATAAGAATCTTGAAAGGGAAATTATCATTTCAGATTGAGTTAGTGAGTAAAATGAATTTGGTTTGAGTTTTGAAATGCAAGAAATAGTAGGATGAACAGAAATGATAAAGAAAAACATGTCTGTAGTATATATTTAATTACTTCATGTGTTTTAAGTTTAATTCCAGGCTTTTTTTTTTAAAGCTGCATTAATAAAAAGTCACTAACATTATAAAGCACAAGATGCACTTGAGATATAATAAACAGACCACTTTGTTTAGACTCCAAACTTTTGAGCAAAGGGTCTGCAGAGATGTGGATAACAAAAAGCAACTACAGCTGGGCTATAGAAGCCATTAAAACCTGTTCTCTTCCCTCTTTGAATTAAATGATCACAGCAAAAAAAAAAGCAAATTCAGACATGAGTAAGAAAAGATGTTATTAAAAGGAACTATAGCAACAGGGAGATGTTTACAGTGTAAGCCAGAAATCTCTCAGGGAAGAGGTGGGTGGGCAAAGCTTTTATGTGCAGAAGACATGAGGTGACTGTGTGTGGAAAGAGGGGGAAAAAAAACTTCAGTTGCCATGAGTGGTTTCCAACTCATGGCTACGCCACAGGTGTCAGAGAAGAACTGTGCTCCATAGGATTTTCAGCGGCTGATTTTTTCAGAAGTAGATTGCCAGGCCCTTCTTCCCAGGCATCTCTGGGTGGACTCCAACCTCCAACAATTAGATTAGCAGTTGAGGATATTAACCATTTGCACCACCCAAGGACTCTGAAGAGGGTGCTACAAATTGCTATGTGTTCTTGAAAGTTAACAATATTTCAGTCGCAGGAAAGTCAAGGCAAGGGATGTTCCTTTAACTAAGAGATGAAGCTTTTTGGCTTGTGAAAGAGCTAAGAATTTTCCTTTTAAAATCTATTATTTTTACTTTGGTTAAATAGGTATTTATCTTGGTGATTTATGATAACTCCTGACATTTTTGAAACTTCATGGAAGGCACGGAAGATTTGTTCCTCCATAGTAAAGGGAAAGATGGAAAAATTGAGACTTATTTAATGTGCTGAGAGTTGCATGAAATGTGTGGCCAAATTGAGAGGAACATCTAATTTTCTTTGGGTTTAGTTATTTTTTTCATTGCCAACTTGGTTGTGATTTTATTCTTAAATTTAAATCTAGCAGCTTCAAAGTCAAGGGGTTTCAACTGAGGGTTTACTGTGCTTACCTCTAAGAGTTTTATTAATACCCAGATGTTTAGAAACTTGATAATCCTGGTATATTCTTGGTATAGTCTAACTATATGCTTTACATTCATATTGTGTTATGTCTCAGGATTATTATGTTACATCTAAAGTTTTTCTCACTAAGGAAAAGTTAGAAAATAAGGCTGATCACTGTGTTTAGAGATATTTTGTCTTAAGTTTTATTTTGGGTTGACTTTTATTTTGCTTTGCATTATTTTTTAACAAATTCTCATCAGGTCTTTCACTTGTATGAGTTATTATCAGTAATAAATTAACCAGGGGTATTTTTATGTTTTACCATCTGCAGATAGGTCTTACTTTGATGCCCTGAAGGTGCCTGTAATAAACCACAGGCCAGAGTTTTTTTTCCACCAAAAGGGACCTGTCTTAGTTTTCCAGTGCTGCTATAACAGAAATATCACAAGTGGATGCCTTTAACAAAGAGAAATTTATTCTCTCACAGTTTAGGAGGCTAGAAGCCCAAATTCAGAATGCCAGCTCCCAGGGAAGGCCTTCTTTCTCTTGTCAGCTCTGGGAGAAGGTCCTTGTCATCAGTCTTCCCCTGTTCTAGGAGCTTATCAGCAAAGGTACCCTGCGTCATAAGCACACACCTCACTCCTGGCTCTGCTTTCTTGTTGGTAGGAGGTCCCTCTGTCTCTCTGATCACTTTTCTCTTTTATATCTCAAAAAAGATTGACTTGAAGACGCCACCTAATCTTGTAGATTGAGTCCAGCCTCATTAACATAACTGCCTCTAATCCTGCCTCATGAACATCATAGAGGTAGGATTTACAAGACATAAGAAAATCATATCAGGTGAAAAAATGGTGAGTAATCACAATACTGAGAATCATGGCCAAGCCAAATTGATACGTATTTCGGGGGGACACAATTCAGTCCATAACAGGACCTATAGAAAGGACTATGCCAGGCATTTAGACACAAATTTCTAAATGGCACTGCTTATACCAGTGAAATGAATCAAGATTTCCAGAATTCTTATGGAAAATTGATGAATTCACAACTGCTGATCCAAGATAAATGGAACAGAAATTAATTACAGGACTGAGTGGACTAAAGCATTATTATGGTTTTAAGTGGAGGGATGTTACTTGATGTTTTAATATTCTGTTTTCCAGGTATCAGAAACCATTTTCTCTTTTCTCCTAACTATCTATATAATAATAAGTTGATAGACTATGTTTATACAACCAAACATGCAAGATCATTTCTCTCCCTCTAACCTCTCTGGAATTGGAAAATTATTAATGAGTGTTCCTACTTTTTATGGCAATATAATTTTTGCATAAATCCCATAGGACTCTGTCTCCTTTGTTAACAGGGCATAATTGGAAATCTTGATTATATAACAAAGCTTTGAGTAGAATATCATATTTGAAATGTTGCTTGGAGAATTAAGTAAGACCAGAACACACATCAAGACAGTGTATAAGACAAACTAACATTCTTGCTGCCTCTATGTAAATAATAATGAAAGATCATACTTTAATTCAAGAAAGACTGCTTTGACATTGTCTTTTGATTGACAGTAGGGTGAACATAGACAGAAATTTTATGTTTCAATAGGAAATTATGTCAAGCCCTTGTGGGTTATCAGGTTCTGGTTTTTGTTTATTGTTCTACTTGCAGATTAGAATTGTTCTTGTTACCTGGTTTATGCTGTTCTCTACATAATTAATTAACAAAAAGGAAAATTTGAAAATATCAGACAGATTAATGCTGAAAGTAATTGAACAATTAACTAAACTGCTATCAAATCAGAGTCCACTGACAAAGAGAGTTGTTCTATAACAGCTATAAGACCCTTAGTCACTGAAATTGGTTTAAACTATGAAATATATATATATGTATATATATATAAGTATATATATATATATGCTTATAGGGGAAGAGCTGCCTTCTCAAAGTAGAATCAACCTTAATGACATGGATGGACTCAAACTTTTGGGACATTAATTTGCTAATGAGGCACAACTCAAAATGAGAAGAGCTGCAAACATCCATTAATAATGTATGAAGTATAACTGAAAATTAGAAATCATCAAAAATGAAATGGAATGTATAAAAATCGATATCCTAGCCATTCCTTAGTTGAAATGGACTGGTATTGGCCATTTTGAATTGGACAATCATATGATCTACTATGCCAGGAATGACAAATTGAAAAAGAATGGCATTGCAGTCATCATCAAAAAGAACATTTCAAGATCTTTCCTGAAGTACAATTCTGTCAGTGATAGGATAATATCCATACACCTACAAGGATGACCAGTTAATATGATTATTATTCACATTTATGCACCAACCATTAAGGCCAAAGATAAAGAAATTGAATATTTTTACCAACTTCCACAGTATGAAACTGAATGAATATGCAATCAGGATGCATTGATAATTACTGGTGATTGCAATGCAAAAGTTGGAAACAAAGAAAGATCAGTAGTTGGAAAATATGGCCTTGGTGATAGAAATGATACTGGAGATTGTATGATAGAATTTTACAAGACCAATGACTTCTTCATTGCAAATACCTTTTTTCAACATAAACAGCGACTATACACGTGGACCTTGCCAGATGGAATACACAAGAATCTAATTGACTATACCTGTGGAAAGAGACAATGGAAAAGCTCAATATCATCAGTCAGAACAAGGCCAGGGGCTGACTTTGGAACAAACCATCAATTGCTCATATGCAAGTTCAAGTTGAAACTGAAGAAAATTAGAATAAGTCCATGAGAGCCAAAATACAACCTTGAGTATATCCCACCTGAATTTAGAGACCATCTCAAAAAATTGTTTTGATGCATTGAACACTAATGACCAAAGATCAGACAAGTTGTGGAATGACATCAAGGACATCATACATGAAAAAAGCAAGAGGTCATTAAAAAGAAAGAAAAGAGGTAGAGGTGGGGCCAAGATGGCAGAGTAGTCAGATGCTTCCGGTGGTCCCTCTCACAACAAAGACGTGAAAAAACAAGTGAATTGATTATATACGACAATCTAGGAGACCTGAACTTCAAAGGCAAAGATAAGGAATTGGACTGAGTGGCGGGGGAGAGAGAGACGGTTCAGAAGCAGCGAGGAGTTGCCAGACCTGACCTGGCGGGAATCGGCTCTCCACAGTCCAGAGAGGCTGGGGTGGACAGTGAGGCAAGCAGTGGTGTTCGGGATGTGTTTTCCACAACGGGAGAGATTGAGTGGCAAAGAGTCTACTTAAGCCTCCAGAATCAGTGAAAAGCAGAGTTCAATCAGACAAAGATAAGTACATACGTTTAATCTACTGCGCAGATCAAAAACTACCCCTTTTGGGAAGAACCTCTCTTCCATTTACCTGCTCCTTCTTCACTCTGCACCAGGTCCCTGGATGGCTTCAGCAGTTGCCATGTCTCCTGGGGTAGAAGTAGGACCCATCACATGCCGTGAGACATTCTTCTGGCTTTGGAGAGGGAACAAATTAAAAAACAGGAAAAAATAATCCGCCAGCTCCACTAAGCCAGGAACTCAGGGTAGGCACAGCTCCCTAGGCACAGGCATAAGGGGTCCGCTGACTTTGACTGCATTTCACCACTGCATAGACCTGTGTGGGCTCATTTCAAAGGCATAGGCCCTCATGAGCACAGTGCAACAGGGTATATACCTAAAGCTTTATCGTGGAGTGGCAGGTTTGTGACATTTGACAAAACTCTGCTCATTAAGCAGGGTCCTCACCTACCCAAATCAGGGGGCTGATAAATGGTGGCTCCACCCATACCACCCAGCCAATCACGACAGGGGTCCAAGAATAAGTGGTGCTTCCCAGTCCTTACAGCCAACAGCCTTGGGTGCTCATAGTCCAGCATCAAAACCTACCCACCAACGTGCTCTAGGGAACAGGGACACACTTTCCTTCCAGACACTCAAGGGCAGCTATCAGCCCCCTGCATTGCTCAGAGTGTGATCCCCTACTGCAGCCAGATACCTGTGCCTACATCAATCACCCATACCTGTCCAGGACTGTAGGTGAGAGCCTGCACAACACACTTGGTGACCAGCTATCTGGACACCTAAGCTGAATTCATACAAGAAAAATAAATGGACTCCTGGGCTCACATACTTAGTCACAGCTCTAACCACCTGGTGACAGGACGTTAGAGCTTCAAATGTGCCAGTAATTAAACTAGCTCACATGAGCAGTCTCTTTGGGCATATCAAAACAAAACAAAAAAAGAAGCTAGGACATAGTAAACAAACATGAAATAAATAAATATAATTATTTATCACTCAGAGACAACAGTCAATATCAAATCACATAAAGAGGCAGATCATGATGGCTTCAGCAAGCTCCCAAAATGAAGAATCTAGACATTTTCTGGAGGAAGAGAATTTCTTGGAATTACCAGAGGCAGAATACAAAAGATTAATATACACAGCTCTTCAGGAGATAAAAAAAATGCATAACAAGCTAAGGAACACACAAAACAATAGATGATCTTAAGAAGGTTATTCAAGAGCATAATGACAAATTTAATAGGCTGCAAGAATCCATAGAGAGACAGCAATCAGAAATCCAGAAGATTAACAATAAAACTTCAGAATTAGAAAACTCAGTAGAAAGTCATAGGAGTAGAGGCAATAGAAGTCATAATTAGTGACACTGAAGATAAAGCACTTAACACAACTTATCTGAGGAAAAATCAAATAAAAGAATTTTTTAAAAAATGAAGAAACTCTAAGAATTATTTGGGACTCTATCAGGAGGAATAACCTACAAGGAGTGATTGGAGTGCAGGCACAGGGGAGGATAACAGAAAATACAGAGAGAATTGTTGAAGATTTGTTGGCAGAAAACTTCCCTGATATCGTGAAAGATGACAAGATATCTATCCACGATGGTCTTCGAACCCCACATAAGGTAGATACCAAAAGAAAGTCACCAAGACATATTATAATCAAACTTGCCAAAACCAAAGATAAAGAGAGGATTTAAAGAGTGGCTAGGGATAAATGAAAAGTCATCTACAAAGGAGAGTTGATAAGACTAAGCTGGGACTACTCAGCAGAAACCGTGCAGGGAAGAAGGCAATGGGATGACATATATAAATCCTTGAAGGAAAAAAACTGCCAGCCAAGAATTATTTATCCAGCAAAACTGTCTCTCAAATATAAGAGTAAAATTAGGGCATTTCCAGATAAACAGAAATTTAGGGAATTTGCAAAAACAAAACCAAAATTACGAGAAAAACTAAAGGGAGTCCTCCAGTTACAAAATCAGTAACAGCAGATAACATCCCAAGACTAGAACACAGGACAGGGCAACAAGATATCAACCCAAATAGGGAAGTCACAACAATAAATCAAAGCTAAAACACTGAAAATAGGGAAACAGACATGTCAATATGTCAAAGATTGCAATATTAAAACAAAAAAGAGGGACTTAAAAATGTAGACATAGATTTTTCATATGGAGATGAAGTGAAAGCAATATAAAGAAATAAAAGAGCAGTTTAAACTTAGAAAAATAGGAGTAAATATTAACCACAAAGGAAACTAAAAATCCTACACATCAAAATAAAAAACATGAAAAATGTAATGACTCGGCAAATACAAAATCAACAACAATGAAAAAGATGAAAAGAAAATACATAAAGAAAAACAACTCAGCAAAGAAACTGTCAACAACACACAAAAAAAGACATCACAATGACAGCACTAAACACATATCTATCTGTAGTTACAGTGAATGCAAACAGACTAAATGCACCAATAAAGAGACAGAGAGTGGCAGAATGGATTAAAAAAACACAATCCATCTATATTCTTCTTACAAGAGACACACCTTAGACTTAAAGACACAAACAAACTAAAACTCAACGGATGGAAAAAAATATATCAAGCAAACATCACTCAAAAAGAGCAGGAGTGACAATATTAATCTCAGACAAAATGTACTTTAAAGTAAAACCCACCACAAATGATAAAGAAGGACACTATAGACTTCCAGGCAACATGGCGCTATAGACAGAAGTACCATGCCGTCCCTCCACAGCAGAGATCTGAAAAACTAAGTCAGAGGCAAACATCAATCCTGAAACCCTAAGTATCAAATGAAGAGATAAAGAACTCAGCCAAGCACCAAATGGTGCTTTTTTTCTTTTACTTTTTTCTTTTCTTTTTTTCCTTTTTCATTTTCTCCATTTCTAGGTTTCTCATCTCTCCACTCCAACGGCAAGCTCCCTTAGCACTCTTGTTTGTATGTTTTTGGTTCAAGTTCCTCTCTCCTCTCTCTCCTCTTTCCCATACCCATCTTAGCTCCACACATCACAATCTCTCTCCTCCCTCCTGCCTACCTACACCATGTGCTGAACATCACACCCCAAACAGCACAGGCTTGGCCTACAGGAACCTGCCCTGCACTGATTCCCAGCCCACCCTGTCGGCCCTAGTATGTGTCACAAGCAACATTTCCTAGCAATTCCCTTCAGCTGAATCTGCCCTGGGGTACCATAACTGAGCAACTGACTCTGCTCATTGGCGAAAGAGGTGAAAAATACCAAGCCCACAGATGAACAAACAACAAAGAACGCACAGCCCCCCTGCTCAGACGTAACCAAATAAAACAAACAAGCAGGATGAAACAATCAAATCTACAGTCAATAAAACAGGAAAATAACTACTGAATGTCTCTAAGACAGCAGACTATATTAAAACATATACAAAAACAGGACAGGATGGTTCCAGTAGGCATCCAAAATAAAACACCAGATGACTTTCCAGTAAAAAAAAAAAAAAGGCACTAGAACTACCTGACAGGGAATTTAAACCTCTAATATTCAGAGCCATCCAAGGGTTGAGGCAAAAAGTAGACAAAAATGAGGAAAAAATAGACAAATTCATGGAAAAGGCAGACGATTTCATGGAAAATACAGACAAAAAGGGAAGAATTCAGGAAAATAATACAGGAACAAAATGCTAAAATAAATTCATAACTAGAAATCATATAAAAACAACAATTAGAAATCCAAAAGATAAACAACAAGATTTCAGAAATAGACAATGTCACAGAAGGGCTGAGGAGGAGGTTTGAAACGATGGAAGACAGGATCAAAGAAATTGAAGAAAAACATGTGGATACAACTTTGTTTGAAGAAAAATCAGAAAAAAAGAATGAAGAAAATGAAGAAACCCTGAGATTATGTGGGATACAATCAAAAGCAAAAATCTGCAAGTGATCAGAGTATCAGAATAGGGGGAGAAAACAGAAAACACAGAGAGGATCATTGAAGAACTGCTGACAGAAAACTTCCCCAATATCATGAAAGATGAAAAGCTGACCATCCAAGAAGCTCAATGAACCCCATATAGGATAGACCCCAAAAGAAAATCACCAAGACATATCATAATGACACTCGTGAACCCAAAGACAAACAAAGTATCCTGAGAACAGCTGGAGAAAAACAAAAAGTCACGTACAGAGGAGAAACAATAAGACTAAGCTCTGATTATTCAGCAGAAACCATGCAGGCAAGAATGGAAGACATATATAAAACCTTGAAAGAAAAAAATTGCCAGCCAAGAACAATATATCCTGCAAAACATTCGTTCAAATATGATGGTGAAATTAAGTCATTTCCAGAGAAACAGAAATTAAGGAACTATGTAAAAACCAAACCAAACTTACAAGAATTATTAAGGGAGTCCTTCGATCTGATAACAAATAACATCAGACCACAGGGTGAATCAATGAACAAAGTTCATACTAGTCAAATAACAACCTAGGAAATGAACTCTCAAGGACTATCCAAAACCAAAAGAATTACAACAGGGAGCCAGAGAGGTTAATCTGTAAATGACAACAACTTCAGAACAATAAAAGAGGGAATAAATGGTGTAGGTATACAACCTTCTAATGGAGAGGAAGGCAAGGCGATACCAAGTAAGAATAGACTGCTTCAAACCTAGAAAGATAACAGTAAATTTCAAGGCAACCACAAAGAAACTAAAGACACCTACTCATCAAAATGAAGAAAAACATAAAGTTTAATTAAAACAAAAACTACAAAAGCAAAAGAAATGAAAAAAAAAATCCACAAACAAAAGGAATTCAGCACAGGAGAGTAAGAGGAACAAGGACAATGTCAGCTCCAAAAAAAAGCACTACAAAATGACAGCAATAAATCCACACCTATCGATAATTACACTGAATGTAAATGGCTTAAATGCACCCAAGAAGAGAAGGAGAGTGACAGAATGGTTAAAAACATAGGGTTCATCAATATGCTGTCTACAAGAGACACACCTTAGAAACAAAGACAAAAATTTATTTAAAATCAAAGGATGGAAAAAAATATATCAAGCAAACTGCTACCAAAAGAGAGCAGGAGTGACAATACTAATCTCAGATAAAATAGACTTTAAAACAAAATCCACCACAAAGGACAAAGACGGACACTATACAATAATCAAGCGGACGATGCATCATGAAGACATAACTGTAATAAACATCTAAGCACCCAATGACAGGGCTCCCAAAGACATAAAACAAACTCTAACAGCACTGAAAAGAGAAACTGACAATTCCGCAATAATAGTAGGAGACTTCAACACACCATCCTCGGTAAAGGACAGAACATCTAGAAAGAAACTAAACAAAGATACAAAAGACCTAAAGCTCACAATCAGCCAACTATACCTCATAGACATATATAAAACAATTGACCCAACAGCTGCAAAGTACACATTCTTTTTTAATGTACAAGGAATGCTCTCCAGAATAGACCACATCTTAGGACACAGAGCAATCCTCAACAAGATCCAAAACCTGAGATAATACAAAGTGTCTTCTCTGACCACAACACCATCAAGGTAGAAACTAACAACAGAAAGAGCAAGGAAAAAATATCAATTACATGAAAACTGAATAACACCTTGTTTACACATCACTAGGGAATAGAAGAAATCAGTGATGGAATAAAAAAAAATTCCTAGAATTTAAATAAGAATGAAAACACATCATAATAAAACCTTTGGGACACAGCAAAGGCAGTCCTAAGAGGACAATTTATAGCAATAGACACACACATCAAAAAAGAAGAAAGGGACAAAATCAAAAAATTAACTACAGAACTCAAACAAATAGAAAAAGAACAGCAAAAAATGTCCACAGCCACTAGAAGAAAGGAAATAATAAAGATAAGAGCAGAAATAAATGAAATAGAGAATAGAAAAAATCAACAAAACCAAAAGTTGAGTCTTTGAAAGGATCAACAGAATCGACAAACCACTCGCCAAACTGACAAAAGAAAAACAGGAGATGATGCAAATAACCCAAATAAGAAATGAAATGGCGGACATTACAACAGACCTAACTGAAATAAAAAGGATCAAAACAGAGTATTATGAAAAACTATACTCCAACAATTTGAAAACCAAGAGGAAATAGAAAAATTTCTAGAAACACACTACCTACCCAAACTAACACCAAGTGATGTTGAAAATCTGAACAGATGCATCACAATAGAAAAGACTGAAAAGATAACAAAAAATCACCACCCCCACTGAAAAAAAAAAAAAAAAAAAAAGCCCTGGCCCAGATGGCTTCACTGGAGAATTCTACCAAGCATTCAGAGAAGACTTTATACCAGTACTACTCAAACTATTTCAGAACATAGAAAAGAAACAATACTTTCAAATTCATTCTATGAAGCCAGCATAACCCTATACCAAAACAAGGCAAAGATGGCAAAAAAAAGAAAATTACAGACCAATATCTCTCATGAATACAGATGCAAAAATTTTCAACTAAATTCTAGCCAATTCAGCAGCATATAAAAAAAATTAATACACCATGACCAAGTAGGATTCATACCAGCGATGGAAGGATGGTTAATATTACAAAATCAATGTAATCCACTAAATAAATAAAAGTAAAGAAAAGAATCACTGGGTATCCCATCTGACACAGAAAAGGCATTTGATAAAGTCCAACACCCATTCCTGATAAAAACTCTCAATAAAATTGATATAGAATGGAAATTTCTCAACATAATAAAGGGCATCTATGCAAAACCAATAACAAACATCATTCTTAATAGAGAGAGGATGAAAACATTTCCCTTGAGAATAGGAACAAGACAAGGATGCCCTTTAACATCAAGCTGGAAGTCCTAGCAAGAACAATAAGGAAAGAAAAAGAAAGGGCATCCAAATTGGTAATGAAGAAGTTAAACTCTCCCTGTTTGCAGATGATATGATACTATACATAGAAAACCCTAAAGATTCCATGAGAAAACTACTGGAACTAATAGAAAGATTCAGCACAGTAGCAGGATACACGATAAACATACAAAAATCAGTTGGATTCTTATACAGCAATAAAGACAATGATGAAAAAGAAATCAGGAAAACAATACCATTTATAATAGCCCCTAAAAAATAAAATACTTAGGAATAAATCTAACCAGGGATGTAAAAGACCTACACAAAGAAAACTACAAAACACTACTGCAAGAAACCCAAAGGGATCTAAATAAATAGAAAAACATACCATGCCATTGGATAGGTAGACTCATCACTGTGAAAATGACAATTCTACCCAAAGCAATTTGCAATACAATGCAAACATGATCTAAATACCAAAACTTTAATTAAAGAGATGGAAAAACTAATCTTTAACTTTATTTGGAAAGGGAAGAAACCCTGGGTAAGTAAAACACTATTGAAGAAGAAGAATAAAGTAGGAGGACTCACACTACCTGACATCAGAACCTACTATACAGCACAGTAGTCAAAAAAAGCCTGGTACTGGTACAATTACAGCTAAATTAACCAATGGAACAGGATTGAGAACCCAGATGTAAATCCATCCACCTATGGTCACCTGATCTTCGATAAGGGCCCAAAGTCCATCAGATGGGGAAAAGACAGTCTTTTTAACAAACAGTGCTGGCAAAACTGGATATCCATCTGTGAAAAGGTGATACAAGACACATACCTCACATCATATACAAAAAACTATCTCAAAATGGATCAAAGACCTAAATATAAAGCCAAAAATGATACAGTTCATAGAAGAAAAAATAGAATCAACGCTAGAGACCCTAAGAGACAGCAGTAACAGGATACAAACCATAACCAAGATCAAACAAACTCCAGAAGATAAGCTATGCAACTGGGATCTTCTAAAAATTAAACACGCTCATCAAAAAACTTCACCGAAAGAGTAAAAAGAGAACCTGCAGACTGGGAAAAAATTTTTGGACATTACAAGTCAGACAAAGTTCTAATCTCTAAAATCTACAAGAAAATCCAACACCTCTACCACAAAAAGACAAAAAATCCAATTACAAAATGAGCAAATGAAATGAACAGACACTTCACCAAAGAAGACATTCAAGTGGCCAACAGACACATGAATAAATGCTCACGATCACTAGCCGTTAGAGAAATGCAAATCAAAACCACAATGAGATACCATCTCACACTGGCATTACTATCAAGAATCAAAAAAAAAAAAAAAAAAAAAAAACTTGGAAATAACAAATGTTGGAGAGGCTGCAAGGAGATTGGAACTCTTGGGAATGCAAAATGATATGACCATTTTGGAAGATGATATGGTGCTTCCTTAGAAAGCTAGAAATAGAAATAGCATGTGATCCAGCAGTCCCTATCCTAGGGAAATACATCCTAGAGAAATAATAGCAGTCACACGAATAGACATATGCACATCCATGTTCATTGCAGCATTGTTCACAATAGCAAAAAGATGGAAACAGCCTAGATGCCCATCAACAGAAGAATGGATGAACAAACTATGGTACATACACACAGTGGACTATTATGCAATGATAAAGAACAGTGATGAATCTGTGAAACATCTCATAACACGGATGAAACTGGAGGACATTATGCTGAGTAAAATAAGTCAATCACAAAAAGACAAATATTGTATGAGACAACTACTGTAAAAACTCATGAAAAATTTACACACAAAAAGAAATAATCTTTGTTGGTTATGAGGGATGGGAGTGGTGGGGGAGGAAATACTAAATATACAATAGATAAGTGGTAACTTTGGTGAAGGGTAAGACGTACACAGTACTGCGGAAGCCAGCACAGGGAAAGTCACAGAAGCTCCATAGACACATACAAACTTCCTGAAGTACTGAAATGCTGTGGGGATCATGGTCTCAGGGAACATCTAGCTCAATTGTCATAACACAGTTTATAAAGAAAATGTTCTCCTCTTGGTAAGTAGCATCTTAGTTCTTAAAATCCTGAGAGCAGCCATCTAAGATACTCCAATGGTCTCACCCTTTGGGGAGCAAGGGAGAATGAAGAAAACAAGATACAAGGGAAAGATTAGTCCAAAGGACTACAGGACCACAACTACCACAGTCTCCAGCAGACTGAGTCCAGTACAACTAGATGGTGCCCTGCCACCACCACTGGCTGCTCTGACAGGGATGACAACCCAGGGCTGCAGACAGAACTTGTGAAAAATGTAGGAAAAAATTCTAACTCACAAAAAATGACCAGACTTACTGGCCTGACAGAGACTGGAGAAATCCCAAGAGCATGGCCCCAGGACACCCTTTTAGCTTAGCAATGAAGTCACTTCTGAGCCACTTCTAAGCCAAAGGTTAGACAGCCCCATAAAACAAAATGAGACTAATGGGGCACAACAGTCCATGGAAAAGGTCTAGAATGAAGGAGGGGACAGGAAAGCTGGTAATAGGGAATCCAAGGTTGAGGAGGGACAGTGTTGACATGTCATGGGTTTGTTAACCTTTGTCATAAAACAGTATGTGTACTAACTGTTTAATGAGAAACTGTTCTGTAAACTTCATCTAAAGTACCACAAAAAAGGAATTTTTGCATCTAAATAAATAAATAAGAAGGTAACTATATAACGAATAAAAGATCAATACACTGGGAGGAGGTAACTATAATAAATACTTATGCACCCAATAACAGGGCCCCAAAATACATAAAACAAACTTTAACAAGATTGAAAAGAGACATAGAAAGCTCCACAACAATAGTAGGAGACTTTACACACCACTTTCTGTGAAGGATAAAACTTCCAAAAAGAAGCTCAATAAAGACACTGAAGATCTAAATGCCACAATCAACCAACTGATCTCATGGACATAAACCGACCACTCCACCCAACAGCAGCCCAGTATACTTTCTTTTCCAGTGCACATGGAACATTCTCTAGAATAGACCACATATTTGGCCGTAAAGCAAGCTTTAACAGAATCTAAAGCATTGAAAGATCACAAAGCATGTTTTCTGATCATAAAGCCACAAAAGTAGAAATCAATAACAGAAAAAGCAAGGAAAAAAAATCAAACACATGGAAACTGAGCAACCCCTTGCTCAAAAACTACTGGGTTATACAAGAAATTAAGGATGGGATAAAGAAATACACAGAATCAAATGAGAAGGAAAAGACATCCTATCAGAACATTTGGGATACAGTAAAAGCAGGGCTCAGAGGTCAATTTATAGCAATAAATGCACACATCCAAAAAGAAGAGCCAAAATCAAAACATTAACCCTACAAATTGAAGAAATAGAAAGACAGCAGAAAAAGAAGACCTTGGGCACCAGAAGAAAGCAAATAATAAAAATTAGAGCAGAATTAAATAAATAGAAAATAGTAAAGCAATTGAGTTAACAAGACCAAAAAGCTGGTTCTTTGAAAAGATCAATGAAATTGATAAACCATTGGCCAAAATGACAAAAGAAAAACAGGAGAGGAAGCAAATAACCCAAATAAGAAACGAGATGCTCAATATCACTACAGACCCAACTGAAATTAAAAGTATCATAACAAGATACAATGAAAAAGTGTACTCTAAAAAATTTCAAAACTCAGAGGAAATTCACAAATTTCTAGAAACTCCCCACCTACCTACACTAACACAAACAGAGGTGGATCAACTCAATAAACTTATAACAAAAGAAGAGATTGAAAAGGTAATCAAAGAACATTCAACAAAAAAAGACCTGGACCTGACAGCTTCATTGGAGAATTCTACCAAACTTTCAGGGAAGAGTTAACACCACTACTACTAAAGGTATTTCAGAGCATAGAAAAGGATGGAATACTCCCAAACTCATTGTGTGAAACCAGCATAACTCTGATACCAAAACCAGGTAAATTCACCACAGAAAAAGAAAATTACAGACCAATATCCCTCAGGAAGATTGATGCAAAAATCCTCAACAAAATTCTAGACAATGGAATTCAACAACATATTAAAAAAAAAAATTCAACATGACCAATTTGGATTTACACCAGGTATGCAGGGATGGTTCAACATTAGAAAAAAAAATGAATGTAATCCATCACGTAAATAAAACAAAAAACAAGAACCACATGATATTATCAATCGATGAAGAAAAGGATTTGACAAAGTCCAACACCCATTCATGATAAACTCTCAACAAAATAAGTATAGAAGGGAAATTCCTCTACATTATAAAGGGTATTTATACAAAGCCAACAGCCAACATCATTGTAGATGGAGAAAGTCTGAAAGCATTCCTCTTGAGAACAGGAAACAGACAAGAATGTTGTTTATCACCACTCTTATTCAACATTGTGCTAGAGGTACTAGCCAGAGCAATTAGGTTAGAAAAAGAAATAAAGGCCATCCAAATTGTTAAGGAAAGAGTAAAAGTATCTCTATTTGTAGATGATATGATCTTATACACAGAAAACCCCAAAGAATCCACAAAAAACTACTGAAAATAATAGATGATTTTAGCAAGGTATCAAGATACAAGATAAGCATACAAAAAGCAGTTAGATTCCTTTACACCAACAAATAGAACTTCCAAGAGGAAATCACCAAATCAATACTATTTACAATAGGCCCCAAGAAGATAAAATACTTAGGAATAAATCTAACCAGAGATGTGAAAGACTTATACAATGAAAACTACAAGACACTACTGCAAGAAACCAAAAGAGACCTACGTACGTGGAAAAACAAACCTTGCTCATGGATAGGAAGACTCAACATTGAAAATGTCAATTCTACCCAAAGTGATCTACAGATACAACGTAATTGCACGCAATCCAAATTCTAATGACATTTTTAAATGAGATGGAGAAACAAATCACCAACGTCATAGGGAAAGGGAAGAGGCCCCGAAGAAATAAAGCGTTACTGAAGAAGAACAAAGTGGGAGGCCTCACACTACCTGATTTTAGAACCTATTATACTGCCATGGTAGTCAAAACAGCCTGGTACTGGTACAACCACAGACAAAGAGACAATGGAAAAGAATTGAGAATCCAGATATAAGCTCATTCTCCTATGAGCAGCTGATATTTGACAAAGGTCCAAAGTCTGTTAATTAGGTAAAAGACAGTCTCTTTAACAAATGGTGCTGGCATAACTGGATCTCCATCTGCAAAAGACTGAAACAAGACCCATACCTCACACCATGCACAAAAACTAACTCAAAGTGGACCAAAGACCTAAACATAAAATCTAAAATGATAAAGATCATGGAAGAAATAATAGGAACAACGCAAGGAGCCCTAATACATGCTATAAACAGAACACGAACCAGAAGCAACAATGCACAAGCACCAGAAGAGAGATTAGATAACTGGGAGCTCCTAAAAATCAGAAACTTATGCTCATCAAAAGACTTTACCAAAAGAGTAAAAAGACAACCTACACACTGGGAAAATAATTTTGGCTACAACATATCCGATCAAGGTCTAATCTCTAAAACCTACAAGATACTGCAACACCTCAACAACCAAAAGACAAATAACTGAATTAAAAAATGGGCAAAGGATGTGAACAGGCACTTCACCAAAGAAGACATTCAGGCAGCTAATAGACACATGAAGAAATGCTCACAATCATTAGCCATTAGAGAAATGCAAATCAAAACTACATTGAGATATCATCTCACCCCAACAAGGCTAGCATTAACCCAAAAAACACAAAATAATAAATGCTGGAGAGGTTGTGAAGAGATTGGAACATTTATACACTGCCGGTGGGAATGTAAAGTGGTATAACCATTTTGGGAAATCAATTTGGCGCTTCCTTAAAAAGATAAAAATAGAAGTACCATAGGATCCAGCAATCCTGCTACTTGGAATATATCCTAGAGAAATAAGAGCTGTCACATGAATAGATATATACACACTCATGTTCAATGCAGTTCACAACAGCAAAAATATGGTGCCTATCAACAAACAGATAACCAAATTATCGTATATTCACACAATGGAATACCATGCAA
This sequence comes from Trichechus manatus latirostris, assembly GCF_000243295.1. Classification (NCBI taxonomy): domain Eukaryota; kingdom Metazoa; phylum Chordata; class Mammalia; order Sirenia; family Trichechidae; genus Trichechus; species Trichechus manatus. The sequence continues at coordinate 519,569 of NW_004444105.1, forward strand.
TGATAAAGAACAATGATAAATCCCTGAAACATCTCATTACATGAATGAATCTGGAAAGCATTATGCCCAGTGAAATTAGTCAGAGGCAAAAGGACAAATACTGTATAAGACCACTATTATAAGAACTCAAGAAAAGGGGTAAATACAAAAGAGAACATTCTTTGATGGTTATAAGGGTAGGGAGGGAGACAGAGGGGTATTCACTAACTAGATAGTAGACAAGAATATTCATAGGTGAATGGAAGGATAACACACAATACAGGAGAAGTCAGCACAACTGGACTAAACCAAAATCTAAGAAGGCTCCTGAATACAACCAAACACTTTGAGTAGCAGAGATGGGGGTCTGGAGACCGTGGTTTCTGGGGACTTCTAGGTCAACTGGCATAACAAAGCTTATTAAGAAAATGTTCTTCATCCCATTTTGGTGAGTGGCATCTGGGATCTTAAAAGTTTGTGAGTGGCCATCTAAGATGCATCAATTTGTCCCAACCCACTTGGAGCTAAGGAGAATGAAGAACACCAAAGACACATGGAAAATATTAGCCCAAGGGACAGAAAGGGGCATATTAACCAGAGATTCCATCAGCCTGAGACCAGAACTAGATGGTGCCTGGCTACCGTCAATGACTGCCCTAACAGCAAACACAACAGAGAGCCCCTGATGGAGCAGGAGAAATGTGAGGTGCAGAACTCAATCTCTAGTAAAAAGACCAGACTTAATGATCTGACTGAGACTGGAGGCACCCCAGAAGACATGGCCCCTGGACTCTCTGTTAGCCCAGAACTGAAACCATTCCTGAAGCCAACTCTTCAGGCAAAGATTAGACTGGACTATAAGACATAAAATGTTATTTGTGAAGAGAGTGTTTCTTAGCTCAAGTAGACACAAGAGACTAAATAGGCAGCTCCCATCAAGAGGCAACATGAGAAGGCAAAAAGGGACAGGAGCTGGTTAAATGGACACGGGAAATCCAGGGTGGAAAGGAGGAGTGTGTTGTCACATTACAGGGAGAGTAACTAGGGTCACATAACAATGTGTGTATAAATTTTTGTATGAGAGACTAACTTTAACTGTAAACTTTCACTTGAAGCACAATAAAAAAATAAAAATGAAAAAGAAAGAAAAGACCAAAATGGATATCAGAAGAGATTCTTAAACTTGCTCTTGAAAGTTGAGTAGCTAAAGCACATGGAAGAAATGATGGAGTTGAACAGTAGATTTCAAACAGTACCACAAGAAGACAAAGTAAAGTATTACAATGATATGTGCTAACACCTGGAGATAGAAAACCAAAAGGGAAGAACAGACGCTTGGTATTTATCAAGCTGACAGAACTGAAGAAAAAAATTCAAGCCTTGAGTTGCAATATTGAAGGATTCTATGGAAGAAATATTAAATGACGCAGGAAGCATCAAAAGAAGATGGAAGGAATACAGAGAGTCAGTATACCAAAAGGAATTGGTCGACATACAACCATTTCTGGAGACAGCATATGATCAGGAACCGATGGTACTGAAGAAAGAGGTCCAAGGTGCACTGACGGCATTGGCGAAAAACAAGGCTCCAGGAATTGATGGAATACCGAATAAGATTTTTCAACAAACAGATGCAGCGCTGAAAGTGCTCTTTTGTCTATGCCAAGAAATTTGGAAGACAGCTACCTGGCCAATGTACTGGAAAAGATCCATGTCTATCCCCATTCCCTAGAAAGGTGATCCAACAGAATGCGGAAATTATAGAACAATATTATTAATATCACACTCAAGTAAAATTTTGCTGAAGATAATTCAAAAGCTCTTGTAGCACTATATAGACAGGGAAATGCCAGAAATTCAAGCCAGGTTCAGAAGAGGACGTGGAACCAGGGATATCGCTGCTGATGTGAGACGGACCCTGGTTGAAAGCAGAGAATACCAGAAAGATGTTGACCCGTGTTTTATTGACTATGCAAAGGCATTTTACTGTGTGGATCATAACAAATTATTGATAACATTGCGAAGAATGAGGACTCCAGAACACTTAATTGTGCTCATGAGGAACCTGTCCATACACCAAGAGGCAGTCATTAGAGCAGAACAAGGGGATACTGCGTAGTTTAAAGCCAGGAAAGGAGTGCTTCAGGGATGTATCCTTTCATCATACCTATTCAAGCTGTATTCTGAGCAAATAATCCAAGAAGCTGGACTATATGAAGAAGAATGGGTCATCAGGATTGGAGGAAGAATCATTAACAACCTGTGTTATGCAGATGACACAACCTTGTTTGCTGAAAGTGAAGAAGACTTGAAGCACTTACTGATGAGATCAAAGACCAGAGCCTTCAGTATGGATTACACCTCAACGTAAAGAAAACAAACATCCTCATGACTGGACCGATAAGCAACATCATGGTAAATAGATAAAAGAGTGAAGTTGGCAAGAATTTCATTTTATTTGGATTCACAATCGACCTCCATGGAAGCAGCGGTCAAGAAATCAAACGATGCACTGTTGGTTCCAACCCACCTGGAGCAAAAGAGAATGAAGAACGTCAAAGACACAGGAAAATATTAGCCCAAGAGACAGAAAGGGCCACATAATGCAGAGACTTCATCAGCCTACGACCAGAAGAACTAGATGGTGCCCGGCTACTACCAATGACTCCCCTGACAGGGAACACAACACAGAGTCCCTATGGAGCAGGAAAAAAGTGCGGTGCCGAACTCAGATTCTAGTAAAAAGACCAGACTTAATAGTTCGACTGAGACTGGAGGGACCCCAGAAGACATGGCCCCTAGACTCTCTGTTAGCCCAAAACTAAAACCATTCCTGAGGCCAACTCTTCAGACAAAGATTAGACTGGACTATGGGACATAAAATGATACTCTTGAAGAGTGTGCTTCTTAGCTCAAGTAGATTCATCAGACTAAATGGGCAGCTCCTGTCCGGAGGCAACATGAGAAGGCAGAAGGGGTCAGGAGCTGGTTGAATGGACATGAGAAATCAGGGGTGGAAAGGAAGAGTGTGCTGTCAGAGTATATGGAGAGCAACTAGTGTCACATAACAATATGTGTAAAAATTTTTGTATGAGAAACTAACTTGAATTGTAAACTTTCACTTAAAGCACAATAAAAAAGAAATCAAATGATGCATTGCATTGGGCAGATCTGCTGCAAAAGACCTCTTTAAAGTGTTAAATGCAACGCTGTCACCTTGAAGACTAAGGTGCACCTGTCCTAAGCCGTGATGTTTTCAATGGCTTCATATGTATGGGAAAGCTGGACAATGAATAAGGAAGACCAGAGAAGAATTGATGACTTTGAATTGTGGTGTTGGTGAAGAAAATTGCCAAAAGAATGAACAAATCTGTCTTGGAGGAAGTACAACCAGAATGCTCCTTAGAAGCAAGGACGGTGAGACTATGTCTCACATACTTTGAACATGTTATCAGGAGGGATCAGTCCCTGGAGAAGGGAAAGAAAGGAAGACCTTCAATGAGATTGATTGACAGTGGCTGCAACAATGGGCTCAAGCATAATGATTGTGAGGATGGCATAGGACCATGTTTCGTTGTTATATGTAGGGTCACTATGAGTCAGAACCGACTCAATGGTACCTAACAACAATAACAGACATATATATATTTAAAGTTACAAATAATAGTAGACAAGGTGCATCTGTTAATAATGTAGACCACGCTATACAGTCTCTCTCTGAAATAGTAAAGATAAAGATAATTACAGTATAAAATACATTAGCTCTCAATTATTTATCTACTTCCTAATAGAAATTTGAACTTTGGTAAAAATTAAATTGTTGTGGACATATTAATAATGTCTTCCTCCCTCCTCCTCCTTCTTCTTCATTATCAACACAGTTAAACCGCAACACCATTTAAATGGAAGTATTATTATTCTGATAGTATCATTTAAGTAACTTGCGCAGGGTTATACAGATAGTGAAAACTGGAGCCAGGATTTCAACCCAGGCACATCTGAGAGAAATATCATTCTCTCTACCACATGTTACTCATTGTGACTGGCATTTATTATTGATGGCATAAGAATAAGCAAAGTCCAAATAATAAACAATTTGAAGCTTTCAATAGTAACAAGCTAACTACACTGGTAAGAGAAAAACTTAGTAACAGACGTTGAGGTCGATAGCAAGCCCGCCATCTTGAATAAGCAAGGGGTAATGTCTATCATTCCTATGTGATATGAGAACTAACTCCTTGCATGTAAGCTATCTCCTTATTAGATAATGTAGGAACTAAACCCTGTCTTTAAGCTATCTCCTTACTTAGGTATATGTCCGGTTCCGGTTCAGTTAAGAAAAACAAGAGACTAGGGTCTCAAGACCAGTTGAAACTGATCTGGAACCAGATTTGGCCTGCCTGACATGAGCAATACCAACAATTGCATCCCTTGGATGACCTATTGACATCAGAGGCCGAAAAACACACCCCCGTCTATGCCCCAGATGTGGGCAAAATGCCATCTTTGTGGCCCCCCTCTTAGGCTGAGCAGGCACAGAAGATTGGACTGCCCCAGGAAGTCCTTTACGGGCCAGACTAATCAGCAGGCTGACTCCACCTCGGAGTGTCCCTGAAGACCCCAGACCCAATTTTACTTTACACATATAACCCTTCGGGCCATTGTTCAGAGAGCCACGTTGGTGACACAAGTCCCGGTGGGTTCCTTTACTCGGCCAAATAAATAAAGCTGTGTCTTCCACTTTCACTGCTTCATGTCTTTCTAGCCACGCTAAGCAGACCTGGAAGCGTCCAGTTACAATATCTTAATTTGATTTTAAGGTTTTCTTCTTGCCCACAAAACTAAAAATTAACCATAAAAATGCCTGACCCAAACAGAAAAAAGCACTGACTTTTTTTTCACCAAAAGCTGCTCTGCAGCTTGGTAAAATCTTTTTCCTGCTAGAAAAAGGTAATCAGTAATAAAATCCTTATCTCATGATTTAATGAAAAAGGTTCTGGGCCTCCTCCCTTTACATTTTGAGAGGTCTCATGGCTGGGGGTGGGTAGAGGGAAAAATTTTTAGTAGCTACTAGTAGTTAACTAGTAGTTAACTCTGTTAACTCAGTAACAATTAAGTACTTGGTCACCATGGAAACTTGTATTCACTAAGGAAAAAAACAAAGCTTCTGCAAAATCTTCAATATTCGGGAGCACTTCTTTTTCATTTTTCCTTCATGCATTGGAGACTCGGATCAACAATATGCAAATTGTTTCCTAATTTGTGAAAAATCAAGTATTATATTATTGTTTTCAGCTAATTGGAAGGTTTATTTTTAGCATCTGTAACTGACCTACTTTGGTGACTTGTTTTTAGAGGCAAAGTGATCTTCCTGGGTACATAAACGATGATTACTCAGTTAAATAAAACTTACGTTTCAATTTGTTTGAGCTTTGATTATTTTTTTAACAACTCATATGTAAAAGCACATTAAAAACATTCTCATTTTAGACAACAGGAAGGCTATTCTAACTTTAAAGTTTGTTTATATGACCATGCAAGAAAAACGGTGCTTCAGTGGAAACCCAGGCATTGTTTAGAGCACTTCAGAAGGTATGATGGTGACTCTGATTTTGTGCGGGCTCTAAGACTTTCATTACCTTTGAGATATTTTCTAACTCTGTAATTGTAGAGAACTGAGGACAACACAAAGGAGTCCTGTCTATAAACATGCAAATAAGTTATTTTTAAGGGGGGTCATTGGCTATCCCCTCCAACACTCACCCTTGGAAAAGCCAGCTTTGTACCCATTTGCAAATTCATTTCAGTATTTCTGATGTATTAATTTGTCTATTCTTTGGTTTCTCCTTTGAATGAGTTGTCACATCTTATTGGGTCTCTCATTAATAATGAGCCAAATAAAATCTTAGACGTGTTCCCTTTACATATGTATGAGACTCAGGATTTCATCAGTTTTTAAATTTTCCTTTAAAATAAATTTACAGACTGATGATCCTAATTTAAAGCACTTTAGTATCCATTTAACGGGAAGAAACTTTAAATGATATCTGTTTAATCCCCCTGCAGATTAAGAAACTGAGACAACTCCGGGCTCTCTGTTAGCCCAGAACGGAAAACATTCCCGAAGCCAACACTTCAGACTGAGATTAGACTGGACTATAAGACATATAATGATACACGAGAAGAGACTACTTCTTAGCTCAAGTAGATACATGAGATTAGATGGACAGCTTCTGTCTGGAGGCAAGAGAGGGCAGAAGGAGATAGCTGGTTGAATGGACAAGGGGTGGAAAGGAAGAGTGTGTTGTCACATTATAAGGAGAGCAACTAGAGTCAAATAACAATGTGTGTATAAATGTTTGTATAAGAAACTAACTTGTACTGTAAACTTTCACTTAAAGCACAATTAAAAAAAAAAAGAAAAGAAACTGATAAATGCTGAAAGTGGTTTTTCTGGCCTCACCTAACTAATTACTAATACAGCTGGGACCAACTGCAGGTTCCTCCACTTCAAGTAGAGTGTCTCACCCCTCCCCCAAATGCAGTAAATTGTCTTATTATGATGTAATCCCTTCAATGAGTCAGCCTTGAGTATTAAATAATAATAATAATGATAAACTGTCAATCCATAAGCTAAATAACAAAATTAATAGGAGTAGAAAGTAATCTTTCTTTCCAATTAATTTTCAAAAAGTACCCCTTAAAAAAGAAATGGAGCCCAGGGGGTGCAGTAGTTAAGAACTTGGCTGCTAACCAAAAGATCAGCAGTTCGAATCCACCAGCAGCTCCTTGGAAACCCTATGGGGCAGTTCTGCTCTGTCCTATAGGGTCACTATGAGTCAGAATCAACTCTATGGCAACAGGTTTTGGATTAAACAAGAAATGAGAAATGCAAAATTATTTACATTATTGATTTCAACTATATAAATAATTTAATTATATATGTAAGATGATATATTTTGTTAATTCTATCTTGAAAACTTCATATTGTCTTAAGAAAACAAGCAAAAAAGTCAGAATGCTTTAGTATCACTTGAAGCATCTATTTGTAATATTTTTATCATGGTGATGAATAATTTGGGCTAAGTAAGTTAGTATATTTCCTCTAAGTACTTCCTGTGTAATCTTAAAATAATTATGTAGAAAAAAACTTTCTCTTCTAATAGAAAAGTCTTCTGCAGCACATCCTTCAGTGTTAGCAAATTCTAGGGCTGTTCATTGTCTCTGAGCTATTTTGAACATCTTTATAATTTGTAGGTAACTGATAGATAAGCAAATTCTGTCCTCTCTGGTAGTGATTTTAATTGGGAGAAAATGTGGCAGTCTGATTCCGTAAAAATTACAGCCTTGGAAAGCTGATGGGGCACTTCTACTTTGTCCTATAGGGTCACTCTGAGTTGAAATCAACTGGATGACAATGGGTTCTCCCCTCAGAGGAGAAAAATTTTTGTTCCATTTTTAATTCATCTCACCATTCCTTTACTCCATGTAAATGTGTGATGTTTTGACATTCCCTTTGAACAAATTCTAACATCTGCAGGGAGTCCCTCATGTCCTGTAGTCCTGGTGGCACAGTGGTTAACAGCTTGGCTACTAATCAAAAGATCAGCGTTTCTAATCCACCAGCTTGCTTCTGGGAAACCCTATGAGGCAGTTCTATGCTGCCCTATAGGGTTGCTATGAATTGGAATCAGCTTGGCCCTGGGTTTGGTTTTTTGGTTTTGGCATATTTTATTAGTAAATAAATTCTTTAACCTGTGCTCATTTTTGTATCTGTATGAGTCATAATTTTATCTTTTTTTTTTTTTTTTGAAAATTACCTTTTAATACTTATTTGCTTACTCTAAGTGTCTACAGGAGCCCTGGTGACACAGTGGTTAAGAACTTGGCTGCTAACCGAAAGGTTGGCAGTTCGAATCCACTAGCTACTCCTTGGAAACCCTATGGGGCAATTCTACTCTGTCCTACAGGGTTGCTATGTGTCAGAATCGACTTGATGGCAATGAGTTTTTTTGGTTAATCATCTATAAGATTTTGGGAGTTATTCAGCAGAAATGTCATTTATGAGTGAGTGGTAGATAACATGATTTTTAATTTCATTGAACCACGTTTTCTCTTAACCTATCCATTTATCAAATTTGATTTTATATGTTGTTCCATTCTACTATCTTTGAGCTATGTGTTGTCGATTTTTACAGGATGCTCTCCAGTTGATTATTGGAGCAAGCTGAAAAATGTAATGTCAGTAAAGTCAATGTTTGTTTAAGAAACACAAATTCTGAGAAATAGACTTTGTGTAGTTATGCTTCAAGTTGGCATACATGGGACCCCAAGGTTATGGCTCCAGGCTTCAGACCAGTTCTAGGGCATTGGGCAGCTCTAGAAAGTGATGATTACTTTCAAGGTCATTTAGTATTTTTCCTTTTTTAAACCTTTGGCTCAATATACTGGAAAAAAGAGTATTAAAAAGTTACAATAACAAGAACAATAAACACACTTTCAATATCCCTTCATGACCATGGAAAACTGAAAGTTTTTTAAAATTCTTCTTTGGCTCACTTTCTTCCCAAAATGTTAATCATGCCACTGCACCTTGACCCCATCTGTGTCGTGACGATCTCCTGTGAGGTCTAGGAAAAGTTTTGTTCCTAGGCCTTGTTGCCTTTTTCTCATAATGTAACTGAACGCCTCTCGGGTTCTTGTCCTGTCTTATTAGCCGATTGAAATAAGAAGAACGTCAATTGCAAGGGAAACTGAAAGTGGCAAATTTACTGTCTCTGCAGACAAGGAGCAACGCCAGGTCTAGCGACCTGAAGACAGTTAGCTCCTCCTTTGCGGGAGCGAGGAGCCTTTTATGTCTGAATGCATCCGGAGTTCGGAACTGGTGCTGGGAACTCTCTGTCCTTTGCCCACCCTTGACCATGTTTGGGGTCGGGATGCTAAGTCACTCTCCACCAGATGTCCTCGTTGTGTGACCTCTTGCTTCTTAAAAGGGCTCAGGTTCAACTGTGGGCTGGAAAATACCTTCCTTTCTGGCGATGATCGGGTCCGGGGTCAGGGTAAGGACTCCATCTCCTCGATCCGCAGATTCTCTAAGGTCTAGAGTCAGTTTAGTGGGCATAGCCACCACCTGCTGCAGCTTCCTGAAAAAATGTTACTCAAATCAAGGCAGGAAGTAAGGGGGAGGGAAGGGATGTCAGTTGGGGGTTTCAATAATTTTTTAGTATTCTTGACAATGAAAAACAAAAGAAAAACATTTCTATTCCTAAATTGAAAATCAGTTCAGTGGTAAGGAAAGAAAAGACAATTGTTCAGATATTCTGAGAATTCCTCCAGATTTTATTCTGGGCTGCAACTTACAAAAAGAAATAAAATTGAATTTATACCCAAAAGAATATACAAATAGGCCACAAATCACAGTAAGGTGTGAAAAGGAGGGCTATAGCAGGGGCACAAGAGGGTGATGATAGAACAGGAGGGGCAGTCAAGGAGAGGTGGCCATCTGGGAAGCTTGCTAAAGTTTCGAGGACTCCTGAGCAAATGGGAAGGTAGTGCAGGGACCTGGCTGTGAGTCTGTCGAGTTAAATAATAATAATAAGCTGCCAATCAATGAAGTAAATAAAGATGTTAACAGAAAGTTCTCCCAAGCGTGAAGTGCAGAGCTGGGGAGTGTGATTCAACGCTGGCACAAATGCTGTCATCTCAATGCCTGTGCATAGGGTGCAGGAAGATGTAGGCAGACAGGGATGAAAAAGCAGAAAGCATTTTGGAACATCAAACAGCTAAATCCCGCTGGAAAATAAAAATCCAGGAGAGCCAGAGGATGAAGCTAGAAGAGCAGTCCAGGAGCAGGTTTCAGAGGTCTCAGTTCTGGTCAAGGAGCCAGGATAGTCACCGAATCCTGGAATGGCTCTTGTGACCAGGGAGTGATGTGGCCAGGTGATGGTTCCAGTCATTTACCCTGCAGCAGGGTAGAAGAACATCAGATGCTCAGGCAGGCTAGTGAGGGTCTGTTGTCACTGTTCCAGTTAGGCATCTGGGGGGCTCAAAACTGAGATTTAGGGATTAGAAGGTGAAATCAGCAAGATTGAGGTTGTTTGAAGCTTGAAGATAGAGGGTGTGTGTGTATACGTGTGTGCACGAAGTTCCCTTGGTTTTATTAGAATGGGATAGGGAAAGAAGTTTGTGGAGTCTGTGGAACATTCAAGGACAGATGTCCAGAGAACCCGCAATTCCCCAGTCTGAAAACCGTTTGGATTTGGGAGTCATTACCCTGTTGTAGTTGATTAAGTTCCTAAGGTTCACCGAGAAGCCTCAGGGAGAGCTGAGTCTATGACCCTGGAGGCAAAATGCAGTTTCCAAAATCAAATGCCTAAAAGCTAGACTTTTCTTTCAGTGCAGTGTTAGTAAAGCAAAAGCATTTATATGCAAACTTGAAAAGTTATGTAGAGTTTAACCATCTACTTTAGTGAAAAGCTTTGTCATTATTGTTCAAAAACTTCAAGATTAGATTGTTCACAGGATAATACAAGGTCAGTAATCAAGTTCCCACTCAACACACTTGTCAATTACGGTCAGTATAAAACATTTGTAAATTTAGCTAGTGTAGCTCCTTGCAAAGCTAGAAGCAGAGAGGAAAACTTGTCCTTTGAGGGGAGGCCTTAAACTTTTTCAAATGCTTCAAGTAGTTCTCTGTGAAGACCGTTACTGGAATACTATGAAAATAGTCCAGGTGAAAGACTGTAATTTTCTCAGTGGTTAGAAAAAAATGATATATGTGACAAATATTTCTTCTGCTATGATACGTAGAATAATTTTATTATTATGCCCTACATAATACCAGCAAAAATTAATTCTGAATAGCTTGTTTCTTTCTTATTTTATGCTAAGATGAACTTCAGTAATTTATATTTTTTCCTGAATTTAATCTGCATTAAAGAAGGCCATTTGCACAGCAAGCACCTGCAGTTAATGATGTGGGTGATTGTGGTAAACTATTTGTGAAATTGCTTTGTCTTTTTTTCCTCACAGAATTTTTCTGTAATTAATTCCTTGATCTCTTGAAGCCTTGTTTAATGATTTCTATCATGTTTTAGTAATTGAAATGCTACACAGCTTTGAAAAAAGACAACTAATTTTGTTCACGTGAGCTTTGTTTTAAATAAGAATTTGGGATTTTATTACCTTTTGTAAACATTTATTGTGATTTAGAAAATAATATTCGAATAATTATTCCCTGTCCTTGAGCATAGAGAATATGACCCAGTTGGAACTGGGCTCACAAGGGCTCACAAGGACTCACAAGGACACATCAACTGGGCCCTGAGGTATAAAGACAATAGCTAGGATAATCTTGAAAAATATCTTTTAAGGAAACTTTCACTTAAGCAAACCATTCAAACAGAACACAAAAGACTTTCCACTCTTATCTTTTTCTATTAGCATTTAGTGAATAGAAAATCTGCTGGACCTATGAAGAGCCTCTTGACTTTCATTACTGAAATCTGTGCCAATGATTCTTAAGAAAGACAATGCAAAATGTAGGATCACAGTTTCTAGCCAATCTGTGAAAAGACAAAGTTTTCAATGGTTTTGCCCATTTGTAATGTTACTATATACTGATGATTCTGTAACGTTCTTTGGACTCTGGCAGACATGGCTGTGGCAGCATGCTTGTCCGTTTTCCCATTCTTCCCTGTTCTGTAATATTTCTTTGGACTTGGGCAGACGTGGCTTTGGTAACATGCTTGTCCACTTTTCACTTTTGTCTTTTTGAATACATGACGAATAAAGCTTTCTTTTGCTTTACTAAACTTTGTGATTTTTTTTTTCCCTACAGCAACTGGAAAGGCAGTGTCTCCTCAGTCGTATGTCTCTATTATTGTTTCCACTTCAAGGATGAAAGAACTGAGGTGCCAAGAATGCAGCACAAAGATCCTCAGTGAATTCCATTTTCCCTACTCTGATGCTCTGATGGTGGGGAGTCCCTTGGTGGTGCACATGGTTAACATGCTTGGCTGCTAACTGAAAGGTTGGAAGTTCAAATCCACACAGAAGCATCTCAGAAAAAAGGTCTGGCAATCTACCCCTGAAAAATCAGCCATTGAAAACCCTATGGAGTGCAGTTCTACTCAAAAACACACGGGGTCCACGAATCAGAGTCGATTCCAAGGCAACTTGCTTTTTTTCCAAGAGCTGTGATACCTTACAGTGTGGAGTGAGTCTTTGACATATGACACTGTGATTAAAAGCCCTGACCCAGAATGACTCAGGAGCTCATGCAGGCCGTGGTCATGGTCCTTTCCTATGGATGCAAAAATCCATTCAGGTACATTGTCCTCTGAAACTGAGAGTCTGTATCTATTGTGTTCTCTTATGTAAAATCAGAAAAGCATAGTATTGCTGCCTGTCTGCAAAAATGACATCTGATTATATTAGCTGCCTTCTTACATTCTTTTCGAGTATTAAATATGACCCTTGTCAGGAGTGTAACTAGGAAGTCATTCTATAACATAGGGCTTATAAGTCATACTTGGGAAGAAGGTGATTATAAATGTGTGGAGATTCCCTGAGAAGCTCTTTCACAGCAAGGCCTATACTGGATGCCTTCCTGTAACCACTTAGCTGACGGAATTAACAACAACAATAACAGCATCAAGAACAAGAGGTACAATTTTTGAACGTTCACTTTGTGCTAGGTACTAAGTGTTGTATGTATGTTTTTCTCACTTAGTCCTCGGAGCAGGATCTATTCCTCTAAGGAGCGCAGTGTGCTAACCTCCACCAGCAGACAGCAAGCTCCCACACAGAGTGAAGCTTGTGGCAGCTGGTGGTCCACAGCACTTGAAACGCTTGTGTTTGCAACGTCTTTCCAATCACATCACATCTAGAATACCTCTTCTTACTTGAAAATCACCTTTGTTTTAAAGAATATTTTATCCCTTTAAGCAAAATTAACATTACACCCTCTGTGTACCCAAATATTTTGTTTATATCTTTGGTAAGACCAACCTCGATGTGTGAAATTACATGAAGGCAGTTGTCTCCCTCACGTAGCTCCCAATAGCTAACACATGTGGTTTAGGCCCATCGTGGATGGATCTAGTCATAAGGAATGGTTTATATTTGTAATGGGTTTAGAGAAAGCAGGGCAAAGCCATAAGTGTAGAATTATTAATAAATAATTACACTAATTATTTAAAGACAATCATGTCTGTTACAGACAATGCTCACTGCCATCATTCTTACTGGAGCTTATGCTAGTTATACCTTTCAAAAAACAGGAGGATGGTCACTTCTCACTCTGAAAAGCAATAGTTTTGATATGCTGTTTTCTGAAAAGCTTTTTTTAATGTGTTTACATAATACATGTCTATCTGTAGAATACATAAATTTGTGTACACATTAATATTTGTACTTTAGAAATACTTTTACATAGGTATGGCTCTGTATCTTTCCTTCTTCAAAATGTCCTGAAGCACTGAAAACATGATAGTCTCAAGGCCCCGACATCCTTTCAACATTGCTATGGGGTGGATTCTGACTCATTGTGACCCTGAAGGACAGAGTAGAACTGCCTGGATCCAAGCTCTTTTAAAGCAGCCAAGCTCTTTAACCATTGTGCCACCAGAGCTCCCTACCACCAATAGTCACACCTAACTGTGAGGCCTTCTCCTACTGATGGGCCTTGGTTCTGGTAACCACCGGTAAGAGAGACATTTGCCTGAGTTCCTCTCCTCCATCCTCATTTCCAGGCTGTTCCAGGGGCCCCAGTGACTACCCCTTCCTCCAACGGGTCCCTGGACACCTCTGTGCCCTACAGTTTGGCCTGCACCTGGTGCCAGCGACTCCAGATCTCATCCTCACGCGCTCTACATGTTCCACACTGTAATCCTGGGACATCATCCCGGCCACCCACAGACACACCACCAGCACCGGACCAACCTCTAAGTTTCATAAGAGCAGGGATTAGGCCAATAAAAATGTGTTGGAAGAGAAAAATAAGAGCAGTGGATAGCGGTATGAGTTGGCTCTTAAAAGAAGGTTAAGAAATCTGGAGATGAAGACACCCTTTGCCATCGATTCCGACTCATAGCAACCTTATAGGACAGAGTAGAACTGCCTCATAGGGTTTCCAAGGAGCAGCTGGTGGATTTGAACTATAACCAAGAGGATAGAAGACCTTTAATCATGGGGAACAAGTGGGAACAAAGGTGCTGAAAAAGATAAACTGTTGGTATAGTTTGAGGATAACAGATGAATATCTTTGCTGGCTTGCAGTGTCAGTATAGAGGAATAGTGTGACAAGGTTGGAGAAGAACAGCTCATGTATGCTGAGATTTCTAACTTCAAATTATTCCTCCAAAGTAGTGCACTACTCAGCTACATTCTATTTTATAGCAAAAGATAAATTCATTTTGTGCCCCTAGTCTGACTGAACCAGCCTAGACTTGGGTTTATAGACAGTACTTGGTTTAAATCAGGGTTACACAGCTAATTTGGTTTAAATCAGGTTTATATGGTTTAACTCAGGGTTACACAGCTAATACTTGCTATTCAGAAAATTTCTTAGCATTGTTGAATCTCATTTTCTTCGGCCATAAAAGAGTGATAAAATACTCTCTTACAATGACTGTGTCAAAATTAAATGAAATAAATTTGTGTACTATTTCTAGTACTGTAGCATGTTTTAGATTTACAAAAAATATTATTTTCCCACGTTTCTTACCTTGTAAACTTAGAAGAATTATGGATAAGCCTTTCTCTAGTTCCTCAAATTGTCTTAAATCAGCACCTAAAGTATGATTCAGAAAAGGGGTAGAGATACTATCAACACTGTGAGAAATTAGTTAAATAGTGACTGGTGTTGTCTTGGGAGATCACTCCTGAAAATCTTCAGCCACCGTGGAAAGAAAGAGTGCTCTTTTTGTGAGGATAACTGATAACTGAATAAAATCAGGAAGTGGACCTAGGATGGAGCTAACAATAATTCAACAGCACAGCAAGTGAGGCATTTTGTTTCCCCTCTGTCTTAAACTTTTAGTGTGAGCCTAAGATACATCACATTAGAGATAGCATTCTGTGACACTTATGCCATTGAGCTTAGTAAGCATGACTTGCAACTAATATAGAGTAGAAATGCAATTGATGAGAACTACTAATATTTGGAAATAAACATAAAACTCTGTTATCATTTTTTAACTGTTTACTCTGAAATATGTTACTCTAAATAAGCACCTCTCCTTTCCTTCCTTTTTCTTTTCTAATAGATGCTCTTGTGGTGTTACTCTGTTTGCCTTGTACTTTATACTCTTATAGTTTCTCTGGGTGCATTTCCTAAAGATTTAAACCAGGGTAATGTCTGGTGCAAAGGAAGAATAATTATCAAAGAAATGAACTAAGATCCAGGTGGTATGTCTGTTAAAAAGGATAATTACATGTTAAAGAAAACATTGATTGTGGGTATTATCACTTGTCTCCCTCGGTGCACACTGCCAGGTTTGCAGTTACAGAATGCTAGATGTTTGAAAATGCAAATAATTCATGCATTTTTCATCAGATTAAAGGCTTTCATCAAGGATAGAGGTAACTGTATTAAAATAAAATAACTACTGTATTTTAGAATACTTTATTAAAATACAGTATTCAAATAATCACTGTATTTTAAGCTGTGTATAATTAAACTTTCAGAACATTTGGATTATCTAACTTTAGTTACTTTCTATTTCCTCCTCAAATATTTACAAAAAAGAGTTGCCAGGATTTCCAGCAAAATGGTGCTCTAGATAGAAGCACCACGTCATCCCTCCACAGCAAAGATCCGAAAAACTAAGCCGAACAGAGAAAACAACAATCCTGAAACCCTAAAACATTAAATGAAGAGATAAATAACTAAGCCAAGCAACAAATGTAGTGAGAAAACTGACAGAGAACAGAGAGCGAGGAGAGATTCATGCAGAGGTCCCCTATCAGCTACCACAGCGTGGATCCGCCATCTTGGACTCCTATCGGAAACCAGCAAACAGGGGTACAAGAAAGCAGCCTCATGGAGCTTCCAGCGGGAGATAAAACAACCGGTAATTTGCGATATATGCTTTCCCAACCCCCACCCTTCTTCACCCCCACTCAGCCTCCTCTGCTTCCCACAGCCACAATCTCTTGTCCGGGAAACACCGGCTACTTCAATTCCACACACCCCAACGGGCCGGCTCTCTGAGTGCCATTTGTTGGCTGCTAGCGCTGCTTTTTTTCCTACTTCTTTTCATTTCTTCGTTACCTACCACCACCTCCCCCTCCTTTCGCTCAAATACCTGGCTCCGTGAGCCATCTTTGCTTCTTCTTGAGGGACCGTGGAGCTCCGTTCGAGTGTGGAGCTGCTTCCCAGTCTGGGCTGCCGTGCTGGTGGGATCCCGGGGCTTTCATTCGTTCGTTTGTTTGTTTTCTTTTCATTTTCTTGAGTAGGGAGCCCTTTCTGGCCAGCCGGTGCTGCATGGAAAGGAGACTACCCCCTCGGCTTGACAGACGTGCAGAGGGATCCCTGAGGACATTTCTTTTATCATTGATTTTTTTTGTTTGTTTCTTTTTTT
>NW_004444105.1:540361-552604 GCF_000243295.1 Trichechus manatus latirostris
GCACAATTGGAAGAACGTAGTCAGTGTCACTGAACTGTGCATGTAGAAATTTTTGAAATGGTGTATCTTTGGCTATGTGTATTTTCACCAAAAAAAAAAGGTTGAGAAGTTAGAGGGTTGACATATTGTGGGGTTGTTAACCAGTGTCATAAAATAATATGTGTACTACAGTTTCATGAGAAAAAAAAAAAAGAGTTGCCATCGAATAGACTCCAACTCACAACAACCACACGGGTGTCAGAGTAGAACTGTGCTCCCAAGGGTTTTCAATGGCTGATTTTTCAGAAGTAGATTGCCAGGCCTTTCTTCCAGTGCATCTCTGGGTGGACTTGAATCTCCAACATTTTTTTAGCAAGCAAGTGCGTTAACTTTTGTACCACTGTTTCAAAATCTGAATGGCTGTATAAGAGTAGAACTGCTCTATAAGGTTTTTGGAAGCAGATTGCGTGGCCTGTCTTCCAAGGTGCCTTGGGGTGGGTTCGACCTGCCAACCTTTCAGCCAATAGTCAAGGGCTTTTTGAAACGATGTTATCAGATTGACCTCTCCTGCAGAATACCAGAAAAATAAAATAAAAAATAAAAATAAAATAAAAGCTCACCATACCTTGCCCGGTGGGATGCTCAGGAGATGCTATCGCCGTCACCATCTTTGTCTTGGCTTATTGCTGTCAGCTTATCTTTGTCTCAGTATTCGCAGTAGATTCTACATTTGCTTCTGTGAGTTTGTTTCTTAGGCTTTGAAAGTGCAGGATGTCTTTATATTTTTCTCAGAAAAAATAAATGATCTCTCTTCTTAGCATAGAAACATTTCATGTATAATTTCAAATGAGTATTTATTATGTAGATTTTATTGTATGTGGCCTGTTTATTTTGACAGATAGGACTAGAATTTATGGTAAGGTATTTGTATGAGTTGTGGAACATTTCATAATTTGCCACTGTTTTTGCTATTCTCTAGCAGGTTTTTGTTTTGTTTTGTTTTGTTTGTTTAACTAGCTGACAAAACTAAAGGTAGAATAGATAGGAAGACATTTACTGATTTCTCAAATGTACTTTTGCCTATTGACTAGATCATTCAATTATGTATCAAATTTAGTACTGCTCAGATATCCTGTGTAGTAATTTTATGTGACACTTGTGATAGATACTGCAAGTATCACCAGTAACAAGAATATATTGACTATGAAATCACGCACAAGTTTGGGGTTGGGAGAAAAGAGACCAGCTCTCTGCTAACACTTGTCTACTTGCTGTTCAAGTATATTTCAAGCATAAGTATATAAATATGTATGTATATGTATACACTTATATATATTTCAAGTGCATAGTGTAGATAGGAAAAAAATATTGTCATCAAGACTATTCTGACTCATAGTGACTCCAGTTGTTACAAAGTAGAACTGTTTCATATGTTTTTCTTGGCTATAATCTTATGGAAGCAGATAGCCAGACCATTCTTTTGTGGTAACTCTGGGTAGGTTTGAACTGCCAACATTCTGGTCAGAACTTTAGGCTTTTGCACCACCCAGCGACCTTCTAGACAAATAGATTGATAGAATTTTAAGTATAAACAATACCTGAGGAAATTTTCCTTATAGACACCTGGAAGGCAGGGGCAAGATATTTTTCATTTTTATATCCTCACAACACCTCACTTGAGCCTTGTCTTCGTTACTTAGTGCTGCTATAACAGAAATACCACAAGTGGGTGTCTTCAACAAACAAAAAAGTATTTTCTCACAGCTTAGGAGGTTAGAAGTCTGAATTCAAGGTGCTGGCTCTAGCGGAAGGCTCTCTCTTCGCTCTGGGGGAAGGTCATTGTCTCTTTTCAGCTTCTATTCCTAGGTTCTTTAGCAATCATGTGGTGTGTATCTTCCCCTCCATTTGTGCTTGCTTGCTTAATCTTCACTGTTATGTCTCAAAATAGATTGACAAACAACACACCCGAAACTAATACTGCCCCATTAAGGTTAACAGATAAAACCCATTCCCAAATGAGGTTTGTCTTGGTTATTTAGTGCTGCTATAACAGAAATACCACAAGTGGATTGTTTCAAGAAACAGAAGTTTATTCTTTCACAGTCTAGTAGGCTACAAGTCCAAATTCAGGGCGTCAGCTAGAGGGGAATGGTTTCTCTGTTGGCTCTGGAGAAAGGCCATTGTCATTAATCTTCCCCTGGACTAGGAGCTTTTTTGGGAAGGAATCCCGAGTCCAAAGGATGTGCTCTGCTCCCGGTTCTGAATTCTTGGTGGCAGGATGTCCCAACTCTGCTTGCTTCTCTTTCCTTTTATCTCTTGTAATATAAAAGATCATGCAGACCACATCCCCGGGAAACTCCCTTTACATTGGATCGGGGACGTGACCTGAGTAAGGGTGTTACATCCCACCCTAATCCTCTTTAACATAATCTAATCTTGCCTCATTAACCATAGGTAGAGATTAGGATTTATAACGCATAGGAAAATTACATCAATCACAAAATGAAGCACAACCACACAATACTGGGAATCATGGCCTAACCAAGCTGACACATATTTTGAGGGGACACAATTCAATCCATGACAGAGTTGTAACCAAAGGTATAGGGTTTAGGATTTATGGCACATATTTTTGGAGGACATAATTCAATCCATAACATTCCAGGCCTTGGCCTCCTAAAATTCAGGTCCTTCACACATGCAAAACACATTCACTCTATCACATAATCCCAAATGTCTTAAATTGACTCCAAGTCCAAAATCTCATCTTCTGAATCGTCTAAATCAACCATGAGCAAGACTTTAGGCATATTCCATTCTGAGGCAAAATTCCTCTTTATCTGTGAACGTGTGAAATCTCAAATACAAGTTCTCTGCTTCTGAAGTACAATGGTGGGACAAGGATAAAGTAGACATTTTTGTTACAAATAGGAGATGTTGGAGGGAAAGTCCAAAATCCAGCAGAACAAATTACATTTTCAAGCTCTCAAGGACTGAAAATGCTCCACTGTTCTCTGGGCTGATCTGGACAATAACTTCACCCTCCAGACTCTGGGTGGAGGCCCCTTAGCCCTGGGCTTCAGCTCTGCCTTCCGGGCCCTCTGGGTTGGCAACTTGCTCTCTTGGTTTTGAATAGCCCCATTCTCCTAGTTCATCTGAGTGGTGACACCATCCCTTAGGTCCCAGCATGTTCATTCTCCTGTCCTTTGGGCATGGCAGCCGTGCCCATGCAGTTTTGGGTGGTGGCTCATACTCTTGGTCCACCTGAATAGCTGTCTCACACTCGAGAACAGAGTTGGTAGATATCTGACTCTTAAAAAAGGAGGCCATGGCTCCACTTTTTGAAACCTAGGAGGCTGTGGCTCCACCCTTTAAAAATAGAAGATTGTGGCTCCACCCTTTGAAACTAGGAGATTGTGGCTCTACCCTTTGAAACTAGGAGGCTATGACTCTACCCGTTAAAACTGAGGCAGCCCTGCTTCCTGTGCTCTTTCCAGTAGTTCTGTTGCTCTCCAAACTACTCCGAGGATGGTCCTTTTCTTTTCTTGGAGGTCAACAGATGTTTAGGACCAAGTTGCTCCATTGGCTCTGTTTCCTGCCTGTAGAATTCCAGGAGGCAGGCAGCTTCCCTTCATTTTGTACTGTCTCTTTCGCTTTCGGTCTAAGTTGAAAAGATTTCTGCTTTGGTAGTGGAATGAATGGATTTATCAGTCACAGACTTAATCTCTTTAACAAAAGACTGAGTCACCAAGTCCTTGGTGAGAGTTTTAGGGCACTTGTCCTTTGTTTTACAACAATTTTCTAAATCTTTAAGTTATGGTTTCATTTCACACAGTTCATTTTTATGCCCATTTCCTTCTTCCCACAGTCTACTGTAAATGGCAAGGAGAAACCACACTGACCCTTTAAAATCTTGCTTAGAAATCTCAGCAAATACTCATATTCATCACTTAAAGTTCAACGTTTCACTGAAAATTTGAATAGAATTTAGACAACTTGTTTGCCACTGCATAAAAAAAAATCATCCTTTCTCCACTGTCCAATCACATGTTCATCATTTCTTTTTAAAGACTCACCAGAAGCACATTTACGGTCCACATTTCTAGAAACATTCTGTCCACAGCGTCATATGTATTTGCTAAGAAAATAGAGGCTTTCTCTATAGCTCTCCTCACCTCTTTCTGAGCCCTCGCCAGAATTGCCTTTGATGCCCTTAATTCTACCAACAGTCCCTTCAGGGTAATCTAGGGACTTACTATGAAGCACATCGTAATTACTCCAGATTCTACACATTACCAATTGCAAAACCGCTTCCAAATTTTGGTTATCTGTTAGAGCATCACTCTAATCCTTGGTACAAAATTCTGTTTTAGTAATCTAGTGCTGCTATAACAGAAATGCCACAAGTGGGTAGCTTTAACAAACAGAAATTTATTTTCTCACAGTTTAGGAGGCTGGAAGTCTGAATTCATGGTGCTGGTCTAGGGGAAGGCTCTCTCTGTCAATTTGGGGAAAGGCCTTTGTCTCTTTTCAGCTTCTATTCTTAAATTATGTGGGGATCATGTGGTGTGTATCTTCCCCTCTGTTGGTGCTTGCTTGCTTGACTTAACACAAACCCTATGCTAATACTACATCATTAACATAACAAAGAAAACCTATTTCCAAATGAGATTGTAACCACAGGTATGGAGTTAGGATTTACAGCACTTTTTTGGGGGGGGCATGATTTAATCTGTAGAAGGTCTTTCACATGGCAGAACTTTAATACACATTGGCTGAAATGTCTCCAAGATGTTTAATATCTATAAACGGGTAAATATTATAAAATCCATTTTGTTTTCTCAGAATTAATGCTAAAGGTTACCTTTACAGCAGTCACCACATAAGAGTATTTATGAAGTTACCATGAGTATGCCAATCCTTGGATAAAATCTTTTTATTAACATTAGGGTTGGATTTGCAGATTTTTACAACACTTGGGATTCTAATTTGGAAATTACTTTAAGGGTTTCTTAATGTCACATTACACCATGTGTCTGTTCATGGCATACTGCTGTTCTAAGAGTTCTTGACATGTAGATCCGTTAGGTGAATTGTCTAGAATTGATGAAGTAGAAATTTGCAGATAAAATTGTCAATGACTTTAAATAAATGTCCTATCTATAGTTACAGATTTTTTTTAAAACCACAAATAATTAGAATTATTCTTTAAAATGATAGCTTTTAATAATATTAGATGTACTTGCAGTTACGAACATTTAGAGTTTTTAAAAGTGCTATGCAAGAATGAATTATTATGATTATAATTTGTTATTGTGTATTTTGACTTTGAGTGCATTCTTTATCAAACTGGCATTTCACAAGAAAATCATTTCTGAAAAGACCATGATGATAGAAATATACATCTGTTTCAAGACAAGAAGGTTTAAAAGTATGATGTAATATTATTATTAATTCATTAGTTGTTTGTACATAATTTAATGAGAAGAAAAACAGAAGGATCTTTAGCTTAGAAACAACTTTTGTTGTTGTTGAACAGAGTCTGAAAATTTTTAATTTTCAGGTTATTATAATTATATTGCCCTTAACCATAACAAAAAATATAAACAAGTAACATGCATGTTTTATAAGATAATTTTAGGTATTTTATTCTTTTTGATTCTCTAGTTTTAATTCCTCTGTGAATCAAAGTAAGGTTTTAAAATCAAGAAATACACGCAAGTGCCAAGAAACCAAAACTCAAACCATGTCTATTTCTACTCTGGTGGTTCTCTAACAGGATATACAACAGCAACTGCAACCATAAATTATAAATAATGTAATGTATATTCAACGGGAGTCATACATTTCACTATTTTTAAATGAAATACCTTACTCTTCACTGCACTGTAAGATTGAAGGCATCCTTTTACAAGAAAAACTGAAAATAAATTGCTAATAACAGTTCAAGTAATGATACATCAACTTGAAGAAATTTGCGTGAAAATGAGAAAGGCAACTATAAAAGTGACTGCACTGTCAAAACTACTCTTATACTTAGTTTGCATGTAGGATGGTGAATTATTTCTTAGTCTGTCAGAAAGCTAATCCAATAATCGATTGCATTTAAAAATGCTTATAGCTATAGACCTCCCTCATTAATTTCTGCATTTGGAAAAGTATGCTTTTGCCTTATGAATCTTAGCATCAGACATTTTGCTCTGAAAGCAGAAATTGAAATGTTACCCAATTAGTTATATGAATAAATACAGGTAAATAGAATAATAAATCACACATGATTACATATCTTTGAAAGTGACTAAACTTTCTCTTAAATCATACTAAATATTCCCCTAACCTCCAGAAATTCAAAACATTTTTGATTCACAGAAAATTCATTGAAAACTTGGAGTGGATTTTAATATCCCAGGCAAAGTCTAACAATGTAAGTAATGATTTGTGCATACTTATTTTAGCTGGACCCAGTTTTGATCTATTTTATCCTTTTCAGCTGTCCACACATATTGATATATAACTAGACAAAGATCATGCCCATTTCATGCTATACCACTGAGGCACCATGATATTTTTTTCACTTGAATTCAATCTTTAAAAAAACTCACAAAATTCAGATGTGAGGATTGGGATTTGAAGTGTCAGGGTAGGGTATTAATGTTTTATAAACAAAGGAATATTGAACATAATATTATAGAAAATGTTGACATATTACATATCTGATTATAAAACAGTCACTTCTAAAGATATAATACATATATATTTAGAGTGATAACTCAAGAGCATTCTCTAATTTAGTGTATTGCTTATCCTGCACACATTTTCTTAGTGTTTATCAATCAGTTTGAATTGAATTTCACTGATTAGGAGTGATATTTTCTCTGTAAGAGTAGATTTTTCATGTCTAGTTCTCAGTAGTCACAGCAAACTAACTTCACAGGTCTGCAAACACAACAACTCCATTGTCATTGAAATTACAAAAAGAAAAAAGCTCTTTTAACATAATCTTTAGAACAATTTAGTTCTGAGTTATTATTGGCCACAATAGTTGGTTTAACATAAAGTTCAATCATAGTCTTAGGGTATTAATAAGCTTGAAAAGTATAGTTTGATCTGTTGGGCATAGTTGCTTTATCCATAAATAATCAGATCCTTTCTCTGGATGTATTAGCTTCTCTTATTTTCTGTGAATCATTTAAACATGATTTATACACAACTAGCATAGTAGCTAGTTAATGTATAAGCAATAATACTCCAAATTTTGCTCATTTATATGTACTGTTTGAACTTTCTAGAACAACAAGGGCTCATTATTTCCAGCTTCCTAATTTATGGAGCCCTGGTGGCACAGTGGTTGAGAGCTATGGCTGATAACCGAAAAGTTGGCAGTTCTGTTCTGTCCTATAGGGTCGCTATGAGTTGGAATGGACGGCAACGGGTTTCTTTTTTTTCTCCTAATTTATAGACAACCCCCTCTTTGTCAGCATTCCAACCTTGCTGTTTTAGATGCTGTCGAGTCGGTTCTGACTCATAGCGATCCTATGTACAACAGAATGAAACACTTCCTGGTCTGGACCATCCTCACAATCATTGTTATGCTTGAGCCTGTTGTTGCAAACACTGTGTCAATCCATCTCATTGAGGGTCTTCCTCTTTTTTGCTGTACCTCAACTCTACCAAACATGATGTCCTTCTTCAGGGACTGATCCCTCCTGATAAAATGTCCATAGTATGTGAGACATAGTCTCGCCATCCTTGCTTCTAAGGAGCATTTTGGTTATAATTCTTCCAAGACAGATTTATTTGTTCTTTTGGCAGTCCATGGTATATTCAATATTCTTCACCAACACCACAATTCAAAGGCGTCAATTTTTTGGTCTTCCTTATTCATCGCCCAGCTTTCACATGCATAGGAGGGGATTGAAAACACAATGGCTTGGATGAGGCACACCTTAGTCCTTAAACTGGTATCTTTTCTTTTTAACATTTTAAAGAGATCTTTTGCAGCAGATTTGCCCAATGCAATGTCTCCTTTGATTTCTTGACTGCTGCTTCTAAGGGTGTTGATTGTGGATCCAAGTAAAACGAAATCCTTTAAAACTTTACTCTTTTGTCCGATTATCATGATGTTGCATATTGGTCCACTTGTGAGGATTTTTGTTTTCTTTCTGTTGAGGTGTAATCCATACTGAAGGCTGTGGTCTTTCGTCGTCATTAGCAAGTGCTTCAAGTCCTCTTCACTTTCAGCAAGCAAGGTTGTGTCATCTGCATAACACAGGTTGTTAATGAGTCTTCCTGCAATCTTGATGTCCGTTCTTCTTCATATAGTCCAGCTTCTGGGATTATTTGCTCAGCATACAGATTGAATAAGCATGGTGAAAGAATACAACCCTGACACACAACTTTCCTGTCAAACCACGCAGTATCCCGTTGTTCTGTTTGAACCACTGCCTCTTGATCTATGTACAGGTTCCTCATGAGCACAACTAAGTGTTCTGGAGTTCCCATTCTTCACGATGTTACCCAAAATTTGTTATGATCCACACAGTAAAATGCCTTTGCATAGTCAATAAAACACAGGTAAACATCTTTCTGCTATTCTCTGCTTTCAGCCAGGATCCATCTGACATCAGCAATGCTATCCCTGGCACATTCTCTTTTGAATCCAGCTTGAATTTCTGGCAGTTCCCTGTTGATATACTTTGTTGCAACTGCTTTTGAACGATTGTCAGCAAAATTTTACTTGACTATGATATTAATGATATTGTTCAATAATTTCTGCATTCTGTTGGATCATCTTTCTTGGAAATTAGCATATATATGGATCTCTTCCAGTCGGTTGGCCAGGTAACTGTCAAATTTCTTGGCATAGACAACTGAGCACTTTCAGCATTGTATCCATTTGCTGAAAAGTCTCAATTGGTATTCTGTCAATTCCTGCAGGCTTGTTTTTCGCCAATACCTTCAGTGCAGCTTGGACTTCATCCTTCAGTACCATCAGTTCCTAATCATATGCTACCTCCTGATATGGCTGAATGTCGACCAATTATTTTTGGTATAGTGAATCTGCATATTCCTTCCATCTTCTTTTGATGCTTCCTGCATTGTTTAATATTTTCCCTGTAGAATCTTTCAGTATTGCAACTCGAGCCTTGAATTTTTCTTAGTTCTTTCAGCTTGAGAAATGTTGAGCGTGTTCTTCCCTTTTGATTCTCTATCTCCAGCATTTGCACATGTCATTATAATACTTTACTTTGTCTTCTCGAGCTGCCCTTTGAAATCTCCCATTCAGCTCGTTTGCTTCATCATCTCTTCCTTTTGCTTTAGCTACTCGACTTTCAAAAGCAAGTTTCAGAGTCTCTTCTGACATCTATTTTGGACTTTTCTTTCTTTTCTTTTTTTAATAACCTCTTTCTTTTTTCATGTGTGGTGTCTTTGATGTCATTCCACAACTTGTCTGGTCTCTGGTCATAGTTCTCAACATGTCAAATCTATTCTTGAGATGATCTATAAATTCATGTGGGATGTACTCTCCGTTGTACTTTGGCTCTTGTGGACATTTTCTAATTTTCTTCAGTTTTAACTTGAACTTGCATATGAGCAATTGATGGCCTGTTCCACAGTCAGCCCCTGGCCTTGTTCTAACCAATGATATTGAGCTTTTCCATTGTCTATTTTCACAGATGTAGTCAATTTGATTCTGTGTATTCCTTCTGGCGAGGTCCACATGTATAGTCGCCATTTACGTTGGTGAAAAAGGCATTTGCTAGGAAGAATTCGTTGGTCTTGTGAAATTCTATCATGCGATCTCCAGCCTCATTTCTATCACCAAGGCCGTATTTTCCAACTACCAATCCTTGTTTCCAACCTTCGCATTCTGATCACTCATAACTATCAATGCATCCTAGTCTGTCTTAGTCTGGAAGTGCAGCTGAAACTTGTTCGCTATAGGTGACCATGCTGGTCTTTGAATACCTGTGGCATAGCTTCCAGCATCACAGCAACACTTTAGCCCCCACAATTCGGCAAACTGACAGATATGTGGGAGATTTCAACCTTAACGCCAGTAAAAATTTTATGTGAGTATATCAGGGCCATGAAAATGGCTCTGGGAGAAAATGAGAGCACTTGACTGATCAGTGACTTGGGCCAGGAAAAAACACAACAAACACTTGACTTCATGGAACCCATTAACTAGTATAAAAACAACCCCATCTATTATAGATTACGCATGCTTTTTTCCTGGTTCCCCTGCATGTAACCTTGCACATAAGCACCAAGTATATAAACCCACACCCCGCACTGCTCTGCACGGATCTCTACCCTGGTAATTCTCGGTGCATCCGAGAATCTTGGCTCCAATCTCTGTCTCTAAGTTCCCTATAAAGCTAGATCTGATCAACCTGGCTTTTTCTGCCTCTTTTTTCAGAATCCTACCTGTGCCCCTTGGAACCAATCTTGTCATTGGTCTTGTGGGTTGTGACAAGTGGCACTATGGGCAGGATCCCAGAAAATATGGGCAGGGGAAAAGAAGATTCTCAGGGGGAAATTCCTGATTGGCCCCAGTCTTCAGTGTGGGGACCAGTGGCAAGTCTGCTCAATGCCTGTGAACTACCAAAGGATTAAGGGGGGAGCCTCAAAACTCTCGTAGGGCTAGCAGAAGTTATAGAAAAGTTAAAGCTGAGCAACCTGAATAAGGATGGCTGCCAAGCTATAGCCGGTATGGGATGCCCTTATCTGGGCAGTGTGCTAAGTGACGGAGGCTACAGCAACACTTTGCAAAGTCAAGGAGATGCCCTGTTTCTTTCCACTTTGTATGGTGCATTAAAACAGTGCTGTTTATACTTTAGAATAGACATTGCTTGAGTTTCTTACAGTGCCCCCTTTCCTGCAGCACACACAGGATTATATCACCACTCCAATACCAGCTTGCCATGATAAGTCCCTTTCTCCTTGGTCTCAGTCTTGTATGGGGTATGATTTTCTTGTGCATCTGTCTAACAAGTTTCTGGAGTTCCCAGACACTAAATTTAAAAAGGCTGAGACCTATACACACCTACAGGTAACATTTAAAGATAACACATTTAGGTTTTATCCTTTTCTTTTCACCATGATTCTTAATTATGTCTGTTTTCTGCTAAACTAACAAACAAGAAACAGAAAACATTTGGTAGAGTGGAATAGAAAAACTCAGAATATTATGGCTTACCATGAACTTCTTCAAACACAAAAAAGTGTTCTGAAGACTCTTTATTTTTTAATTTTTTTATTGTACTTTAGATGAAGGTTTACAGAACAAATAGTTTCTCATTAAACAGTCAGTACATATATTGTTTTATGACATTGGTTAACAACCCCACGACATGTCAACACTCCCTTCTCGACTTTGGAAGATCTATTTTTTGGTGAAAATATACATAGCCAAAGTTACACTATTTCAAAAGTTTCTACATGTACAATTCAGTGACATCAATTACATTCTTCCAGTTGTGTTGCTATTCTCACTATGCTTTTCCTAATTATTCCATCACCATTATCCTCAACTCACTGCTCCCTAGGCTTCCCATCAAACCTTCTGAGTTGCTGTTGTCAGTTTGATTTCACATAGATTATTCTTTTTTATTTTTTTGTACCTTAGATCAAGGGTTACAAAACGACTAGTTTCTCATTAAACAGTAAGTACACATATTGCCCTGTGGCAATGGTTAACAACCCCATATGTCAACAGTGTCCCTTCTCAAACTTGGGTTCCCTATCACCAGCTTTCCTGTCCCCTCCTGCCTTCTAGTCCTTGTCCCTGGACTGCTGTGCCATATTAGTCCCATTTTGTTTTATGAGGCTGTGCAGTCCCCAGCTGAATGGTATACTTTGGGAGTGACTTCACCACTGAGCTAAAAAGGTGTCTGGGGGCCAGACTTTCAGGGTTTCTCCAGTCTGTTGGGCTAGTAAATCTGGTCTTTTTTTGTGAGTTAGAATTTTGTTCTACATCCTTCTCCAGCTCTTTCCAGGACTCTCTATTGTGATCCTGGTCAGAGAAGTCAGTGGTGGTAGCCAGGCACCATCTAGCTGTACTGGATTCAGTCTGGCGGAGGCTGCGGTAGCTGTGGTCCATTAGTCCTTTGGACTAATCTTTTCCTTGTATCTTGTTCTCTTCATTCTCCCTTTTTCCTGAAGAGATGAGACCAGTGGAGTATCTTAGATGGCTGCTCACAGGCTTTTAAGACCCCAGATGCTACTCACCAAGATAGAATGTAGAACATTGTCTTTATA
>NW_004444105.1:554328-570787 GCF_000243295.1 Trichechus manatus latirostris
TTCCATTTTTTGTCTGTATTTTCCATGAATTTGTCTGCCTTTTCCATGAATTTGTCTATTTTTTCCTCATTTTTGTCTGCTTTTTGCTTAAACTCTTGGATAATTATGAATTTTATAGATTTGAATTCCCTATCAGTTAGGTCTAGCACTTTTTATTCTACTGAAAGGTCATCTGGTGTTTTATTTTGGATGCCTACTGGAACCATCCTATCCTATTTTTGTAAATGTTTTGATATTGTCTGCTCTCTTCAGGACATTCAGTGGTTATTTTCCTCATTTATTGATTATAGATTTGTTTGTTTTGTCCTGCTCTTTTGTTTTATTTGGTAAAGTCTGAGCAGGTGGGCTGTGTGTTCTTTGTTGTTTGCTTGTCTGTGGGCAAGATACTTTCCACCTCCTTCTCCAATGGGCAGGGTCAGTCACTCAAGTATGGTACAGCAGGGCAGGTCCAGCTGAAGTGGAGTTGCTGGGATGGGTTGTTTGTGGCACATACTGGGTCTGATAGTAAGGACCAGGAATCAGTGCAGGGCAGGTTCCAGTAGGCCATGCCTGTGCTGCTTGGGACTGTGATGTCAGCACACGGTGCAGGTAGGCAGGAAGGAGGGGGTAGACTGTGAAGTGCAGAGCTAAGATGGGTATGGGAAAGAAGAGAGAGAAGAGAGAGGAACAGGAGCCAAAAACACACACACAAATAAACAAGAGTGATAAGGGAGGTTGCTATTGGAGTGGAGAGATGAGAGACTGAGTAATGAGGAAAAACAAAAACAAAAAAAAGAAAAATGTAAAAGAAAAAAATGAATACATTGAGAAACTGGAAATGAAGAGACAAAAAGGGAATAAGGGAGACAGAAAACAAAAAAAAAAAAAAGAAAAAAGAAACCAAAACAAGACAAAAGAAATAGCCTCAGGGATGTCCCTGTGCGTCTGCACAGAGTAAGGGAGTAGCTTTCAAGCCACGCAGTACTACCCAGCTAGAAAGGGCTCCAAAGCAGAGAAAAGAAAAAGAAAACAAACAAATCAAAACAGAACTAATCAGAGCAAACAAAAAAGCCCCAGGGGTCCCACCAGCATGGCAGCATGGGTCAGGAACCAGTTTCACAGTCAAGCAGTGTTTTGCAGCCTTTCAGGAAGAAGCAAAGATGGTGCATGGAGCTAGGTATTTGAGAGAAAGGAGGGGGAGGTGGTGAGAGGTAAGGAAGAAATCTAAAGAAGTGGAAAAAAGCAACACCAGCAGCAAATAAAAGGCACTCAGGGAGTGGCCAGGACAGGTGGGTGGAATCCAAGTGACACTGGGTGAAGCTGGTGCTTCCTGGCCAAGAGACTGTGGCTGTAAGAAGCAAAGGAGGCTAAGTGGGGGTGAAGAAGTGTGGGGGGTGGGAAAGCCTATATTGCTGGTTACTGGTTGTTCTGTCCCCTGCTGGAAGCTCTGTGAAGTTGCTTTCTCATATCCCCTGTTCACTGATCTCTGACAGGAGTCCAAGATGGCGGATCCATGCTGCAGTAGCTAATAGGGTACCTCTGCGTGTATCTCTCCTTACTCTCTGTTCTCGGTCAGTTTCTTATTCCATTCGGTGCTTGGCTGAGTTCTTAATCTTTTCATTTGATGCTTAGGGTTTCAGGATTGATGTGTGACTCTGTTTGACTTAATTTTTCTGATCTTTGCTGCAGAGGAATGGTGTAGTGCTTCTGACTATAATGCCATGTTGCCTGGAAGTTCCTGTAGACTCTTTAAATTAACTGTTGGTCAGTTTGATCTCATTCAAATAACTTTATACAATTTCATGGGCACTGGCTATACGTGTATTATGGTTACTTGACAGGAAATTTCGGGTTGAGCTATGGAAATCTGTGTAATAAATATAGGTAAATCAGAGTAAGTCTGAACACATTATGGAAAATTATAACTATTTTAGGTTATATTTTGTGTTAGTAACTTTATTTCCTGTGTAAAGTTTACAAACATTTAAAAACTGTGGTCCTTATTGGATCATTACATATTCATTCAGTGTCAGTGAGTCAGTCAAAATAGTCTTAGAGATGCTGTACCGTACCCACTGCTGTCGAGTTAATTTCAACTCATAGCAACCCTATAGGACAGAGTAGAATTGCCCCATAGAGTTCCCAAGGAGAGCTTGGTGGATTTGAACTGCTGACCTTTTGGTTAGCAGCCATACCGCTTACACACTACTCCATCAGGGTTTCCAGAGATGCTGTGGTAACAAACAATTACAAAATCACAGTGGCTTCACAAATTAAAGTAGCATTTTTCCCTGAAGCTACAGGCCAGCAGCCCAAGGGGCACTCTGCTTCACAGTATTCTCACAGGGGATATAGGCTACAGAGCTTCTACATCCAAACACCACCCACACTGTGGCCAAGAGAAAGGGGATTAGCACATAGAGCACAGGTTCCTGAAACTTTTGTATGACTTTGTCTAACTTAAGAAGGTGGGGGTAGGAATACCAGAATACTGGTGAACAAGTCAGTGACTTCCTCAGTTCACCCTTTTGGTCATAGGATATTCAGATCACTCTCTTTCCTGCATGAATAATACATTGGTGCAATTCTCAAGGAAGATAGTCAAAAATTCCATCTAGTCATAGCTCTAAGCTCAAAGTGCAGCAAGATGCCATAGTTCATACCAAGTCCATACATGGCTACTCTTGGTCCAAAAAAAAAAAAAAAAAGCCCACTGCTGTTGAGTAGAACTGCCCCATAGGGTTTCCAAGAAGTGCCTGCTGGATTCAAACTGCCGACTTTCTGGTTAGCATCTGTAGATCTTAACCACTACACCACCAGGGTTTCCTACTCTTGGTACAAGGATCTGTAAAATAAATGAGATATTATCTACACTCCACACCACACTCAATGCACAATGATTGAACAAGGGCAAGGTAATTGGAAAGAGCACTTTCCTTTTTGGAAAAACTACATGGAAGACACGTGACAGATATCGATATGTAACAATAATAAGATCTCACTGGAAAGACACTTTTAGGGTCCCCTAGCCTAGGGGGAGAGGAATATCACTGAACTAGGACCTGGTTTTAAGGCTTGGGATAATTTCATTGCTCAATGTTCTACAGCCCAAGTCTCCATCCCTGGGAGTGTCCTCCTTCTCCATTATCCTGCTGGTACATTTGAGTGGTAGCAGGGACACACATTCCCTGGAGCTGCTGGGCAGCTTTCTCAAGCCACTTCCTAACCATAGGCAATTGAGGCTCCAATAGTTATTTTAAATTTCAATTAATGTCATGCCCATTTGGTTTTTGTCCTCTTCATCAATACAATTCTCTCAGCCTATGGGGATACTCTACCATTTGATTCCAGGTCCATGTGGCAATAGCCATACCACAAATATTTGCTGAATATCTTTTTTGTGTTTGACCCAAGCCTGTCTCTCTCTTTTACTCTCTCAACTGGATTGCATGTCTTGAGCCAATCAGTTTCCACAGAAAAGACATAACCTTAATTTTTTTACCCTAAGCTCTTTGTACAACTGAAATATTGTCTAGGTGACTTTTATTTTGCAATGTCTTAACCTATTTAAAGATGTTATCACTGAGCATGAGAGTGCATTAACCCTTGATGCAAGGCTTAATTTTAATTGACTTTTATTGCTTCTAGAAAAAAATGTTTTCTTTGTTTGGTTAAAAAGCAGTTTTGCCTCCAACAATTCTTTATTTGTGAAATTGCTCTACTCTGTTTCATTCTTGCTTGAATGATAAGCAATTCTTTCCTGAATTCATCTTTGATTACAAAAACTTACTTTCAGCATGCCAGTACTTCTTTCCCTAGAACAACAAATTTACTGGGTACATGATTGCTTTGTCTTCTCAAGCTACCCTTTGAAATCTTCTGTTCAACTCTTTTATGTCATTATTTCTTCCATTCACTAAACTGTCTTAGTCTGTATACTCTGCTGAAACCTGTCCACCTGCTGGAATTTGAAGTACTGGTGGCATAGCTTCCAGCATCACAGCAACATGCAAGCCACCACAGTACAACAAACTGACAGATGAGTGGTGGCACTGTATAATGGACAACTCAAATTTGACATGTATAAATATGAACTCTTCCTAACAGTCAGACTGTCCCACACACTCTGGCTCTTTCCTACCTCTATAAACTCATTTCATACCTTTTTTTTCTCCTTTCACTACATCTATTATGCCATGGTTTTTACCCACGTTTCTCACACATGGCAGGTCCTTCCAATCTTGGGCCCTTTGCAAGTAATATTTTTCTGCTCCAACCAGGGCTTTATCTGTTTTTCACAACCTTCAGGTCTTAACTCAATGGCACCTCCTGGGAGAGGCCTTTCTTGACCACTGTCTAGAATAAACCTCCTCAGTCCTCCCACATCACACGCCAATTACTTCCATCTTATTGTGAGTACTTCCTTCATAACTTTTCTCAACGTCTGCACTGATCCTCATTTGTTTGTTCAGTTGATCATTGTCTTTCTGCCAGGGATGGTATATAAGCACTTGATGACAAGGTCTTGGTTTGTTTTCTCTCTACGGTATGCTTCATACACTTAACAATGCTGGGCTTAGTCAAAGTGTTCAGTCAGTGATATTTGAATCACAGGAAGAGAGCAAGAGAGGAAGGGAAAAAAGGAGGAAGGAAGGGAAGAAAGGAGGAAAGGGGGAAAAAGGAAGGAAGGGAAGTAGGGAGAATGGGAGGAGCAGAGGGAAGAAGAGGAACGGGGAAAGGAATTAGGAGGAAAGGGGGAAGGGATAGAGAAAGGAAAGGAGAGAAAAAGGGGTGAGTGAGGGAGAGAAGAGAGAGTAAAGAAGGAATAAGTTGTCTTTGCCTTTACTTTCCATAAACAACCAATCACTGTAACCCATCCTGTATTTTGAGCATCCCTCATGTCCTTTTCCCTCTTTGTTTTTTTTGTCCTATCTTTATCTGTCACTCAGCTTCTTAAACTTATGTAGCAAAATGATGTGTCCACTTGCTGATTCCTTTCTTGTTTTCTATGCAGTAACAGGCAAAGAAATCTCAAAGATTTTCCTCCAAACCAAGAAGACTTTATTTTTTTAATTTTGAGCTTACTTTCCCCAGGGTATGTGGTAGAATTGGTGTCTGTTCCTCATTTAAATCCTTCCTGAATGCAACTTCCACAGAGGGCTTGGTGGGGTGAGCTTGAGACATTGCACCAACCTGGAGGATGGAGACATAGTTCACATTTAATTAATTAAAAACACTATGGCCCTTGCCCTTGTGTATTGTAGAGGAGATTTATGTTTATTACTCTGTATTACCAATTAACTTTGTAGAAGATCCTCTGGATTCAGCAGTCACATATTTTATACAACTAACAAGATAACCACAGTCATTTTCAGGCACTGGGGTTTTACCAAGGTAAATACCAGGAGATGTTACTGAGGCTGCTTTGGACAGGAATCTTCAGATTCTGCGGAGAAGGTGGGACTGAGAGGATCTTGGAGGCCAACAGCCTAGGTCCTGTACACTTTACTGCCTCAGTTTTTTGTCTATAAAATGGGAATAAAACATCACTTATCTCAAATGATTGTTATGAGAATTTAATGAGACACTTTGTGAAAAGAATTTAGGAAGTACTCCTTAAGTATTAGTTATTATAGCTCAAGTTAGCATTCCAGATATTCTATATATGGCCCTAACCATGTTTATTTGACTCCTTCCCTAATTATTCCTATACCACATTGATCTCTTTCTCTCACTTTTGTTATTACTCATTATACCATATCATTTTCCATTTTAAAGATAATTTTATTGTGATTACAATCATTGCAACTTGCCAATTATATGTTAATAACAAGTCATTCTTTCTAATAAGTCCCCTAAAGGGTTTTTACTGAACAATTCATAATATCAATTATGTGTGTTGATTGCTACCTGTGTGTATTGTCAATTTTATTTTTGATAACAGTCTGCATTAAATTAAGTAGGCTTTTACAACTTTAGCTATGAAAGTGATATCAGCTCCTGGTCTCACTGCCACCCTGTGCTTGCCAGTGCTAGGGAGGTTGGTGTCTGTGGCTGGACCTTTCCAAATAAAGGTGAACATTCATCAATGTATCAGAATTACTGAGAAATTTACTAATAAAATGAATATTAATTTAATGACTTAAATATCATATGAGAATTGTCTTAAAATTAATTCAGACTATTCAGATAGCTATTTTAAACTATTTATTTTATGGCTATATTATTTTAAGTTCATTTTCTTTCTATTGTCATTTAGTTCCTAACTCATAGTCACTTTTTCAGGAACCCTATTAAGAGACTCCCCGCATACATTTGTCACTGTCGTACTGTAGAGGCTTGCATGTAGCTGTGATGCTGGAAGTTATGCCACTGGTATTCAAATACAGGCAGGGTAACCCATGGTAGACAGGTGTCAGCTGAGCTTCCAGACTAAGACAGATTAGGGAGAAGGACTTGGAAGTCTACTTCTGAAATGAATTAGCCTTCTGAATAACAGGGGAACATTGTCTGATATACTGCCGGAAGATGAGCCTCTCAGGTTGGAAGGCACTCAAAAGATGACTGGGGAAGAGCGGCCTCCTCAAAGTAGAGTTGACTTTAATGACATGGATGGAGTCACGCTTTTGAAACCTTCATTTGTTGATGTGGCACAACTCAGAATGAGAAGAAATAGCTGCAAACAACCATTAATAATTGGAATGTGCAATGTATGAAGTATGAATCTAGGAAAATTGGAAATCATCAAAAATGAAATAAAACACACAAACGTTGATATCCTAGGCATTAGTGAGCTAAAATGGACTGATATTGGTCATTTTGATTTGAACAATCATATTCTCTACTATGTCCGGAATGACAACTTGAAGAGGAATGGCACTGCATTCATCGTCAAAAAGAACATTTGGAGATCTATCCTGAAGTACAATGCTATCGGTGATAGGATAATATCTATATGCCTACAAGGAAGATCACTTAATATGACTATTAATCAAATTTACACACCAACTACTAAGGCAAAAGATGAAGAAATTGAGGACTTTTACCAACCTCTGCAGACTGAAATAGATGGAACATGCAATCAGGATGCATTGATAATCACCGGTGATGGAAATGCAAAAGCTGGAAACAAAGAAGGGCAGATAGTTGGAAAATTTAGCCTTGGTAATAGAAACAATGCATGATAGAATTTTGCAAGAACAACTTCTTTATTGCAAACACCTTTTTTCAGCAACATAAATGGCTACTGTACATGTAAGTCTCATCAGATAGAATTGACAGGAATCAAATTGACTACATCTGTGGAAAGAGACGATGGAAAAGTTCAATATCATCAGTCAGAACAACGCTGGGGGCAGACTGTGGAACAGACCATGAATTACTCATATGTAAGTTCAAGTTGAAGCTGAAGAACATTAGAACAAGTCCATGAGCGTTAAAGCACAAACTTGAGTGTATCCCACATGAATTTAGAGATCATCTCAAGAATAGATTCAACACGTTGAACACTAGTGACTGAAGACCAGATGAGTTCTGGAATGATATCAAGGACACCATACATGAAGAAAGCAAGAGGTCATTAGAAAGATAGGAAAGAAAGAAGAGACCAAAATGGATGTCAGAAGAGACTCTGAAATTTGCTTTTGAACAGAGAGTAGCTAAAGCAAATGGAAGAAATGATGAAGAGCTGAACAGAAGACTTCAAAGGGAGTCTTGAGAAGACAAAGTATTATAATGACATGTGCAAAGACCTGGAGTTAGAAAACCAAAAGGGAATAATGTGCTTGGTATTTCTCAAGCTGAAAGACCTGAAGAAAAAATTCAAGCCTTGACTTGCAATGTTGAAAGATTCTACAGAGAAAATATTAAATGATGCAGGAAGCATCAACAGAAAATGGAGAGAATACACAGTCACGATACCAGAAAGAATTGGTCAATGTTCAACCATTTCAGGAGGTACCATATGATCAGGAACCAATGGTACTGAAGGAAAATGTCCAAGCTGAACTGAGCATTGGCGAAAATAAAGGCTCCAAGAATTGATGGAATACCAACTGAGACGTTTCAACAAACGGATGCATCACTGGACGTGCTCATTGTCTATGCCAAGAAATTTGGAAGACAGCTACCTGGTCAACCGACTGGATGAGATCCATATTTGTACCCATTCTAAAAGAAGGTGATCCAACAGAATGTGGAAATTGTTGAACAGTATCATTAATACCACACACAAGTAAAATTTTGCTAAAGATCATTCAAAAGTGGTTGCAGCCGTACATCGACAGGGAAACTGCCAGAAATTTAAACTAGATTCAAAAGAGGGCATGAAACCAGGGATATCATTGCTAATGTCAGATGGACGCTGGCTGAAAGCAGAGAATACCAGAAAGATGTTTACCTGTGTTTTATTGACTGTGAAAAGGCATTGGACTGTGTGGATCATAACAAATTATGGATAACTTTGCCAAGAATGTGAATCCCAGAACGCTTAATTGTGCTCACGAGGAAACTGTACATAGGTAAAAAGCAGTTGTTGGAACAGAACAAGGGGATACTGCGTGGTTTAAAGTCAAGAAAGGTGTGCTTCAGGTTGTATTCATTCACCATACTTATTCAATCTGTGTGCTGAGCAAATAATCCAAGAAGCTGGACTATACAAAGAAGAACGGGGCATCAGGATTGGAGGAAGACTCATCAACAACCTGCGTTATGCAGATGACACAACCTTGCTTGCTGAAAGTGAAGAGAACTTGAAGCACCTACTGACGAAGATCAAAGACCACAGCCTTCATTATGGATTACACCTCAACAGAAAGAAAACAAAAATCCTCACGATTAGACCAATAAGCAACATCAGGATAAACAGAGAAAATATTGAAATTGTCAAGCATTTAATTTTACTTGGATCCACAAGCAACACCCATGAAGCAGCAGTCAAGAAATCAAATGAGGCATTGCGTTGGGCAAATCTGCTACAAAAGACCTCTTTAAAGTGTGAAAAAACAAAAATGTCACCTTGAAGACTAAGGCGGGCCTGACCCATGCCATGGTATTTGCAATCGCCTCATATGCATGTGAAAGAAAGCTGGACAATGAATAAGGAAGATCAAAGAATTGATGCCTTTGAATTAAGGTGTTGGTGAAGAATATTGAATATACCACGGACTGCCAGAAGAATGAACAAATCTGTCTTGGAAGAAATACTGACAGAATGCTCCTTAGAAGCAAGGATGGCAAGACTACATCTCACATACTTTTGATACGTTGTGAGATGGGATCAGTCCCTGGAGAGGGACATCATGCTTGTTAAATAGAGGGTCAGGAAAAAACAGGAAGACCCTCAATGATATGAATTGATACAGTGGCTGCAACAATGGGCTCAAACATACCAACAATGTGAGAATGGTTCAGGACCAGATAGTGTTTCATTCTGTTGTACGTAGGGTCACTATGAGTTGGAACTGACTCCATGGCACCTAACAACAGCAACAACACTAAGAGACTCCACACAGAATTTAGAATAGTGTTTATACTTATCCCTCATTGTTTGCCCTCCAACCTTGTGCAATATATATTGACAAAGATAAGCTAAAGCAATTTCTTTCTTTCAGTTAAGATTGATTTCTAGCCTAGAGTTACCCAAAGTTTGATATTGTTGTGGTTTTTCTAAGAGATACATCTTCTAAAGCATGATCTTTTTCAGCAATCTTAATCATAATATACACAAATGTAACTTGTGTCTTTTTTACTTGGTTTTCATTCTCTTAACTTATTTAGAAAGGTTATTTTTATTTTATTTATTTATTTATTCAACTTAAAAACATGCGCCTGAACAGGCTAGCTTTTATTTCTTTATTTAGTTTTTTTTTTTTTTTAATTATTGAAGTGGAAAGACTATGTGCAGTGCCATCAGAATCTTACACTAACACTTGCTCAACGTATAATACTAGGAGATTTACTAATTTCCTTTAATTTATATCAGCACATCTTACACATGTTACTTGGGGAGAGTTTAGAAGGATTAATCAAGTGATTTTTTTTGTTGATGTTGCTGTTAGCTGCAGTGGAGTTGGCCCCCAAACTCATGGAGACCCCACGCACAACAGAGCAATGATTGCTATGGATCACACTTGTGATTCTTAGGATTTTCATTTGCTGATTTTCAGTAGATCACCAGGGCTTTCTTCTTAGTCTGTATTACTATGGAAGCTCCGCTGAAACAGGTGCTGGATGTGCATAATGTACATTGGCTGGGAATACAATCTGATCTCCCTCTTGGAAGGCAAGAATTCTATCACGGAACCACCAATACCCCATAATCAAGTGAATTAGAGGAGACTAATGTAATAGAACAGAGGAAACCCTGGTGGCGTAGTGGTTAAATGCTAAGACTGCTAACAAAAAGGTGGGCAGTGCGAATCCACCAGGCGCTCACTGGAAACCCTATAGAGCAGTTCTACCCTGTCCTGTAAGGTCACTATGAGCTGAAATTAACCCAAAGGCGAAGGGTTTGGTTTTTTGTATTTTTTAGTGTAATAGAGTCCCTGGGTGGTGCAAACGTGCTCAAGAAAGGTTGGAGATTCAAGTGTACCCAGAGGTGCCTCAGAAAAAAAGACTGGTCATCTACTTTTGAAAAATCAGCCACTGAAAACCTTATGAAGCACAGTTCTACTGCATGGGATTACCATAAGTCAGAGTTGACTTGACAGCAACTTTTTTTTTTTTTTAATTGTAGTAAAGCTGGGGAGCTCTAAAATGTCTATTCTCATACAAACAAAATAATTATCCCATGTGTCCCTGTATATGGAGCTCTGGTGGCGCAGTAGCTACGAGCTCAGTTGCTAACCAAAAGGTTGACAGTTCCAGTCCACCAGCTTGGACACCCTATGAGGCAGTTCTACTCTGTTCTATAGGGTCGCTATGAGTCTGAATCGACTCAACAGCAAAGTGTTTGGTTTCAACCAGTTAGTCCCTGTATACTAGCCTTTTTCTGGATTAAATAATTGCAACATACAGGCAGTTCTTTCAGGATACCACCATTAAAATAGAAACACATCTCATAGAAATCGAGAGGCATCCCTGGTTGGTGCAAAGGCCTTTCTCTTTAGTCTGCTATTGAGTTAAGCTTTCAGGTCAGCTGCCACGGAATGCACAGAAAACTTGGAGAAATGCATCGCACAACACGTCAATGTCCACGAGTCAAGAAGCGTAGAAGCATAAGAAGTCTTGGGTGGCTGAAATCAAAAACACAGAAAATAACTAATGTTGGCAAGAATGTGGAGTAATTAGAACCCTCATCCACTGCTGGTGAGAGTGTGAAATGGTGCAGACACTCTGGAAAAGAGTTTGCCAGTCCCTCAAAAGTTAAATGTAGAGCTACCGTAAAAACAAATCTATTGCCATCAATTATGACTCATAGCAACCGTATAGGACAGACTAGAACTGCCCCATAGGGTTTCCAAAGAGCGGCTGGTGGATTTGAACTGCTGACCTTTTGACTCTTAACCACTGTACCACCAGAGCTCCAGAGCTACCATATGACTCAGGAGTTCACTCTTAGGAATAATACCTAAGATACTTGAAAACAGTGACGCAAGTATACACTTGTACAGCATTGTTCATTGCAGCACTATTCACAATAGCCAAAAGATGGAAACAACTCAAATGTTCATCAACATAAGAATGGTTAAACAGAATATGATAGATACATAGAATGGAATATTACTCTGACATTAAGAGAAATAAAGTCCTGATATAGGACTTGAAAATATGCTGAGTGAATATAAAATAGGCAAAGGTATAGAGATCAGAGTGCAATAGTGGTTCCCAGGGGTTGGAGGGATGGGAAAAGTGGGAAGCATTGTTTAGGAAGCTTTGAGTTTTTGTTTATGGTGATGAAAAATTTGGCAACGGTTATTGGTGATGGTTGCACAACATGATTGATATAATTGGTGTTACTGAATTAATTATACATGTGAAAAATGTTGAACTGGCAAATGCTATATTATCTACATTTTTTTAAAAAGGAGCCTGGGACATCACTCAGCAATCTGAGTAAGCACAGAACAGATGCTTGTGTAGCCAGAGAAGAGGGGAGGAGAGGATAAACAGGGACAAGATCCCCCAGAAGCACAATGCTCTTGAAACAGTCCTACTTAAAAATTACACTTAAAAATTAAAATTCCTGTCCCTGAAGTCCACTTGATTTGTATCATTCTACTTTTTCTGTTCTCATACCTATTATGCAGAATTCAAATATACGTGGAAAGGAACAACTTTTATGATAGTGGAATTGTTACTAAATTATATTCACTCATTTCTAAGTATGCTTCTGCTGCTCTTGTAAATAATTCCATGAGTTTACCGTAGAGCAGGTTAATGTTGACTGAAAAGAACGACAACTGAGCTGACTGGCAACTAGAAAAAAATGCAGGGAGTCTATTTCTTTTCTCTGCAGTACATATCACTAGACAATATAATCACCTTGAAATTGTTTGAAAGCTAGCAAAAGAAAATTCAGAGATGATCAGTACAAAATGAGAACAATGGAGTGTCTCAGCTAATCTTATTTCATACTGAAGTGTTCCACAGTGCTAAAAAGATGGAGATATATTGGGAATAAAGAAAATGTAGAGACATATTAAAGTAAAAGTCTTTAAACAAAGTTTATGTTCTGTTCCACATTCCACTAGATGGATGGCTTAAAAAAATAAATAAAAGAAAAATTGGTATGTAACAGTCAATGCCTTTTCCACAGCTATTTTTCAAAGAAAGTTTAAAGATAAGATTCAATCTTATTTTTTTTTTCCTAACGGGCCTGCTAGGACCTTCACGAGGTGTATAATATTGAGAATTACTTGTATTCTGTTAAAACAGAATAAATGTATTAACTTTAAAGAAAATCATCTTCACCAAGATTGCAGTTAGTTCCCAGGACTTTGGGCTAAACACACTGCTGGTATAAGTATAGACATACCAGGGATATCCTGGAGTAGTGCTCAATTTTCAGTATTGTAAAATCTTTGCACGGTCATCCTTTATTTTCTTTATTGGCCAGCATCTACTCATCCTTCAGTACTGCTCAGTGATGGTCCACACAGGGAGTCTTTGTGTTTGCCCCACATCTTCCCTATCATGCAGATGGAGAGGCATCTCCTCAGCATCAACATAATATACAAATTCCTACCACTGCAGTCCACCACCTACCTGTCCGTCAGTTTGTCTTACTGTGGTGGCTTTCATGTTGCTGAGATGCTGGAAGCCATGCCACCAGTATTCCAAATACCAGCAGGGTCACCCATGTTGCACAGGTTTCAGCAGAGCTTCCAGACTAAGATAGACTAGGAAGAAAATCTTGGCAATCTACTTCTAAAAATTAGCCAATGAAAGCCTTATGGATCTAACAGAACATTGTTTGGACACTCCATCAGGGGAGATTAATCACTGGAGGAGGACATCATGTTTGGTGAAGTAGAGGGTCAGTGAGGGAGACCCTCAGTGAGATGGATTGGCACAATAACCACAATGATGGTTTTGAATATGCCTGCAATCATGAGGGTGACACAGGACCAGGCTATATTTCATTTTGTTGTACATAAGATCACTATGAGTCAGAGTTGACCCGATGGCAGCTATTGATCTCTTACTGCAAACATTTGGTGTGATGGTTAAGACAGTGTGTCAACTTGGTTGCGCCATGATTCTCAGTGTTTATATGTGATCACTCCCATGATGGGTTCTGCTGTGAGTAGCCAGTCAATTGAAAGGGAGTTTCCTTGGGCTTGTGGCCTGCATCCAAATATAAGCAGACATTCTGGCTTTTGCTCACTCTGGCTCCTGCAGCTGGCTCCTGTTCATCTGACCTCCGGTTCTTGGTACTTGAGCCAGCAACTTACCTGCCAAACTTGGGATTCACGGATCTTCACAGCCTGTGAGCAAGATCCCTGCCCTCCAACCTGCTGATCTTGGGTTCGCCAGCCCCTGCAGCTACATGAATCAAGAGAAGCACCTATCCTGATCCAGACTTGGGCTGTTCCAGCCTCTACAACTGCATGAGCCATTTCCTTGTTATAAATCGTTCTCTCTATATATATTTATATGCTTTACTGGTTTTGCTTCTCTAGAGAACCCAACCTAAGACATCTGACATTGTATGACTCCCCCTCACCCATTACAGTATGAGGCCAAAGAGTAGGTTTTTTAATCCACAGGGACTGGTATACAGTAAGCACTGAATATCTAA
The DNA here is from genome assembly GCF_000243295.1 of Trichechus manatus latirostris. NCBI lineage: Eukaryota > Metazoa > Chordata > Mammalia > Sirenia > Trichechidae > Trichechus > Trichechus manatus. Next base: position 568,550 of record NW_004444105.1, read on the forward strand.
CAAATTAAAAGAATGAATAGATGGACTGATTTAACTCCGGGTTCTCCAGTGGAAACGAGGCACACTGCCATTTGAGGGAATAATGGAATGTTTGTGAGATAGGGGCAGAACAGACAATTTTAAAAATAATAATCCAATAAACATTGATGAGAGGAGTTTTCTGCATAAACTATTATGAAATAAAAGCAAAGGACTATGTTTCATACCCAAAGTGACTTTTGCTATCATTTGGTTTTCCACATCACTTAAAGTTGTGGCAGAAAAGTTGACTTAATGTCCAGAAAAACATCATATTATTCTAAAAAGGGCTATTTGCTGTTCTATCTCAAATTATTTCCATTGTTTTGCTTTGTTTTAAAATTTGCTTTGTTTTAAAATTTGCTTTGTTTTAGTTAAAATAGTAAATCTATTTTTCAATTCATGTAACACTAAAGGAAAGTATAGGTTTTAAAAGATTAAAAAATGTTTTCAAGTTTTCAAAGATAGTTTAGATAATCTTTAAGGTATAATGTTCAAAGAATGAAATGGACCCATTTTAAGTGTATAGTGCAATAATATTTAACAGATGGATTTTGTGTCAACATTAGCATACACAATGGTCTAAACACTTCTACCACCTCTGAAAATACTCTCATGCCCCTTTGCACCCAGTATCCCCCCTCCCTCCCAAACCCAGAGGACCAATAGTCTGCTCATTGTCACTAGGCTTTTGTCTTTCTAGAATTTCATATGAATGGAATTATCTTTTGTGTCTAGCTTTTTTCAGTCAGCACAGTATTTTGAGATCCATTCAGCTTTTTATTGCTCAGGAATATTTTGGTTTTCTTTGCACATTCCACAGTTTGTTTATCTACTCACCTATTGAAAACATTTTTTTTTTCCAGTTAGGGGCTTTTATGAATAAAGCTGCCATGAACATTCATGTACAAGTATGTGCATTAATGCATGTTTTATCTGTCTTGGGTAAATACCTAAGAGTGAAATTGCTGGATTAAATGGTCCATGTATTCTTAGATTATAGGAAAGGGTTAAACTGTTTTTGAAAGTTATATTACTTTACATTCCTACAAGTAACATGTTAAAATTTCAGTTACTACACATCCTATGTATTTCCCTGATGATTAATGTTGGTAAGCATTTTGTGTGCTTAATGTGTGTGTGTGTGTGTACTGTCTCTTCAGATCATTTGCAATTTTAATCGAGTTTGAAGAGTTCTTTATTGTGTCCTATTTAAGAAATCTTTGCCTATCTCAAGGTCATAACATTTTTCTTCTAAAAATTCTATAGTTTTAGATTTTGCACATAGGTATGTGGATATACTTGAGTTAATTTTAACGTTAGGTGTGAGGTAAGAGGTGAGGGTGACTTTTATTCCCATACTGTTATGTTTCCCAACACTATCTGTTGAAAAGACTATCCATTCCCCATTGAATTCCTTTATTGAATTCCCCTTGTGAATTATTCATTTCCTCAGTTGACACCTTCATGAAAATGAAGGCTCAGAGGAAGATACTGTATGTCCTAAAACTTTGATTTGTTTTTCCAAAAAGTTAAGTATTATCCTACATTTTTCCATATAAATTTAAGAATCTGTAAATTTTTATAAAAATAAAGTTCTGATGGGAGTTTGATTGCGGTTGCCTTAAATGGAATGGAATGGAATAGTAATGGAATCAAAGAAAACTGACATTTAACAATATTGAGATGAACGTTGTTAAGATGTTCACAAACACGATACAAGTTTTCATTTATTTCACTTGTCTTTAATTTCTATCTTAGTAATATTTTGTTGTTTATTTGTATAGGGGTCTTTCATGTCATTTGTTGAATTTAATTCTAAGCATTTTATGTTTTTGATGCTAAATTAAGTGGATTTAATTTCCAATTTTTTGCTCCCATTATATAAAATATAATTGACTTTTGTATATTGACCATTCATTCTATGATGGTACTAAATTTACTTATTACTTCTAAAAATTATTTTATATATTTCTTAGTATTTTCTAAATAAATGATCGCAGGATCTGAAAATAGAGGCAGTTTCACTTCTTTTTTTCCTGACTTTGCTTTACTCCTTTTTAAAAAATCTATTTTTTTCTCAATTTATTCCTCAAGATAAGATTTCACTTTCGATTTTGAATAGAACTAGTGAAAGTGAACATCCTTCCTTTATTCCTAATCGTAGGCAGAGAATATTAGTCTATTACTTATGTTGTTAAGTTTATTTTTTTATTTGTT
>NW_004444105.1:571248-611001 GCF_000243295.1 Trichechus manatus latirostris
TATTTTAAATATACATATACAGATATATAATTCCATTTGCTAATAAATTGTGAAGTATTTTTTTCTGTCTCTGAGTATGAGAGATAGTATTCTTTAGTTTGTTTTTTTTTTCCCCTTTATTTTTTGTTTCTTAATTTTGCAAATGCCTTTGTCTGATCTCAAAAAATAATTTGGGCATTATGCTTTCATTCTCTATACTATGAAAGGATTCCTGTTGAATTGGTAATATATCTTCTTTAAGTGTTTGTTAAAGACATCTGGGCCTGGGATTTTATTTGTGATATATATATTATATTTACATATATATGATATAAATATGAACAATAGTATATTGATGAAAGAGGCTGCATAGGCCCGGCTCACTATTGTTTACTCCCCCATTGCTAACCGACACATTGTCTCATGATCTTGTTTCTCCAGTCTCTACAAAAAGGTTTAAGATTAACCGATGTTCCTCCCTGGAGGGTAGAAAACAAGTGATAAAGATCTAAGAATGAGAACCAAACAAAGCACCCATCTTGTGACAAGAGTAAGCAAGATGTTGCCAGATAATCCCCAAAGATGTCACCAGATAACCTCTAAGAATACCAGTGGAAGGTTAACTCATCTAAGACATCACCACCTCAAAGAAAAACTACCATAAAAGATCCATAATCCTGTCCCTATAAAAGACTCCAGCCGATCTCCAGTGGGGGAGACGGGTTTTTTGGAGGAATCTATTCCCCTCTGTCTCCTATATATCGATATATAATAAACATCTTGCTGCTCACCTCACCCCTGTTTCAGAATTGGCTATTGCAGCAGGCGGCTCCAATCAGCATTATTGAGGTAACGTTGATATGTTACATTTTCATTTACTTTCAGTTCAAAATATTTTCAGGTTTCCCTTTTGACTTCTTCTTTGACCAGTGGTGTGTGTGCATGTGTGTGTGTGTGCACATCTGTGCGCACGCGTGCATATGTGTGTTTAGCAGTAGTATATTGTTTCTTTTCCAAATATTTGAGGACTTTCAGATATTTTACTGTTCATAACTTATGATTTAATTTTGGTTAGAAAATGCTTTCTGTATGATTTTAATTCTATTAAATATTTGAGACTCTTGTATGGCCCAGTATATAGTCCATCTAGCACAACTTCCATGTGCACTTGGCAAGAATACATATTTTACTGTTGTTCAGTGGAGTGCTCTATTAAGGTCAATTGGGTCACATTTAAAGAAGCCTTGGTGTGCAGTGGTGGAGCGCTCGTGGTGCAATGGTTAAGAGCTCAGCTGATAACCAAAAGCTTAGCAGTTCAAATCTACCAGCTGCCCCTTGGAAACCCTGCGGGGAAGTTCTACTCTGTCCTATAAGCTCACTATGAGTCATAATCTACCACAAGGCAATGGGTTGGTGGTGCAGTGGTTAAGCGCTTGACTGCTAACCAAAAGGTTGACAGTTCGAACTCGCCCAGCTGCTCTGAAGGAGAAAGACCTGGCAATCTGCTCCTGAAAAGATTACAGCCTAGAAGACCCTACAGGGAAGTTTTCTACTGTATCACATGGGGTCACAATGAGTTGAAGTCGGCTCAATATCACTTAACAATAACAACAGTTCAGGTTTACTGATAATGTTGTTTACCTTTTTAAATATTCTTTTTTATATTCTCTCTTCTTTTGTAGATTTGTCCATTTCTTCTTTCAGTTTTGTGAGTTTTTCTTTATTTTGAAGTTTTGTTAATAGATGCATACACATGTGATTGTTATATTTTCCTAATGACCTCTTCCTTTCATCATTATAAAATATCCCTCTATATTTTTTATGATATTGTTTTGAAGTTTTCTTTTACTGATATTAATGTAGTCATTGGAGTTTTTATAATTAGTGTTTTCTTGGCATATATTTCTTATTCTTTTATATTTAACCTACTTGTGTCATCATATTGAAAATAGCATTTCTTTTAGACAATATATATTAGGGTATTCATTTCTTTAAATTGGGTCTGATATTCTCTGTCTTAAATTGGAGTATTTGGATTGTTTACATTTAATTTAATTATTATGACAGTTGTTGTTTGTCTTAGGCTGGGTTCTCTAGAGAAGCAAAACCAGTAAATATATGTACGTATGTATATAAAGAGATTTATGTCAAGGAAATGGTTCATGCAGTTTTTAGAGGCTGTAATGTCCCAAGTCCGTGGGGCAGGAAACAGGTTGCTGATTCATGTAGCTGCAGGGGCTGGTGAACCTAAGATTAGCAGGCCAGAGAGCAGGTTAACTGATAACTCAAGTCCCAAGAACCGGAGGTCTGACAAACACAAGCCAGCTGCAGGATCTGGAATAATCAAAAGCCCTGGCAAGGAGAGCAGAGGAACTAGGCGGCAGAGGGTGGAGAGATGAAGGCTGAGGGGTCGGTGAGCTGCCAAAGGCCCCGACCCCACTGGTACTACTCATAGCAGATCCCATCATGCGGGTGATCACGTACCAAATCTCATCAAGGAAGTGATCACAACATTATACGACTGCCAAAACACTGAGAATCACAGCCCAACCAAGCTGACACAGTCTTAACCATCACATTGTTGTTAGGTGCCCTCAAGTTGGTTCCAACTCATAGAGATCCTATGTAAAACAGAATGAAACATTGCCTGGTCCTGTGCCATCCTTCTGATCATTGTTATGCTTGAGCCCGTTGTTGCAGTCACTGTGTCAATCCGTCTTGCTGAGGATCTTCCTCTTTTTCTCTTACCCTCTACTTTACCAAGCATGATGTCCATCTCCAGGGACTGATCCCTCCTGATAACATGTCCAAAGTATGTGAGAAGAAGTCTCGCTATTCTTACCTCTATGGAGTATTCTGGCTGTACTTCTTCCAAAACAGATTTTTTCCTTCCTCTGGCGGTCCGTGGTATATTCAATATTCTTTGCTAGCACCATAATTCAAAAGCATCAATTCTTCGATCTTCCTTATTCATTGTCTAGCTTTCACATGCATATGAGGCTATTGAAAACACCATGGCTTGGGTCAGGCCCACCTTAGTCCTTAAAGAGTTTTTTTGCAGGAGATTTGCCCAGTGCAATGCATCATTTGATTTCTTGACTGCTGCTTCCATGGATATTGATTGTGGATCATTTACACCACATGATCTTTGTTTCTTTTTTCTTCTTTTGCTGATTTGCGAAAAAAAAAAAAGAAGTATTTTTAGCATATCATTTAATCTCCACTTTAAATTATTAAGTAGACATTTCTGCTTTACTGATGATTGTTCTAGAGTGTATAATATGAATCTTAGCTTATCACAGTAACTTTCAAATCATATTATGCCACTTCACATATAAGAATCTTACAACAGAATATTTCATCACTCCTGCTTTCCTTTAGAGTATTGTTGTCATATATTTTATTTCTATGTATTTTACTAGCCCCACGATTCAGTTACAAATATTTGCTTTAACCAGTTATTTATCTTTTAAAGAAATTTTCAGAAATGAAAAAAGTATATTTACCCATATATTTGCTATATCCAGTACTGTTTATTCATCTGTAAATCAAAGTGTCCATCGGGTGTAATTTTCCTTTAACCTAATGAACTTTCTTTAACATTTCTTCTTTTTTTAATGTAGGTCTTTTGATAAAAGATTTATCTTAGCTTTTGTCTTCATTTCTTTACAATAGGCTATAGAATTCTCAGATGACAATTAAAATAAGCAATACACTTTCACTTTAAACTGAAAACCAAGGCTGAATCCTATCATCAATTTGACCCTACCCTGATCCGACTAATTGTCAAATAGTAAGGAGTAGAGGGTCATGCATGGATATGGTGCTGAATGGGTTATAATGAATTATGATGGAAAATATTTGCTTGGCACGGATGATTTAAGGTCAATGCTATACATATAGAGGGAATAAACTCAGTGTTTGGAATTGAGTGACTTTAGGTACACAGTCTGAGAGTAATCTAGATATTTTCTATTGATTAATATCATCTGCTAAGTATAAACCATAATTTAAACACAGACACGCACACACAACCATATACACATTCTATTCACCTACACATAAGCATACAAGTGACCAACCACTCTATTTGCTCAGGCATATGGTATTTATTTCTAATCAACCTCTTTAAAATTGATTTCAATCTCATGTAATGAAGATTTAAGTTTTCTAAATTCCTACTTACCTGTTTTCAGGAAATTTGGGGCCAGAGAAGAATGAGGGAGACCATCTCTTCTTCTTGACAGACAAAAAATGCATATGTTCTTTTACAAGGTAGTGAAATAAATGTTCAGAACATCAAGTTTGTTTGTTTGTTTTTCCCTGTTGAGGGTTCTCTTCTTAAATTGCTTTAAAAATTCTGCCCAGAACTGGAGTGATTTCCCACCCCCAAAAACTCTATCCTGAGACTCACTTCCGTTTACTAGGAGGAGCTAAAATAAAACAGATTAGGTACGGTTAAGGTTCTTGGCTAAACTTGATCATTCATTCACTCTCTTGAGATAAGTGGCCTCCCTTCTTTGTGTACAGGACTTTCCCTTTATTATTTGTGATACTTATCTAAACATATATGGGAGTTCCTGCTTTAAAGCCATTTACACATTCCTGAAAATGTTCATGTTGTAAGAAATCACACACTCAAAATATTTAGAATTTTGGTAAAAGTATGGTTAGGGAAATACATGAAAAATCTTATAGAGGTTAAAAGAAAGAGTAGCAATCTTAATAAAACACACTGGCACAGTTATATATCTAGTGACATCTGTACCTAGAATCATAGTCATTCAACCTTGGCAACTCCTTGTTGAAACTGTTTTCCCCTTTCAGATATAGGTCTTTCAAGACATTTTCTATTAATTATAACAATTTTACCAAAATTAAAAATATAATCTAGGTCAATTCTTCATCAATCATTTTTATTAATGCATGGGCAATGCCTTTGCAGCTTCTTCATCTGCACTTGTAGCTTCTCTGTATAGCTTAATAATGGAAAATGTAGAACTTCCTGAAGACTCCAAATCAGACACTTCTTACCCCATAGTCAGGCATTTCTCAGGCTTTTCAGCCTTTCAAAAGGTATTCATGTATTTTTTTTCTTTAATTTTGAGAAAGTATGCATCTTCCACCTTCAAAACACTATCATGTTTTGAAAAAACTATATCAATCAACAGTATTTTCCTTTAGAGTGAAATCCTTTCTGTATTTGCCACTTCCTAATAACCTAATTCCCACTGTAGCAGAGCAAACTCTGTTTTACAAAGTACCAAGCACAGAGAAGCAGTCAAGAATAATGAATGATATAAAAACTATAAAATGCATCTTACTTTCATCTCCTTTTTCCTTCTTACACCTGAAATAAATTATCTAACATGAGAGGATTCATGGACCTACCTGTGTCATACTCTCTGAGGGACTGATTTCAGGCCCACATACAGTGAAGACAGCATCATCAGAGGGCAAGTGGTCAAGAAGGGCACTTGATGTGCTGCATAATGTTCCCCAGGGTCTTCCCAGTTTTCAGTTCCTGAAATCTCTTTTCCTCACTTCTTTCCCTCCCTTAGTTTCCTCTCTTCCCTTTATTTGTCCTCCCTCTTCTTTTCCTTTTTATTTCCCTCCCTACTTCATTCCTTTTTATCAAAACTTAAATAGATGAAACAGAGGAATGGAATTTAAATGTAATGACTCAATTCACTCTAAAATTTTAGAGAATATTTCTTGTTGTTTGTTAGTTGCTGTTGAGTCAGCTCTGACTCATGGCCACCTTATGTATAACAGAACGAAATGTTGCCCAGTCCTATATCATCTTCATAATCATTGGTATGAGTTCATTGTTGAGGCTATTGTGTCAATCCACCTCAGTGAAGGTTTCCTTAGTTTTTGCTGGCCCTCTACCAATTGTGATGGTTAAAGTTGTGTGTCAACTTGGCTGGGCCATGATTCTCAGTGGTTTGGCAGTTAAGATTTAGTTTGGCAGTTGTATGATGTTTCGATCACTTCCATGATGAGATTTGATATAATGTGATCGCCTTCATGATGGGATCTGCTGTGGGTAGCCAATCAGATGAAAGGGAGTTTCCTTGGGCATATGGCCTGCATCAAAAATATGTGGACATTCTGGCAAGGCTCATGGGCTTTTGCTCGCTCTGGATCCTGCAGCTGACTTCTGTTCTTCTGACCTCCAGTTCTTGGGACTTGAGCTAGCAGCTTACCTGTGGTCTTGCCTGCTGATCTTGGGATTTATCAATCTTTGCAGTCTATGAACAAGAGCCCTGCTCTCTGACCTGCCTATCTTGGGTTCACCAGTCCCTGCAGCTACATGAATCAGGAGAAGCCTCTATCCTGACCCATGGACTTGGAATGTTCCAACTTCTTCAACCTTGTGACCCATTTCCTTGATATAAATCTCTTTATATACATATTTATAAGTTTTACTGGTTTGCTTCACTATACAACCCAGCCTAAGACGGACCATGATATCCTTTTTCTAGCAATTGGTCTTTCTTGATGACGTGTCCAAAGTGAGTGAACAGAAGTCTCACCATCCTTGCTTCCAAGCAGCATCCTAGTTGCACTTCTTCTAAGACTGATTTGTTTGTTCTTTGCTAAATCCCTTGAAATCACAGTGCCTGAGTGTCTATCTTAACAAATTGCCACATGTAAAAAATTAATCTCAAATAAAATAAAATCATAAATAATTCTGAGTTTTTTCCCAACTCACAAGAACTGCCATTCTCATAGTATAATGTCATACATATTAAGTTACTAATAACTTAAATTTATTTTTCAGTCTTGATCTTTTATCTTTTCACATATTAAAATATTTCCCAAGTTGTGTAGATATTTTTCTTTAGATGACTACATTTTAATACCACATAGACAGGATGTCCTGACTGTTATGTACTGTTACTTACTGAAACAAAACTGATTCAACTATTTTTGGGCAACTGTCGCTATAAGTTGGAATCTACTCGATAGCAATGGATTTGGTTTCTGGGTTTGGTGAGAAATTATGGGCATTTATTATTTGAGATATATTAAAATAGGTTTTCAAGTCACTTCAAATATTTCAAAAGAAAATACTGGGTGCTTATATAAATTCCTGGCCAATTTCTTATCATAATTTCTTGCTTTCTAGTCTGTCTCATTTCTGAAATCCAATCAGGAAAGTTAAGATTTGACATTTCCATTTTTATTTGACTAACAGATCACACTTTCAGAAAGGAAGAATATTAATAATATTCTACAAAACATGTTATTATTCTAGAAGGTCTGATTTCTTTCCTGTTAAAAGATTTTCTTAGCAGTAAAAAGAACTTTAGTATTCTGGGTTTTCCTTTCTTATTTGTTTCCGTAGTGCTTTGACACATTATGTTCTCTTAGTCCCTTTGATATCTAAAAAAAGAAAACAAAAGGTGCTTTCAAAAGGAATGAAATATGGAATTATTTTAAACTTCATGCTTTTAGCCTTTTATGTTTTTGACAAATGAGCTTCATTGGTTAGGAACATAAAACAATCTCTTTCCATGTCCTCTCTCTCATCTTCTCCAGATCCATATCTGCAAACCCAAGTCTTTCTTATAAATAAACGAGCATAATATGGTGATAAAATTTATTGTCAATAACCATGGCAACAGACAGGAGTGTTTCGATTGGATTATAAGGTGGTCAGAAGATATATTTGGCATATTAATATGAACACTCCTACACTGTGACTCAAAGCTTCCTGTTTGGGTAAAGATATCCTAGAATGCAGGAGCTCTGCAGAATCATAGTGCTACACTTTTAAATTATGCAAGAAATGACATTTTCAGAACTACTTTTAGTGAAGATAGAATTCACAATTCAATTTTAATAGAAAAATAGGACTTTGTTTTCAATCATATGATCTGGCCACAAAGTTTAATATTACCCTGGAGAGTTGATTCATTTATAATGATGAATTCCGTCTCCTTCATATGACCAATGATTGCATTTCTAAGATGCCATAGGTGCGATTTGTGAGAATCAGGCAGGGCATGGAAAGGTGGAGTACTGGCATATTCACTATGATCGCACTGTTTATTTGATTTCCATCCATGTGCAAGCATTATTTTGATTTAAAATTAATTTCACATAATATTTTTCTATTATTAAAAAAACCTATTGCCATCAAGTCGATTCGGACTCATCGCAATCCCATAGGACAGAGTAGAACTGCTCCATAGGGTTTCTAAGGAGGACCTGGTGGATTTGAACTGCCAACCATTTTTGTTAGCATCTGAACTCTTAATTACTATGTCACCAGGGTTTCCTTTCTATTATTAGTAGGTGATAAACTGTTATGTCAATTAACTAGGAAAAAAATTATTCAGTAAATTTGGCTAATGTGTAACTGGCAAAATATTTGGAAAAGGAAAGTTAAGTGCTTAACTGATACCATCAAAATAAATTACAAATGAAATAAAAATTTATATATATAAATTAAGCTGTAAAGTAAAGATTAGTAGATTTAAGCAAGTTGATTTTTTTCCCCCTTATACTACCTCAGATCAAAACTGGGGAAAAAACAAAAGAAGTATCAACAGAATTAAATACATAATAATTTAAAGGTCTACATCTTATAAATAGACCATAGCAAAATCAAAGCTAAATGAAAAATTATAAATATATATGGAAACACTATAGGACAAAGAGTTACCAGCCTTCTGAGGAATAAACATTTATTGAAAATTAATAAGAAATGTTGAACACCTCTGTGAACAATTAGGCAAAAATTATGAGGAGCTAATTTACAGGAAAATAAATGCAACTGTCCAATAAATATTTGGAGAAAATAAATTTCTCTAGCAAAAATTTAAAGTAAGATAATTATATAGCACATCTGTTGCTTATGGAAATGCAAATGATGCCTACTTTTGATAAGTGTTTCCACAGATGCACATATTTTTACACTGAGAATGTAAATCCATACAAACTTTCTGAGGTGCACTGTGGCAAATAAGTAAAAGCCCTAAATAATAGGGATGTTAATCATAGTTACAACTTTAGCGGACTCACAATGAGGCTGACTTCGACCTAAACACTCAACATTTGTTAATACATTAAATATCCTTACTGTTCTAAAAGGTAAGAACTATTATTTTGTCAGAGATTGAGTCACAGTCTCAGAGAAAATGATGTCACACATCTATTAAGTGACAAGCTCAAGCTTCAAACACAATGTCTGTACATTAGAAATTTCATTTCTTCTTTTTTACACACTAATCATATTAACACAGAAACAAGAATGCCAAGTCAAATTTTAAGATGTCACATCTACCAGTACTATTATTAAATATTTTTCTAGAAGTTCTAGACAATGCAATAAAGCAGGAAAACAATAGAAAACATTTAAATGTTGAAATCAATATTCCCCTTTATTGTAGACTGTATTACTGTGTGCCTGAATAAAAAATAAATTCCATTGAAAAACTATTTAAAACTAATATTAATGCTTAGTATGTTGGTTAATTAGAAAACTATATAAAAAACAATTAGAAAGTATAATTATGTGGTGGTTTATTTCTTTTTTATCATTGTAAAAATATAGATGACACATTTGCCAGTTCAACATCTTTCATATGTGCAATTCAGTGATGCCAATCACATCAATCATGTTGTGTCACCATAACCACTATCCGTTGCCAAATTTTCCATTGCCATTAACAGAAACTCAATGTTTCCTAAACAATGCTTCCTTCTTCCCCCTCCTTTCTGCCTCTTTTAACCAATATTAAACTTTGAGCTTTATAATTAATGTGTATTCTAGGTATTTCATATAAATGAGATCATACCATTTGTAAAGATTTAGCAGCAAGATAATTTTAAGAATTTTTATAATATATATTCATAAAATGGGTCATCCATTCAATATTTTTCTTCCTTCTATGTGATAGTACTGTGTTAGGTAATGTCTTTTTTAAGAACTGTGATTGTTAACCTTAATGCACGTGATTTATCAAATATTTTGTTTGCAAAGTTTGTGTATTGATAATTTATTAGATAACCCAAAGCCAAAAAGTATTTTCTTACGCTGTATTCTAAACATTGTCTTCACTCCAATCATCAGTGCTGCCTGTTATAAGTTAAAATTCTATATATTTGAAGATTTTTTGGGGGGGATGGCTGTTCAATTATGTTGGCAAATTTGTTTCTTGCTGTGCCAATACTGAATTATCTTAATTACTATGCTTTATGATAAATCTTGCTATCTCATAGAGTCAGTTCCCTCATCCTCCACCCATCCTTTTGATTCTTCAGCAGTTTCTTGGATTTTCGTGGGCCTTGATTTTTCACGTAAAATTTCAATTTCATATAAAGTTTAGTCACTGTGAGAGTCCTATTTTCAGTCACACCCCTGGTACAAGTTATTACAAAGATCCACCTGTTACTTTGCCTTTCCCACATTTTGATGTTTAATCTTTTCCATGAATTACACGAGAAACCTCATCTTTTTTTCAAAAATGCCATACATTTTTCTAAGCTAGTTTTAGTTATTTTTCTGTTACTTGCAAATAAGTCATGAATAATTAAATAGACACATATTTTATTGCAAATTATGAAAAACAAGAACCAACTTTTTAAAATGTTTCTATGGAGCCTTGGTGGTGTAGAGGTTAAGAGCTTGGCTGCTAACCAGAAGGTCAGCAGTTCGAGTTCACCCGCTGCTTCTTGGAAACCCTGTGGGGCAGTTCTACTCTGTTCCATAGGGTTGGAATCGACTCGACGGTGACGGGCTTGGTTTTTTTTTGTTTGTTTATCCCCAAAGCATCTAATATCATGCCTTAAATACTGCAGTGCTTGGTTAGCTTTTGTTGAACTGATCAGTGAAGAACAAATACCCTGGCATGTCCTTTATTCTGGTTGAATGCTTACGTTTCACACACACTATTATCACTTATTTTCTATGACACATTACCTGACTCAGTTAATACACCAGTTCTATCTACCATCTCTCTAAAAAGCTATTGCTGTGTCTTCAGAGGCTGTGATGTTTATGTCTGAAGCCCACAGAACAGGCCCAGCATGGACCTGAGGCAGATATCAAGCCAAGCTGGAAAAAACAATTTGTTCTTTTTTTTTTTTTTTTGCATGATTATGATAGTAGTTAATAGTCAAATTAGGTCATTTGGATCAATGTTACTACCAAGAAACTAGAAACTTAGGAGAAAATATATTTTTTTTAAATAACATTAATTGGAAGGCTTCAGAGAGGTGCAAGGAAATAAACTGTTGCTGAATCGAGATCCAAGAGAAGAAAACAGGGATTTGGCATCTGGGCTCACTTTTACCCAGCATGTTGCCAATTCCAGAGGAAGCACCTGAGAATCTGAGTAGCAAAGCCTAGCTTTCTATGATGCTAGGGGAGAACAAGAGGGTAAGGCCCATCAGTAAGGGGGAGGGGGGAGAAGACCAGGGGGACAGAGAGAGAGAAAACCAAGAAAGATTTTGGGATTTCATATCAAATTCATCAGTCCTATTAGCACTACCTTGAAAACCAAATGAATCATTTAAACATAAATAAGATTTAATCATTCCGCTTCTTAAAAACCACTAAAGGCTTCCCATTGCACTTGAAATAAAATCCAAACTTCTTTCTCTGTCTCTCTCTCTCTCCCCTTTTCTCTTCTCTTCCCTCTCTCTCTTCCTCTTCCTTCTCCCCCTCGTTTCTTTTTATCCCTTCCCCTCCTCTCTTTTATTTCTGCTCCCCCTCCCCTCTTTTCTCCTCCCCCTGTTCTCTCTCCTCCTCCCCCTCCCTTCTCTGTCTTAGTCCTCCCCCTCCCTTCTCTGTCTTAGTCCTCCTCCTCCTCTCTCTGTCAACCCCCTTCTCCTGCCTTACAAACTTCAGACTGGCACTTTCATTATTTTGCAGTGCTTTGCCACCAGATTCTCACAGGATTGTATCCTTTCCATCTATAGATCTCAGTTCAAAAGTTCACCTTTTCAGTTAGAACCTCTCTCAAGACACAATGTGAATTGCCCCTTAAACACCTCTGATGTACCCTCCATGTCATTTCCCATCGCATTACCCTGTTTCATTTCTTCAGAGGGTGTATCACTCTCTGAGACTGTCTCCTTGGGTGTGGTGACGACCACTTGATCCTAGCCATGGGTGCAACCTTCCCTGCGTGCTCCCTGTGTGAATTCTGCGCTGACACAGCATTGGGACATCGCAGCCCTAAATTAACACCAGGTAAAGCAGCGCAAGGATGCTAGTTGAACGGTGTTGAGGGGTCTTCCTTCTTTCAGTACAAACAGTTGACTGTGGACCGGGCTCGTTTCTCCATACCAAAGGCACGCACTCCTCTCTTTGTCACAGATGACTGCACTGGTTCGAACTCAGAGGTAGCCCTAGTCCCCCTACATCTCCCCCTGCCAAGCTCCTGCCTTTTTGCCCAAGGCGCCTTTGGACTTCTCTTCTCCCCTATCCTCTCACACTCTTCTTTGCTAATTTTACCTCCTGCTCATACTTTGGCCTCCTATGAAAGTGGCTTCATCTTCGCTTGTAACTGAATGGGCAGTTTTGGTTTTGCTTAGACTTTGTTTTTACACATTAGGAATAAAACCACTGACCTTTAACCTGTTCTCTTCAATGTAATTGATTTTTATCTCAATTAAACTCTTATATTCATGTCAAGTTCTGTGCTTCTGTATGTGTGTATATGAGTCTGTGACAACAGGGCTAGTCAAAATGTGTTCTTACTCTCTTCATAACGTGATGTCCATAGGAATTCATCATTAACAGGAAGAAGAAGAGATGAAGACTTCTCATTTCAGATTACAATTGTGGGCAAATCATTTCTTCAGGTTTGTTCACAAATATACTACTTAGAATGACAACGGAAAAATAAAAAGTGTATTAGATGTGCTTAAAACCTTGAAAAAAAGACAAGCTAATCCTTGTTGTTACTTGCTGTCCAGTTGATTGCAACTCATGGTGACCCCAGGTGTGAAAGAGTAGAAGTGCTCCATAGAGTTTTCATAGCTGTAATCTTTATGGAAGCAGATTGCCAGGACTTTTTATTCTGCAGTACCACTCAGTGGGTTTGAATCTTCAACCTTTAGGTTACCAGTCAAGTATAAACCATTTGAGTGAACTAGGGGCCTCAAGTTAATCATCATTAAAGATCATTATGACACTTAGAACTGACAAATGTATAAACAGGCAAATGTATACAGATCACAGCCTAACAGTAGTTACAGGGGCAGAAGGAAGGGAAATCATTGTTTAGATAACATTGAGTTTCTGATTTTGTGGATGGAAAATTTGGCCATGAATGTTGGTGAATGTTGCACAACATGATTATTGTAATTGATTTCATTAAATTGTACATGTGAAAAATGTTCAGTTGGGAAATGTTGTGTTATCTATATTTTTACAACAATAAAAAGAGAAAAAACTGATTAAAAGCTGTTAGACTATATCCACAACTATTTTGTAGGACACTAAATAGTTCAAAGTGATTTTAGAATCCTCTAAATATACTTTATCCAAATGTGTTCTAGTTTCAAAAAAATCATCTGGTTTGCCTTATTCTCACATCTCAATGAATTTTACTATAATTGCGACATGAAAAAAAAATCAGTATACTTGATGCTGTAGAACTCAGAAGATTTCTATTGGCAAAGGAGAGTGAATAACAAATAGCAATTACAGTATTATCATAGGCCTTGCTCAAACCCCTGGACAGAAAATCTTATGAAGCCTCTTTCTTCTTCCTATAACCGGATATCTTTATTGGCAAACATTCATTATTTTGGCTTTTAATTGAACTGTTTCTATTTTGATATGATTTCAATCTTGTACCTCTTATATTTCTAAATTTTCCCCACAAATTACCAGTGGTCATCTCACAGATCTGACATCCTCCCTGTATTTTTTTTTATTGAACTTTAGATGAAGATTTACAGAAGAAACTAGCTTCTCAATAAAGAATCAGTACATATATTGTTTTATGACATTGGTTAACAACCCCATGACATGTCAGTACTCTCCCTTCTTGAACTTGCATCCCTTATTACCAGCTTCCCTGTCCCGTCCTGCCCTCTAGTCCTTGCCCCTGGGCTGGTGTGCCCCTTTAGTCTCATTTTTGTCCTATGAGTCTGTCTAAACTTTGGCTGAAAGGTGAACCTCCAGAGTGACTTCATTACTGGGCTAAAAGGGTGTCCAGGGGTCATACTCTTGGGGTATCTCCAGTCTCTGTCAGGCCAGTAAGTCTGGTTATTTTTTGAGTTAGAATTTTGTTCAACATTTTTCTCCAGCTCTGTCCCGGACCCTCTGTTCTGATCCCTGTCAGAGCAGTCGGTGGTAGCCGGGCACCATCTAGTTGTACTGGACTCAGTATGGTGGAGGCCATGGTAGTTGTGGTCTATTAGTCCTTTGGACTAATCTTTCCCTTGTGTCTTTAGTTTTCTTCATTAACCCTTGCTACTGAAGGCAAGAGACCAGTGGAGTATCTTAGATGGCTGCTTACAGGCTTTAAAGACCCCAGACGCTACTCACCAAAGTAGAATGTAGAACATTTTGTTAAGAAACTATGTTATGCAGTTGAGCTAGATGTTCCCTGAGACCATAGTCCCCACAGCCCTCAGCCCAGTAATACGGTCCCTCAGGGAGTTTCGATTTGTCCATGGAGCTTCCATGACCTTACCCTGAACGAGTTGTGCTGGCTTCCCCAGTATTGTGTACTGTCTTACTCTTCACCGAAGTTACCACTTATCTATTGTTTACTTAGTGCTTTTCCACCCCCACCACTCCCCTCCCTTGTAACCATCAAAGATTTTTGTATGTAAACCTATTCATGAGTTTTTATAGTAGTGGTCTCATACAATATTTGTACTTTTGTGACTGACTTATTTCACTCAGCATAATGCCCTCCAGATTCATCCATGTTGTGAGATGCTTCACAGATTCATCATTGTTCTTTATCATTGTGTAGTACTCCATTGTGTGTATGTACAATAGCTTGTTTATCCATTCATCTGTTGATGGGCATCTGGATTGTTTCCATCTTTTTGCTATTGTGAACAATGCTGCAATGAACATGAGTGTGCATATGTCTATTCCTGTGATGGCTCTTATCGCTCTAGGATATATTCCTAAGAGTGGGATTACTGGATCATATGATGTTTCTATTTCTAACTTTCTAAGGAAGCACCATATCATTTTCCAAAATGGTTGTATCATTTTGCATCCCCACCAGGAGTGCATAAGAGTTCCGGTCTCCCACCAGCCTCTCCAACATTTGTTATTTTCTGTTTTTTTTTTAATTTGTGCTAGAAATGCCGGGGTGAGATGGTATCTCATTGTGGTTTTGATTTGCATTTCTCTAATGGCTAGTGACCCCATGCATTTCCTCATTTGTCTGTTAGCTGCTTGAATGTCTTCTTTGGTGAAATGTCTGATCATTTCCTTTGCCCATTTTTTAATTGGATTATTTGTCTTTTTGTTGTAGAAGTGTTGGATTTTGCTGTAGATTTTAGAGATTAGGCCTTTGCTGGATTTGTAATAAGCAAAATTTTTTCCCAGTCTGTAGGTTGTCTTTTTACTTTTTTGGTGAAGTCTTTTGATGAGCCTAAGTGTTTAAGTTTTAGAAGATTCCAGTTATCTAGCTCATCTTATGGAGTTTGTATGTTGTTAGTTATAGTTTGTATCCTGTTAATGTTGTGTATTAGGGTCTCTAGCATTGATCCTATTTCTTCTTCTATGATCTTTAGGGTTTTCAGTTTTATATTTAGGTCTCTGATCCATTTTGAATTAGTTTTTGTATATGGTGGGAGGTATGGGTCCTGTTTCATTTCTTTGCAGATGGACATCCAAAATGCCAGCATCATTTGTTAAAAAGACTGTCTTTTCCCAATTTGATGGACTTTGCACCCTTGTCGAAGGCCAGGTGACCATAGGTGAATGGATTTACATCTGGTTTCTCAATTCTGTTCCATTGGTCAATGTTTTTGTCATTGTACCAGTACCAGGCTGTTTTGACTACCGTAGCTGTATAGTAGGTTCCGAGGTCAGGTAGCGTGAGTCCTCCTACTTTATTCTTCTTCTTCAATAATGCTTTACTTATCCAGGGCCTCTTCCCTTTCCATATAAAATTAATTATGGTTTTTTTTCCATCTCTTTAAAGAAAGTTGTTGGTATTTGCATCTGGATTGCATTGTATTTGCAGATTGCTTTGGGTAGAATTGTCATTTTCACAATGTTGAGTCTACCTATCCATGAGCATGAGTTTTTTTCCATTTATGTAGATCTCTTTTGGTTTCTTGCAGTAGTTTTTGTAGTTTTCTTTGTATAGGTCTTTTACACCTCTGGTTAGATTTATTCCTAAGTATTTTATTTTTTTAGGGGCTTTTGTAAATGGTATTCTTTTCCTGATTTCCTTTTCATTATTCTCTTTATTGGTGTATGAGAATCCAACTGATTTTTGTATGTTTATCTTGTATCCTGCAACTCTGCTGACTCTGTTAGTTCCAGTAGTTTTATCGTGGAGTCTTTAGGGTTTTCTATGTACAGTATCATATCATCCTCAAATAGGGACAGTTTAACTTCTTCATTACCAATTTGGAAGTCCTTTATTTCTTTTTCTTGCCTTATTGCTCTAGCTAGGACTTCTAGCACAATGTTAAATAAGAATGGTGATAAAGGGCATCTTTGTCTCATTCCTGTTCTCAATGGGAATGTTTTCAGCCTCTCTGCATTAAGAATGATGTTGGCTATTTGTTTTGCATAGATGCCGTTTATTCTGTTGAGAAATTTCCCCTCTGTACCTATTTTATTAAGAGTTTTTATCAGGAATAGGTGTTGAACTTTGTCGAATGCCTTTTCTGCATCGATTGAGATGATCATGTGATTCTTTTCTTTCCTTTTATTTATGTGGTGGATTGTGTTGATTTTCTAATGTTGAACCATCCTTGCATACCTGATATGAATCCTACTTGTTCATGGTGTATATTTTTTGATATGTTTAATTCTATTGGCTAGAATTTTGTGGAGAAGTTTTGCATCTATATTCATGAGAGATATTGGTCTGTAATTTTCTTTTTTTGTGGCGTCTTTGTCTGGTTTTGGTATCAGGGTATTTCGGGCTTCATAGAATGAATTCAGAAGTGTCTCTTCTTTTTCTATGTTCTAAAATAGTTTGGGTAGTACTAGTATAAGCTCTTCTCTGTTTGGTAGAATTCTCCAGTGAAGCCACTTGGGCCAGAGCTTTTCTTTGGTTGGGAGTTTTTTTTTTTTAAACTACCTTTGCAATCACTTCTCTTATGATGGATCTATTCAGATTTTCAATATCACTTTGTGTTAGTTTGGGTAGGTAATGTGTTTCTAGAAATTTATTCATTTCCTTTAGGTTTTCAAAGTTGTTGGAGTATAGTTTTTCATAGTAATCTGTTATGATCCTTTTTATTTCAGTCAGATCTGTTGTAATGTCTCCCTTTTAATTTCTTATTTGCTTCCTTTCCTGTTTTTCTTTTGTCAGTTTGGCCAGGGTTTGTCGATTTTGTTGATTTTTTCAAAGAACCAACTTTTGGTTTCGTTGATTCTTTCTATTGTTTTTCTATTCTCTATTTCATTGATGTCTGCTCTGATCTTTATTATTTCCTTTCTTCTGGTGGTGGTGGGCTTTTTTGCTGTTCTTTTTCTATTTGTTCGACTTGTGTAGTGAATGTTTTGATTTTGTCCCTTTCTTCTTTTTTGATATGTGCATCTATTGCTATAAATTGTTCTCTGAGGAATGCCTTTGCTGTGTCCCAAAGGTTTTGGTGTGATGTGTTTTCATTCTCTTTTGATTTTAGGAATTTTTTGATTCCATCTCTGATTTCTTCTATTACTGGGTGGTTTGTAAGCAGGGTGTTATTCAGTTTCCATGTAATTGATTTTTTTTCCTTGCTCTTTCTGTTGTTAATTTCTACCTTGATGGCGTTGTGGTCAGAGAAGATACTTTGTATTATCACAACGTTTTGAATTTTGTCGAGGGTTGCTTTGTGGCCTAAGATGTGGTCTATTCTGGAGTATGTTCCATGTGCGTTGGAAAAGAATGTGTACTTTGCAGCTATTGGGTAGAATGTTCTATATATTTCTATGAGGTCAAGTTGGCTGATTGTGCCCTTTAGGTCTTCTGTATCTTTGTTGAGTTTTTATCTAGATGTTCTGTCCTTTACTGAGACTGGTGCATTGAAGTCTCCTACTATTATTGTGGAACTGCCATTTTCTCTTTTCAGTGTTGTTAGAGCTTGTTTTATGTATTTTGGAGCCCTGTCATTGGGTGCATAGATGTCTATTATGGTTATGTCTTAATGATGGATCATCCCTTTAGTCATTATATAGTATCTTTCTTTGTCTTTTATGGTTGATTTTGTTTTAAAGTCTATTTCATCTGAGATTGGTATTGCCAGTCCTGCTCTTTTTTGATAACTGTTTGCTTGATATTTTTTTTCCATCCTTTGATTTTTGATAGATTTATCTCTTTGTTTCTACGGTGTGTCTCTTGTAGACAGCATATTGATGGATACTTTTTTTTTTTCTTTATCTATTATGTCACTCTGTCTCTTTATGGGTGTATTTAGGCCATTTCCATTCAGTGTAATTGATAGGTGTGAGTTTACTGGTGTCATTTTGTAGTGCTTTTTTTTTTGTGGTGCTGGTTTTCTTTGTTCATCTTACTCTCTTGTGCTGAATTCGTTTTGTTTACGGATTTTTTTTCTCATTCCTTTTGTTTTCGTAGGTTTTGTTTTTACTGAGACTTAATGCTTTTCTTCTTTATTTTGGTGAGTAGGTTTGTTAACTTTATGGTTACCTTGAAATTTACCCTTATCTTGCTAAGTTTGAAGCAGTCTATTATTACTTGGTATCAGCTTACCTCCTCTCCATTAGAAGGTTCTATACCTACACTATTTATTACCTCTTTTATTGTTCTGATGCTGTTGTCGTTTACAGATTAACCTCTCTGGTTCTTGTTGTAATTCTTTTGATTTTGGATAGTCCTTGAGAGTATTTTTCCTAGGTTGGAGCTGGCTGGTATGATCTTGTGTCCTAGACTCAGCCTGCAGTCTGACATTGTTCTCAGACCAAAGGACTCCCTTTAATAATTCTTGTAAGTTTGGTGTAGTTTTTACATAGTCCCTTGATTTCTGTTTATCTGGAAATGTCCTAATTTCACCTTCATATTTGAACGAGAGTTTTGCATGATATATTATTCTTCACTGGTAATTTTTTTTCTTTCAAGGTTTTACATATATCATCCAATTGCCTTCTTGCCTGCATGGTTTCTGCTGAGTAATCAGTGTTTAATCTTCTTGTTTCCCCTCTGTATGTGACTTTTTGTTTTTCTTGAGCTGCTCTCAGGAGTCTTTCTTTGTCTTTGGTTTTAGTGAGTTTGATTATGATATGCCTTAATGATTTTCTTTTGGGGTCTATCCTATATGGGGTTCGTTGAGCCTCTGGATGATTAGCTTTTAATCTTTCATGATACTGGGGAAGTTTTCTGTCAGCAGTTCTTCCATGATCCTCTCTGTGTTTTCTGTTTTCTCCCCCTATTCTGGAACTCCAATGAGTCTCAATTTTTGCTTTTTACTGTAACCCATATAGTCCTCAGGGTTTCTTCATTTTTCCTCATTCTTTTTTCTGATTTTTCCTCAGAGTTGTAGCCAAGCATTTGTCTTCAATTTCACTGATCCTGTCTTCCACCATTTCAGACCTGCTCCCAGGTTTATGACACTGTCCATTTCTGAGATCTTGTTATTTATCTTTTGGATTTCTAATTGTTGTTTTTGTGTGAATTCTAGTTTTGAATTTATTTTGGCATTTGGTTCCTGTATTATTTTCCTGAATTCTTCCATTTTTTTGGTTTGTATTTTCAATGATTTTGTCTGCCTTTTTAATGAATTTGTCTATTTTTTCCTCATTTTTGTCTTCTTTTTGCTTCAACTCTTGGGTAACTCTGAATGTTAGAGATTTGAATTCCCTATCAGGTAGTTCTAGTGTCTTTTTCTACTGGAAAATCATCTTTTTTTTTTTTTTTTTTTTTTTTTATTTTGAACACCTACTGGAATCATGCTGTCCTTTTTTTTTATGTTGTTATGTTGTCTGGTGTCTTAGGTATTTTCCTCATTTACTGATTGTAGATTTTTTTTTTTTTTGTCCCACTCTTTTGTTTTATTTGGTTATGTCTGAGCATGTGGGCTGTGCATTCTTTGTTATTTGTTCATCTATGGGCATGATACTTCTGGTCTCCTTGTCCAATGGGCAGGGTCAGCAGCTTATCTATGGTGCAGCAGGGCAGGTCTAGCTGAAAGGGAGTTTTTGGGGTGTGTTGTTTGTGACACATACTAGGGCCGACAGGACAGGCTGGGAATCAGTGCAGTGTAGTTCTCGGTAGGCCATGCCTGTGCTGCTTGGGTGTGTGATGTTCAGTGCGTGGTGCAGGTAGGCAAGAGGAATGGGGGATTTTGTGATGTGTGGAGCTAAGATGGGTATGGGAAAGAGGAGAGTGAGTAGAGAGAAACAGTGGCTAAAAAACAAACAAAAATGGGTGCTAAGGAAGCTTGCCATTGGAGTGGAGAGATAAGGGACCAAGAAATGGAGAAAAACAAAAAGAAAAAGAAAAGAAAATGCATAAAAATAAATAAATGAAAATTAGAAAAAATAAAGAAAACAAAGTCCCCAGGGTTCCCACCAGTGTGGCTGCAAAGGCTGGGGAAGTGGCTCCCATGTTGCAAAGTACAGCCTGGCTAGAAGGGGAAGAGGTGTCACACAGGGCCATGTTTTCAGGAGACAGGAAGAGAAGGTAAGTATAGAGGGATGAGAAACTGAAAAATGAAGAAAGACAAAAAGGAAAAAACAGAGAAAAGATAACACACAAAACAAAAACAAAAAAAGACAAAAGAAATGTCCCCAGGGATCTCCCTGTACAGCTGCTCCCAAGCCACATGGAACAGCCTGGCTAGAAGAGGCTCCCAAGCCAGGAAAAGAAAAAGAGAACAAACAAATAAACAGAACAGAACAAATCAAAATAAGCAAACAAAAAAACCCCGTGGATCCCACCAGCATGGTGGTGCAAGCCAGGAATCAGTTCCACAGTCAAGCAGCATTTCATAGCCTTTCATGAAGAAGCAAAGATGGCACATGGAGCCAGGTATTTGAGAGAAAGGAGGGGGAGGTGGTGAGAGGTATGGAAGAAACCAAAAGAAGTGGAAAAAATGTAACACCAGCAACAACCAAATGGCACTCAGAGAGTCATACACTGTAGGCAGGTGGAATCCAAGCAACACAAAGGTGAAGCCGGTGCCTCCCAGCCAAGAGACTGTGGCCACAGGAAGCAGAGAAGGCTGAATTGGGGTGAAGAAGAGTGGAGGGTAGGAAATCATATATCACTGGTTACCAGTTATTATTTCTCCTTCTGGGAGATCTATGAAGCTGCTTTCCCATTCTCCCTGTTTTCTGGTCTCTGGCAGGAGTCCAAGATGGCGAATCCGTGTTGTGTTAGCTGATAGGGGACCTCTGCATGAATCTCTTCACTCTCTGTTCTCTGCGTTTCTCATTCCATTTGGTGCTTGGCTGTGTTCTTTATCTCTTCGTTTGATGTTTAGGCTTTCAGGATTGACATTTGTCTCTGTTTGACTTAGTTTTTCAGGTCTTTGCTGTGGAGGGATGGCATGGTGCTTCTGTCTATAGTGCCATGTTGCCTGGAAGTCTCTCCATTCTTAAGTTTTTAACAAACAGAATTTCAAATTACTTGTCCCCAAAATTCATTTATTCTTAAACAATTATTGTAACTTGAAGAACACTTAAAATATTTATATTTTATTCTCAACCTAATCATGGGAAGTGTACATCTCAAACCATTTATGGGGGAATAATCATGGTTAAAGCAAATCATCAGATGCTTGAAGATAGAATCTACCTGATGCACAGCTTTATTTTACTGTATCGAGCACTCAGTTTGTCGTACTGTGGTGGCTTGTGTGTTGCTGTAATGTTGGAAGATATGTCACCAGTGTTTCAAATACCAGGGTCACCCATAGTGGACAGGTTTCAGCAGAATTTCCAGACTAAGACTAGGAAGAATGACTTTGTGGTCTACTTCCGAAAAAATTGCGCAGTGAAAATCTCATGAATAGCAGCAGAACATTGTCTGATGTCTTAATCATCTGGTGCTGCTATAATGGTAATACGACAAGTGGATGGCTTTAACAAAGAGAAATTTTTTCTCTCACAGTCTAGATGGTTAGAAGTTCATATTCAGGGTGTCAGCTCCAGGGAAGGCTTTCTCTCTCTGTTGGCTCTGGGAGAAGATTCTTGTCATCAGTTTTCCCCAGGTTTAGGAACTTCTCAGCACAGGGACCCTTGGTTCAAAGAACACGATCCAATCATGGTTCATCATTCTTGTTGGTATGAGGTCCCTCTGTCTCTCTGCTCCTTTCTTTTATATCTCTAAAGAGATTATCTTGATACAACCTAATCTTGTAGATTGAGTCCTGTATCATTAACATAACTGACTCTAATGCTGCCTCATTAACATCGTAGAGGAAGAATTTACAACACATTGGAAAATCACATCAGTTGACAAAATGGTGGACAATCACATAATATTGGGAATCATGGTCTAGACAAGTTGACACACATTTTTGGGAGACACAATTAAATCCATAGTTTCTGATACAGTGCTGAAAGATGAGCCTTTCAGGTTGAAAGGTACTCGAAATATGACTGGGGAAGTGCTGCCTCCTCAAAGTTGAGTACACTTTAATGATGTGGATAGATTCAAGCTTTTGGGACCTTGATTTGCTGATGTGGCATGACTCAGAATGATAACAAAAAGCTGCAAATATCCATAAATAACAGAATGTGGAATGTACAAATTATGAACCAAGCAAAATTGGAAGTCCTCAAAAATGAAATGGAACACACAAAGATCAATATCCTAGGGATTGATGAGTTAAAATGGACCGGTATTGGCCATTTTGAATCAGACAATCATATGGTCTACTACTCTAGGAATGACAAATTGAAGAGGAATGGCAGTGGTGCATTCATTGCCAAAAATCATATTTGAAGATGTGTACTGAAGTACAGTGGTGCAGTGGTTAAGAGCTCAGCTGCTAACCAAAAGGTTGGCAGTTCGAATCTACCAGCCCTCCTTGACAACGCTATGGGGCAGTTCTACTCTGTCCTATAGGATCACTATGAGTCAAAATCGACTCGAAGGCAATGGGTTTGTTTTGGTTTATACTGAAGTACAATGCTGTTAGTAATAGGAAAATATTCATACGCCTACAAGGAAGACCAGTTAATTTGACTGCTATTCAAATTTACGTGCCAACCACTAAGGCCAACGATGAAGAAATTGAAGATTTTCACCAACTTCTACAGTCTGAAATTGATCAAACATGCAATCAAGACGCAATGATAATTACTGGTGATTGGAATGAAAACGGTGGAAGCAAAGAAGGACCAGTAGTTGGAAATACTTGGTGAAAGAAATGATGCCATAGATTGCATGATAGAATTTTGCAAGACCAACTACCTATTTATTAGAAATGCCTTTTTCAACAATATAAATGGTGACTATACACTTGGACCTCTCCAGATGGAACACACAGAAATCAAATCTACTACATCTGTGGAGTCAATGGAGAAGCTCAACATCACTAGTCAGAACAACACGAGGGGCTGACTGCAGAACATACCATCAATTGCTCATAAGTAAGTTCAAGCTGAATCTGAAGAAAATTAGAACAAGTCCAGACAGCCAAAATAGGACCTTGAGTATATTCCACCTGAATTCAGAGACCACCTCAAGAATAGATTTAATGCATTGAACACTAATGACAGAAGAACAGATGAGTTGTGGGATGACATCAACGACATTATACATGAAGAAAGCAAAAGATTATTTAAAATACAGGAAAGAAAAAAAGACAAAATGGATGTCAGCAGAGACTCTGAAACTTGCTCTTGAACATAGAGTAGCTAAAGCAAATGGAAGAAATGATGAAGTAGCACAGTTGAACAGAAGATTTCAAAGATTACAAAGTTAAGTATTATGATGAAATGTGCAAAGACATGGAGTTAGAAAACCGAAAGGGAAGAACACACTCAGCATATCTGAAACTGATAGAATTGAAGAAAAAACTCAAGCCTCTAGTTCCATTGTTGAAGTTTTCTATGGGGAAAATATAGAACAACAAAGGAAGAATCAAAAGAAGATAGAAAGAATACACAGAGTCCTTATACCAAAAAGAATTGGTCATCATTCAACCATTTCAGGAAGTAGCATATGATCAAAAACCAATGATATTGAAGGAAGAAGTCCAAGCTGCACTGAAGGCACTGGTGAAAAACAAGGCTCCAGGAGTTCACGGAATACCAACTGATATGTTTCAACAAACAGATGTAGCACTGGAAGTGCTCACTTGTCTATGGCAAGAAATTTGGAAGACAGCTACCTGGCCAATCAACTGGAAGAGATCTACATTTATGCCCATTTAAAAGAAAGTTGATTCAACAGAATGGGGAAATTATCAATCAATATCATTAATATCACAAAAGAAAATTTTGCTGAAGATCACTCAAAAATGGTTGCAGCAGTACATCTACAGGGAACTGCCGAAATTCGAACTGGATTCAGAAGAAGATGTGGAAGGTGGGATATCAATGCTGATGTCAGATGGATCTTGACTGAAAGCAGAGAATACCAGAAATATGTTTACCTGTGTTTTATTGATTATGCAAAGGCATTCAACTCTGAATCATAACAAATTATGGATAACAGTGTGAAGAATAGGAATTTCAGAACACTTAATTGTGCTCATCAGGAACCTGTACATAGACCAAAAGGCAGTCATTCAAACAGAATAAAGGGATAATGCACAGTTTAAAGTTAAGAAAGGTGTGCATCAGGGTTGTATTCTTTCACCATAATTATTCAATCTGTATGTGTAACCTGAGAAGATAGACTATATGAAGAAGAAAGGGCCATAAGGATTGTAGGAAGACTCATTAACAACCTTCAATATGAGGATGATACATCCTTGCTTGTTGAAAGCAAAAAGGACTTGAAGCACTTACTGAGGAACATCAAAGATTACAGCCTTCAGTATGGATTGCACCTCAACATAAGGAAAACAAAAATCCTCACAATTGGACCAATCAGCAACATCATGATAAATAGAGAAAAAATTGAAGTTGTCAAAGATTTCGTTTTACTTGGATGCACCATCAACACCCATGGAAGCAGCAGTCAAGAAATCAAATGATATGTTGCATTGGGCGAATCTGTTGCAAAAGACCTCTCTAATGTGTTAAAAAGCAAAGATGTCACTTTGTGGGTTAGGTGCTCCTGATCCAAGCCATGGTATTTTCAATCGCCTCATATGCATGCAAAAGCTGGATAATGAATAAAGAAGAAGGAAGAATTGATGCCTTTGAATTATGGTGTTGACCAAGAATATCGATTATATGATGGAGTGCCAGAAGAACAAATAATTTTGTCTTGGACGAAGTACAGCCAGAATGCTCCTTAGAAGCAAGGATGGCAAGAACTTTGGATACATTATCAGAAGGAACTAGCCCATGGAGAAGGACATCAAGCCTGGTAAAATAGAGAGCCAGCAGAAAAGAGGAAGACCCTCAATGAGATGAATTGACACAGTGGCTGCAATAATAGGCTCAAGCATAACAGTTGTGAGGATGGCGCAGGACTGGGCAGTGTTTGTACACAGGGTCAGTATGAGTTCGAACTGACTTGAGGACACCTAAAAACAACAACCCATGAAAAAAGATGATTGGCTGCCGTAGCAGAAATCTGATGATCACTTAGTTCACAGCTCCAATTTTCATCATTGATATGGTGCTCATTCTCTGGGAGGTTTCACTGACAGCACATGTATTATTTATCATGCAGGACAACTGAAGTGCATTGAGAGAGCTGGGGAGAGCTGTTTTGGTCTTTGTTGATAAGATAGATTACTCAAGCTAAGCCTGAAATTTTTAATTATGGGTGATTAAATGTGGTACCCCAGTTTGTAATTTGCATGTTTATACGTTAGCAGAATTAAAAAAAATCTGTATATATAGCAAAAGCACAGAGAACAATTACTAATACCAGAAAAGAGCCCTATGGAATATATGAGTTATACACTTAATAGCAACCATTAATGAATCCTCTGTTTAGAAAAATTAATATACAAATTGTTGCATATTAAAAATCACACCTCTAGTTTAAAATGTACATGCTCCAATGATTGCATTTTTCTGATGTTACTGTGGAAACACAATTTAACTCTATTATCTAACTTTATTATCTACTTCATAGTTTTGAGCGTGGTTAGGTAGATGTTTGCTTTTGTATAATGCTCTGTCATGATTCTTCATTCAATTTTCTCAGTTACAAAATGTTTTTTGCAGAAATTCACCCTCTTCAATGATTTTAAAATTTTCAAATTGGCTCAGAGTCAAAATTTTACATTACATATTAATAGGTATGTATGATTAAATATTATAATGGAGTAAAAAAGTGTTCAAAAAAATGAAAGATATAATGAGGACTCTCCTTTAAGCTTGTGTGATGGTTAAGGTTGTGCATCAACTTTGCTGGGCCATAACTGTCAGTTGTTTCGCTGTTACATAATGATGTGGTTTTGCAGTTATGCAATGATGTAGTTTGGCATTTATGTAATGCCGTAATTTGACCATTATGTAATAATGTATTCATCTTCCATGATGTGATCTGATATGATCAGTCAATCAGTTGTAAGGGGAGTTTTCTCTGGGGTGTGGCCTGCAACTAATATATATATGGACATTCTGAGAAGGCTTGCTCATTTACTCTGGATCCTGCATTTGGCTCATCATCGTCTGACCTCCATTTCTTGGGACTTGACCTATCAGCCTCCCTCTGAAGCTAGTGAGCCAGAGGCCTGCTGTCTGACCTGCTGATCTTGGGTTCATCAGCCCCTGCAGCTATGTGATTCAAGAGAAACCTCCAGCCTGATGCCTGAGCCATGGACTTGGGACTTGCCAGCCTCTGCAACTGGGTGAGGCATTTCCTTGAGATTAACCTTTCTCTTTCTCTGTGTGTGTGTATGTGTGTGTGTGTGTGTGTGTGTGTGTGTGTGTGTATATACTCTATATATCCTATATATATAGTTTTGCTTCTCTAGAGAATCCAGCCTAAGACATTTGGTACGGAGAGTGGTTCTAGAGAAACAAAAACATAAGGATGAGTTTTTTAAATTGGTTCTCATGTCTGAGTAGTCTTAAAGGCACTGATGAGTCTGTCTCCAGTAGTAAACAGGGCGCTGCTAATCCATGGCATGAGGTGACTATATTAATATGCAAAATATCACCACCAATAGATGATGTATTGATGAAAAGTGAGGTTCTGGGTTATCTCATTTTTGATACTTTTCTACAATTTGTCAGAATGAGAAGTATAGGGAAGCTGCTTGGTTGGTCTTACATTAGCTACACAAAGTAGTGAAAGAAAAAGACTAGCTCAGGGCTTCAAAATAACAGCTCAAACACCACAGAAAAGATCTCAAAGTTGCCACTTGTGCCCTGGAAGAAAGCCTTATTTCTTGTAGTAACAGAGCTGATATTGCCAAAAAACAAACCCAGAGTCTTATATACGAGTGGCTGAATTACAACACCAACTGAATCCCCAATCTCGAATGGTGCCTGAAGTTAAAGTGAGGGCATCAATTGGGAAGAAATGGGATCGTGAAACTTGGGATAGGGGCACATGGGCAGATAATCTAGGAGCTGGGGACATTGAACCCCTAAATTCCATTGAATCACTCCTGCCAACAGAACTAGCCCTCTTACTCCTTACCTGAAAAGATAACTCCATCTTTGTCTGCTTAGCCCCCTGAATCAGAAAAACTAATATCCCCTTCACCCCTATTTGATGAGATTAACCCAGCTGTGTGTAAACAGCCTTTGTCTGAGATATTGCCTGGGGCAGTGTCTGAGTCATTGCCTGGGACATCACCTAGGGTAGATGCCTTACAAGACATTGCTGAATGTTCCCAGGACCCACCCCTACACCACCTATTTTTGCTTCTAGACCTGTAACTAGACTTAAGTCCCAGTGAGTCCAGAGGTGAAGTACAAAGTGTGACCCATGAGGAAGTATGCTACACTCCAAAGGAACTTCTTGATTTTTCTAATATGTACAAACAGAAACCTGGAGAATATATGTGGAAATGACTATTAAGGATGTGGGATCATGGTGCAAGGAACATAAAATTGGATAAGTCTAAGTTTATTGACACGGGCCCACTAAGCACAGATTCTTCATTCAGTGCTTCAGCTCCAGAGATTAGAAAAAGATCTGATAGTTTATGTGGTTGGATTGCTGAAGCATGGATTATCCAGTGACCTACACTAAATAAAGTTGAAGTACCAGAACCTGTCTTCGTATACTGTAGAAGAAAGTATTCAAAGCCTTAGGGAAATTGGCATAATAGAGTAGATTTATCAAGTTAGACCCACAGACCTAGTGCCCAGAGGACACACCACTTACCACAACGGTGAAGAACAAATTTAAGAAGAGATCGGCAGCATCCTTAAAGACTGCTGTGATTGCTATTTTATGTAAGTCAGATATGACAGTGGGAACGTCCCTAACTGAATTAAGACATCTAACTACAATGGGGCTGATTGGACCCTGTGGTGGTAGGGGCCAAGTGGCTGCATTCTATTGACAAAGACAAGGTGGACGTGGCTACCGTAATGGACAGAAGAGTCAAAGCAGTAAACAGAACATTCTGACTCATATGACTACTTAGTCATGGTGTGCCTAGTATTGAAATAGATAGGAAATCTACTAAATATTTACTTAATCTGTTCAAAAGGAAGAATTCTAGATCAAGTAAACAGCACTCAAACTTGAAGTACCAGAATAGAGAGTCACAGCCCCTTAATCAATTCCCAGACTTGAGCTAGTTTACAGACCCCCTCAGGTCCTCTTCAGGAAGGCTACACTACACTGCCAAAAATTTATACTGTTCATCTTTCTCTCAATCTTTCCCAAAGGGAACTATGGCCTTTTATGAGAGTGACTGTTCATTGTGGAAAAGAAAATCATGGGAA
Organism: Trichechus manatus latirostris; assembly: GCF_000243295.1. Taxonomy (NCBI): domain Eukaryota; kingdom Metazoa; phylum Chordata; class Mammalia; order Sirenia; family Trichechidae; genus Trichechus; species Trichechus manatus. Next base: position 600,341 of record NW_004444105.1, read on the forward strand.
TTTTCAGGGATTACTGCATACTGGCTCTGAATTGACACTAATTCCAGGAGACCCAAAACATCACTGTGGCCCCCCAATCAGAGTAGGTGCATATGGAGGTCAGGTAATTAATGGAGTTTTAGCTTAGGTTCATCTCACAGTGTATCTAGTGGGTCCCTGAACTCATCCTGTAGTGATTTTCCCCATTCCAGAATGCGTAATTGGAATAGACATACTCAGCAACAGGCAGAACCCCCACATTGGCTCCCTGACAAATGGAGTAATGGCTATTACGGTAGGAAAAGCAAAGGGGAAGATATTCGAACTGCCTCAACCTAGGAAAATAGTAAACCAAAAGCAATACCACATTCCTAGAGGTATTGCAGAGACTACTGCCACCTTCAAGGACTTAAAGGATGTTAAAGGATGCAGAGGTGGTGATCCCACCATCCCAATTCAACTCGCCTATTTGGTCTATGCAAAAAACAGATGGATCTTGGAGAATGACAGTGAATTATAGTAAATTTAATTAGGTGTTGACTTCAATTGCAACTGCTGTTCCTGATGTGTTTTCATTGCTTGAGCAAATTAATAAATCTCCTGGTACCTGGTATGCAGCTGTTGATCTGGCCGATACCTTTTTCTTTTTTTTTTCCTTTTAATTCTGGTTTCAAATGAACACCAGAAGCAGTCTGCTTTCAGCTGGCAAGGCCAGCAATACACTTTCAGTGTCCTAATTCAGAGGCATATCAACTCTCCAGCCCTATGTCATAATTTAGTCCCCAGAGAACTTGCTGTCCTTTCCCTTCCACAATACATCATGTTGGTCCATTACATTGATGACATTATGCTGATGGGACCTAGTAAGGAAGAAGTGTCAATGACTATGGACTTATTTTTAAACCATTTGTGTGCTAAACCAAAAAAACCAAACCAAGCTGGTTGCTGTCAAGTTGATTCCACCTTACAGCCACCCTATAGCTATGAGCTATTTTCATCACAGTGAAATTTCTAGGCGTCTTGTGGTGTGGGGCATGTCGAGGTATTCTTTCTAAAGTGAAGGGTATGTTGTTATATCTGGTCCCTCCAACAACTAAAAAGAAGGCACAACACCTGGTGGGCCTCTTTGGATTTTGGAGGCAACATATCCCTCATTTAAGTGTGCTACTCTGGCCTATTTATCAAGTGACTCGAAAAGCTCTTTGTTTTGAGTGGGTGCCAGAACAAGAGAAGGCTCTGCAAAAGGTTCAGGCTGCTGTGCAAACTGCTCTGCCACCTGAGCCATATGACCTGGCTGAGCTAATGGTGTTTGAAGTGTCAGTGGCAGATACAGTTTCTGTCTGGCATCTTTAGCAGGCACCTATTGGTGAATCACATCACAGATCATTAGGATTTTGGAGCAAAGCCCTGCCATCCTATGCAGATAACTACTCTCCTTTTGAGAAACAGCTTTTGGCTTATTACTGGGCCTTATAGAGGCTCAATATTTGACCATGGGCCACCAAGTCACCATGCAGCCTGAGCTGCCCATGATGAACTGGGTTTTGTCTGACCCACAGAGCCATAAAGTTGGACTTGCACAACAGCACTCCTTCATTACGTGACAGTGATATATACGAGATCAGGCCTGAGCAGGACGTGAGGGCACAAGTAAATTTCATGAGGAAGTGGCCCAAATGCCCATGGTTTCCACTCCTGTCACATCACCTACCCTCTCTCAGTCTGCACCTACGGTCTTCTGGAGAGTTTCTTATGATATGTTGACTGAGAAAGAGAAAACTTGTGCCTCATTTACAGATGGTTCTGAGCAAAAAGCAGGCAGTACTCTAGAGTGGACTAGCACTGCAGCCCCTTTCTGGGACCTCCCTGAAAGACAAAGGTGAAGGGAAATCCTCACAATGAGCAGAACTTCGAGCAGTGCACCTGGTTGTTCAGTTTGCTTGGGAGGAGAAATGGCCAGATGTGCCATTGTATACTGATTTATGGGCTGAGGCCAATGGTTTGGCTGGATGGTCTGGGACTTGGAAGGAACATGATTGAAAATTAGAGACAAGGCGATATGGAGAAAAGGTATGTGTATAGACCTCTCTGAATGGACTAAAGAAGTGAAGATATTTGTGTCTCATGTGAATGCTCACCGAAGAGTGGCCTCAGCAGAGGAGGATTTTAACAATCAAGTGGATAAAATGATGCATTCTGTGGAAAGCAGTCATCCTCTTTCCCCAGTCACTCCTGTCATTGCCCAGTGGGCTCATGAACAAAGTGACCATGGTGGCAGGGATGGAGGTTATGCCTGGGCTCAGAAACATGAACTTGCACTCACCAATGCAGACCTGACTACAGCCACTGCAGATTGTCCAATCTGCCAGCGGCAGAGACCAACACTGAGTTCCCCATATTTCACCATTGTTGAGAAGATCAGCCAGCAACCTGGTGGCAAGTTGATTACACTGGACTGCTTCAATCATGGAAAGAGCAGTGTTTTGTTCTTACAGTAATAGGCACTTACTTTGGATAAGGATTTCACTTCATGGCATGCAGTGCTTCTGCCATAACTACCATCTGTGGACTCACAGAATGTCTTTTCCAGTCTCATGATAACACACACAGCATTGCCTCAGATTATGGGACTCATTTCACAGCAAATGAATCTGATCTCATCATGTTCCCTATCATCCTGAAGCAGCTGGCTTGATAGAAGATAGGATGGCTGAATAAAAACACAATTACAGTGCCAGCTAGGTGCAGTAATTTGTAGGATTGTGTCAATGTTCTCCAAGAGGCTGTATATGCTCTAAACCAGTGTCCAATATATGAGGCTGTTTCTCCCACAGCCAGGATCCACGGTTTCAGGAATCAAGGGGTTGATATGGGAGTAGCACCACTTACTACTACCCCTAGTGATCCACTCAAAGTTTTTACTTCCTGTCCCCTCAACCCTATGCTCTTCAGGTCTAGAGGTCTTAGTTCCAAAGCGAGGAATGCTCCCACCTAGAGACACAACAGATTCTATTGAACTGGAAATTAAGAATGCCACCTGACCACTATGGGCTCCTCATGCTTCTGGATCAACAGGTAAAGAAGAAAGTTACCATATTGGCTAGTGTGATTGATCCTGGCTACCAATGGGAAATCAGATTGGTGTTGCATATTGGAAGTAAAGAATATTATGTTTGGAATACAGGAGTTCCCTTAGGGCATCCCTTAGGAGTACCATGCCCTGTGATTAAAATCAATGGAAAACTACAGCAACCCAATTTCAACATGACTACTAATGGTCCAGACCCTTCAGGAATGAAGGTTTGTGTCACACCACCAGGCAAAGAACCATGACCAGCTGAGGTGTTTGCTGAGCCTGAAGACAATACAGTAAGAGTGGTGGAAGAAGGTAGTTGTAAATACCAGTTATGACCACATGATCTGTTGTAGAAACTAGGACTGTAATTGTTATGAGTCTTTCTTGTATGTGCATATCAAACCTTTTTGTTTTCTTCAGTTATAAAATATAAGACGTAAAAGGGGCTAGCACATTTTTGGTTGTACGTAGGTTAACTGCATCATGTTAGGTATCAGTATGACTTTGTAATTGTCTTTATTTAGATATTGTGTATGGTTTAAGGAAATGTGCACAGGTTCTAAGTTGACCAAGTGGTGGGCTGTGATGGTTAAGGTTGTGTGTCAAATTGCCTGGACTATGATTCTCAGTGGTCTGGCAGTTACGTAAAGATGTAGTTTGGTACTTATGTGATGTGTAGTTTGGCAGTTATGTAATGCTGTAATTTGGCAGTTATATAATGATGTAGTAATACTCCATGATGTGTTCTGATGAGATTAGTCAATCAATTGTAAGGGGAGTGTCCTTGGGTGTGTGGCCTACATCCAATATATATGAAATTTCTGGCAAACTCTCTGGCTTTTGCTCACTGTGGATCCTGCATCTGGCTTGTCATCATCTGACCTCCAGTTCTTAGGAATGAGCCAGCAGCCTACCAGATTGCCTGCTGATCTTGGGATTTGTCAGCCTCCTTAGCTTGTGAGCCAGTAGCCTGCCGTCTTACCTGCTGATCTTGGATTTGTTAGTTTCTGCAGCCAGTGAGCCGGTGGCCTGCTGACTGACCTGCTGACCTTGGATTCCTCAGCCTCCTGCAGCTAAGGGATTCAGAAGAACCCTCCAGCCTGACTTTGACCCACAGACTGGGACTTGCAGCCTCTACAACCCTGTGAGTCATTTCCTCAAGATAAATCTCTGTATATATACATACATGCTTCTCTGGTTTTGTTTCTCTAGAGATTGCAGCCTAAGACAGCTAGGATTTTAAATCAGAAAAAGTTGCTTGTGTCTAATGCAATTCAGGACATATCTCTGTTTAGAAATACAGAAAGATAGAAGGCAGACCACCAAAAAGAAATGAATACCAGCCTCATATTAAAAAAACAAACAAAAAAATTGTATATTCCTTAGTTTTCTTTCTGCTTTAAAAACGTGCTTTGTAGCATTTCTAATGACTAACTAAGGAAGCAACATGATACCGGGCATGTGGTCATCATGGATGTGTGGGACCACCATCAGCTCTGACTTTCACTTACCATGGGTGTCCAATTGGCTGTCAATACCATTGCATCCCTTTTACACACATATCCCGGGAGAGTTTGTAATACCCAGCTCCTACTAGGCTTCCAAGTATTCTGAAGACCAGCGTGCATTTCAACATCTTTCATCTTTGTATTCATGTTAGTTCCCAGTGCTTAGAGGTTATAAAACGGAGCCAATACAGAGAAGGAGATGGCTCCCGATTCTGCATTAAACCTGGAGCTGTACTTACGAATTCCCTAGACATCATGAATTTGCCAGAATTGGTGGGGAGGTCAATTTCCCCAGTTAGGTAGTGAGGGAAAGTGGGGCTCCCTGGTTGGGTGCTGATAGATACATGAAGACAGTATTTCTGCTCCATTTCTTTTTGTTTTTTTAATTTTTTTTTTTTTTTATTGTACTTCAGGTGAAGGCTTACAGAACAAATAGTTTCTCATGAAACAGTAGTACACATATTGTTTTATGACATTGGTTAACAACCCCACAACATGTCAACCCTCTCCCTTCTCGACCTTTTATCTTTTTTGGTGAAAATATACATAGCCAAAGATACACCATTTCAAAAATTTCTACATGCACAGTTCAGTGACATCAACTACGCTCTTCCAATTGTGCTGCTATTCTCACTTTCGATGAAGGCTTACAGAACAAAATAGTTTCTCATTTAACAGTTAGTACACATGTTGCCCTATGACAATGGTTAAAAACCTCACAACACATCAACACTATCCTTACTCAACCTTGGGTTCCCTATCACCAGCTTTCCTGTCCCCTTTTGCCTTCTGGACCTTGTCCCTGTACTGCTGTGCCTCATTAGTCCCATTTGGTTTTATGGGGCTGTATGGTGAACATCGGAAATAACTTCACCACTGAGCCAAAAGGGTGTCTGGGGGCCATACTCTTGGGGCTTCTCCAGTATCCTATAGGCCAGTAAATCTAGTCTTTTTTTGTGAGTTAGAATTTTGTTCTATATCCTTCTCCAGCTCTGTCCAGAACCCTCTGTCGTGATCCCAGTCAGAGCAGTCAGTGATGGTAGCCGGCACCATCTAGCTGTACTGGACTCAGTCTGGTGGAGGCCTTGGTAGCTGTGGACAATTAGTCCTTCAGACTCATCTTTTCCTTGTATCCTGTTCTCTTCATTCTCCCTTGCTCCCGAAGGGATGAGACCAGTGGAGTATCTTAGATGGCTGCTCACAGGCTTTTAAGACCCCAGATGCTACTCACCAAGGTGGAATGTAGAACATTGTCTTGATAAACTGTGTTATGCCAATTGAGCTAGATGTTCCCTGAGACCATGGTCCCCACAGACCTATACCCAGCAATTCAGTCTCTTAAGGAGTTTGAATATGTCTATGGTCTGCTCCATTTCTTATGCTAAAATCTTGAGTCAGGATGTTTTACTGAGATAACCTACTTACCAAAGAGTAGATCTTATGGCTTGTTGTTTTGGGGTGCCAGCAGTTGACTCCAACTCAGCTACATTATGTATAACAGAATAAACATTGCCTGGTCCCGTACCATCCTCAAAATTATTGGTATTTTTGAGCCCATTGTAGCAGCTGTTGTGTCAATCCCTCTCATAAAGGATTCCTCTCATTTGCACTGACCCTCTACTTCACCAAACAAGATGTCCTTTTTTAACAGTCGGTCTTTTCTGATGACATATCCAAAGCAAGAAATGCAAATCCCACCATCTTCTTCTCTAAGGAGCATTCGGCTATACTTTCACCAGTTGATTTGTTCGTTCTTCTGGCAGTCCATGGTTTGTTCACTGTTCCTTGCCAACACAAATCAAATGATCAATTCTTCTTCGATCTTCCTTTTTCACTGTCTAGCTTTCCCATGCGTAAGAGGCAATTGAAAATAGCATGACTTGGGTCAGGTGCACCTTAGTCATCAAATGTTATGACTAGCAGTTAGTAAAATAGGTTCTTAATAAGGGAGTCTGTGATTTGGGATAAGAAAAAAAAAATTTATTTTCACTAAAATAATTTTGTGAACAATTACACACCATTTTCCTCAGTTATGAATGTACATGGCATATCAATAGAACTCTCACCCATAAAAATTATAAACATATTCTGACTCATATACACTTGTTATAGATAGCTCAAAATATTGTTCTGTTTTTCACTGAAATCATAGTATTTATCGAATTTATTTCACCACCAGTCTGTTTATCATACTTTGGTGACTTGCATGTTGCTATGATCTAGAAACTATAGCACCAATATTTCAAATACCAACAGGATCATACATAGTGGACAGGTTTCAGAGGAGCTTCCAGACTAAGATAGACTAGGAAGAAAGGCTTGACAATCTACTTCCAAAAATTAGCCAATGAAAATCTTAAGGATCACAAAAGAATATTGTCTGACTTTCTTGCTTGACATGTCAGTGTGTTGTTGTTGTGTGCAGTTAAGTCAATTTCCACTTTTAGCAACCCTCTAGGACAGAATAGAACTGTCCCACAAGGTTTGCTAGGCTATAATCTTTACAGAAGCAGATTGCCAAGTCTTATCTCCCATGGAGCTGCTGGTAGGTTTGAACGGCCAACTTTTCAGTTAACAGCCAAGCACTTTACCATTGGGACAGGTCATTAGAAGGGCTGGATTGCTGGAGGAGGACATGTTTGGTGAAGCAGAGGGCCAGCAAGGGTGAGGGAGATCTTCAGTGAAAAGGATTGGCACAACAGCCACAAGGATGTGTTAGAACATGCTAATTGTAAGGATCGTACAGAACCAGGCAACATTTCATTCTCTTGAACAAAAAGTTGCCATGAGTAAGAATCAACTCAAGGACAGCTCTCTATCTATTAAATTTATTAAATTATGGTACTGATTAATCCCATTATAAACCAAATCAAATCTGTTGCCATTGAAATGATTCCGATGCTTAGGACAGAGTAGAACTGCCCAACAGGGTTTCCAAGGCTGGAAATCTTTACGGAGGCAGACCGCCACATCCTTCTCCGTGGAGCAGCTGGTGGGTTCAAACCACCGACCTAATGGACAGGAGCCAAGCACTTAACCACTATGCCACCAAGCTTCCTCAATCCCACTGCAATATCTTATTATTTAATGTGGTTAATAAAGAAGCACATTTATAATTGCATTTCAATATGATTTGTTTCATTGGTGATTATATGCATTTTATTTATGTGCTTAAATAATTATCCTGAGAAAAGGGCAATAGGCACACATTGCCAAAGGAGAATATGACAAAGTTTAAGAACTTTTGTCATGACAAAATCTTTAGTGGCAGGGAAAAAATTAGAAGTGTTTGAAGACAACCTCCTTTCTGTTTTAGTTTCCTGAAAATCTGAGATCCCTAAGGAGATTATCCTAATGAAGAGGCAGGTAGAGGTGAAAACAGAACAAAAGAAAAAGAGAATCTGGAGAAGCACAGACCTACACCTGCTATCAGGGTGGCAAGGCCACTGAGGGTTCTCTGGTGGGCGAGGTACATCTAGGAAGTTGGTTCCCCGGGCACTGGCTCCCAGAATAAGTAAAGATGAATAATCCAGCTTGACATGGAATAGAGGAACCCGCAACAGCAGAGGACAAGTTGGGCTAGTATGGATTAGCTCACATAACCTTGTTTTCTGGGCAACCGTGAAAACCTCCAACTCTCTACTTAGAACTGTGCAACCCTGACAAGGGAAAGGTACTTCCACAAAAGATAGTAATTGAATTTACTGCCATCACAGCAAAATGCTGGTGTGAAATCAGATTTATTTTGATTTAAAGAAAATGAACAGACATTTCTCCTATATTCAAGTTTATAGAAATTCAATCCCATTGGTTATACTATCTACTATTTTATTATTACTTTAGCATTTGTATTATTATCATTTTATGAAGTATTGTATTATTTCCAGTTCTAAATTTTGGTGGCAATGATGGAGCTTAATGTTTTTCATAGTTTTTGGAAACTATACTCTGATTTAGAAGATAATTTTGTGAACAATTACACACCAGAAGGAGGTATTTTGTAATAAATAACCATAATGACCTTTAAACATGTTTATATGAATATCAACTTTAATCATTCATTAACACATATGTATAAAGTATATACTATAGAATGTACCAGGCATGTGAAGCAACAAAGTCATGACCATAGATTGAGGCACCCGCACTACTTCTAAGCTCACATTCTAATAGGAGGAAGACAATTACTAGGTGAGTGATCACAATACCTTTGGGCGATGATTGGTGATGTGAAGGGGAATGATGAGACCTTATAATTGAGAGAAAGGGTGAAAGGGAGCAAGATTGGAGGCAGATGTCCAAGTGCAAGATGGCAGGGCTGTGGATAATTAGAGATACATTTGGTAGGTTGTTCTGGCAGGGCCTGCTGAGTAAATGAAGGCAGGGGACAGAGTAATCTATAATTTATTATCTAAACCAAGACACTTTTGAAAGTAAAAGGGGTTGATTATTATTAAGCCATGACGAACCATAGACAAAGCCGAAGTTTTGTTTTCCTTAACCTTGCAGGTAGTGCTGTGCTTATTTGGTGGGGGGAGCATGGAAGCCTGTTACGGGCAAATTTGGAGGAAGAAATCAAGTATTCTGTCTTAGTCATCTAGTGCTGCTATTACAGAAATACCACAAGTGGATGGCTTTAACAAAGACAAGTTTATTCTCTCACAGTCCAGTAGGTTACAAGTCCAAATTCAGGGCGCCGGCTCCATGGGAAGGCTTTCTCTCTGTTTGCTCTGGAGAAAGGCCCTTGTCATCAGTCTTCCCTTGGTCTGGGAGCATCATAGCACAGGATCCTCAGGTCCAAAGGACACGCTCTGCTCCGGGCACTGCTTTCTTGGTGGTATGGGGTCCCCATGTCTCTCTGCTCGCTTCTCTCTTTTATAGCTCAAAAGAGATTAGCTTAAGACACTACCTAATCTTGTAGACCTCATCAATATAACTGCAGCTAATCCATATTATTATATCATACTGATAGCATTTACAACACATAGGGAAATCACATCAGATGATAAAATGGTAGACAATCATACAATACTGGGAATCATGACTTAGCCAAGTTGACACATATTTTGGGGGGACACAATTCAATCCATGACATGTTCCCTTTAGGTGTTAAATCTGAAAAGCTTAATTTCTTCTCTTTCACTTTTTTCTTTAATTATTTTGAGACCTAAGTAAGGAGCTGAGACTTAAAATGGCCGTTAGAATACTACATACTATCAAGTTTTGCTATAAATTTGTACATTAATTTTCTAAAACAATTAGGCAACACTTTATAATTTTATATTCCAAATTTGCTGATATAATCAGTGAGCCAATTTATTTCATAAAAGCTTTTGTAAGTGACTGATGCAAGCATTAAATGTTATCATTAAATATGTCAAAAATATGTTTTCTTACTCTCTTTATTTTCCTTCCATAATTTGTTTACATGGGCCTGCGCTCATCATTTCAAAATCAGAATAATGAGAGCAAGGTATAATGGGTTTTAAGATTGCATTTTCTGTTCTGAGACTCCTATGATATTTGTAATCCATTTCAACAGTAGCACTTATCTTCCAAAGATAATTAAGTACATTCATTGTTCAAGAGATAGGCATAGAATTGATAAAATTTGTCCAATCAAGAAAAAAATAAATTTTTTTTTTCTTAATACACTACATTATGTATTGGGCACACAGATTCTAGATTAACACTGCATAATGTTCTATAGTACTGGTTTCCAAAGGTGGGCATGCACACCCCAGGGATACACAAAAGGATGATTCTGCTACAGGAAATATATATATACATAAAAACCTCCCATACTTTAAAGTTATGTTTTTAGGAATGCTGTATTAACATAATGTACATCATATATTATATCTTATACAGGTATTACCGTATCAGAGGAACCCTAGTGGCACAGTAATTAATTGCTCAGCTGCTAACCAACAGGCCAGCTGTTCAAATCCACCAGCTGCTCTGCAGGAGAAAGATGTGTCAGTCTGCTTTCTTAAAGATTGACAGCCTTGGAAACCCTATGGGACAGTTCTACTCTGTCATATAAGGTTGCTATGAGTCAGAATCATCTTGACAGTAAAGGTTTTTTTTTTTTTTTT
>NW_004444105.1:611101-660285 GCF_000243295.1 Trichechus manatus latirostris
TATATATATATAATTGTTCAAAAAGTGTTTTACTGATTCAACTGTGCTCTCAGAAATATCTGGGTGTCATTCTCTTATAGTGCCAATGATGATAGAATATGTTTTCACCTCCACCTGATGGGTGGGCCCTAAGTCTGTGCAGCCAGATATTTATCTGAGCTCTATATCCACCTTGGAAATTTCTAGGTGTGCTGAGTGCTTCCTGTTCATCCAAGGAAAAATAAAAATCTGATCAACCAATAATTTCTTGCAAGCCCTTAGGAAAATCACTTCAGCCTTTTAAGTCTCAGTTTCTTATCTATAAAACGAGAAAATTGAAAATGATGGCTTGTTGAACTAAAGCATGAATGAATAAATAGTGACCATAAAGATGGAAGATCTTACTTAGATACCTGGCATTCATTTCTATTCTCTGATACCTCATCTTTAAGCTCTAAACTAGAAATATAAAATTCTAATCCAATCTTTTAAAATATCACAATATGTGATCGAACTTTTCATGCTTTCTCTGCAAATATTTATGCACACATGTGCACATATTTTAACAGTAAACTGTAAATAAATGTCCCCCAAAAAATAGGGTAATATATTCACATAGGAAAAAGTAAACCATAATGGGCCACAATGTAATAAATTGGTTTTTCCACAATATTTATAGAAGGCAGGTAGCAAATATAAATTTTACTAAATCATCAGAAGTTCAGTTTCATGAGAAGAGTAATAATTAAAATAAATAAAGAAAAATCTGGAAAATTTTACCCCATACATTTTCAATTTAATGTTGGGGAAATATTAGAAACTAGATATCTGCATACCTTCTAAGATTTCCCCTATATTAAAAGATATTGAAAAATAATGAGAAATGTAATGCATGCAACAATATCTTGTCTTATAGCATCAAGACTAATTGTCATGGTTTGAATTATGTCCCCCCAAAAATGTGTATCAATTTGGCTAGGCCATGATTCCTGGTACTGTGTGATTTTCCTGTATGTTGTAAACCTGCCTCTGTGATGTTAATGAGGGAGGATGGGTGGCAGTTGTGATAGTAAGGCAGGACCTGATCTTCAAGACTGGATTGTGTCTTGAGGCAATCTCTTGAGATATAAAAGACAGAAGTGAGCAGTGAGACAGGCGGACCTCATACCATCAAGAAAGCAGTGCCAGGAGCAGATTGTGTCCTTTGGACAGGAGTCCCTGTGCCGAGAAGCTCCTAATCCGGGGGAACACTGATGAGAAGGCCGACAGAGAGAGAAAGACTTCCCCTGGAGCTGACACCCTGAATTTGGACTTTTAGCCTACTTTGACTGGGAGGAAATAAACTTCTCTTCATTAAAACCATCCACTTGTGGTGTTTCTGTTATAGCAGCACTAGATGACTAAGACACTAATATAACAAGTAGTTGAATAAGCCCCTGAAACTATAAATTTTAATCCAGTAGAGCCCTGGAACCATAAATTTTAAACAACTAGAGTAAGCCTTCACAAAATCAATAATGTCTATCAAAAATGTATTTACAAGTCATGGTTGTAACTATATTCCCATAATATAATTTATGAAATCATAATGAAGTACGTACTTCATAACATGGTTATAAAACTAGGAAAGCCATTACTGTATTTTATGGACAATAATTTAGATGAACTTCAATTTTGATTTCAAATGTCATAACTCTTGCCATGATTTGTTAAAAAAAAGTGCCATTTTCCTGTTTCTAGTCAGTGTGCACAGCTGTATTTCATTGCCAATTATCATCGTTTGAAAAAAACTTCTGAGGGTAGGTTTTGCTTGAAATATCTCCTCCTAGCGTGTACTATATAATATTTTGTAATATGTGACTAATACTTGACTAAAATCAGTGTGTGTCTCCTGTAGTGTCTACAGAACAACTAATCCAGTTAAACCCGGAAAATATTTTTTAGTCACTCAATGTTTTGGACTACATCACCATCATCATCATCATCATCATCATCATCCTTCTCTTTTTTTCTCCTTATCATCATCATCATTATCATCATACATTGTGCAAATATCATGTTTGTTTCTTTGTTTATCTATGTACTTACTCTAAGCCTTTATGTGCTAAACCAAAAAAAACAAACCAAGCCAGTTCAAGGTACCCCTTAAACTTTGGTGAACAATAAGCCTTGATTCAAGCATGACTCAAGTAGATGAGTGAAATGAACATCATGATAACCACACCAACAATCTTTACTTCACCACTGCGTCGAGAATGTGGGCTACAGAAGTGATTATTTTGGGCATAGACTTTATAATATTCCAACAATCACTAGGTTTTTTAAAGATGAAGCATTACAATGATTGTAAAATGATGTGGTCCAATGAACACAACCTAGAGGAGAATTATCTCAGGTTTTAGTATTTCAATATTCTTAGCAGTTGATTTGTTTTTACCTCATGAAGGTTGTAAATCATAGTACTGTTTGTCTTTCCTGCTTTACATTGACAAAATTCAGGCCTAAACACTGGCCATCTGTAGTGTCTTTAGAACTGTATAGCCTATTTCAAATATTATTTTCAGGAGGGGTCATGATGGCAGAATAGTCAGATTCTTCCTGAGGTCCCTCATACAACAAAGACCCCAAAAAACAAGTGAATCAATTATATATGACAATCTAGGAGCCCTGATCATCAAAGACAAAGTTGAGGAGTCTGAGCAGCAGAGGGAAGGAGAGACAGTTCAGAAGCAGGGAAGAAGTGCCAATCATGAGGTAGCTGGCACCCTGAGCAGGCTGGATTGGCTGGTGCATGCTGGCTGAGGCAAGCAGTAGCACTCGGGATGCATTTCACCAGTTGGGGAGAGACCAGGAAGTGGAGAGTCTGCACAAGCCTCCAGAGCTGGGGGAAAGTGGCTCTGGACCTGTGAAAGTTAAATGCAAGCATCTAACCTACTGAGTGCGGAGTAAGAATGACCTCTCCCCCTCCAGGACTTTTGCAGCAGAGAGGTGCCAATTTCCCCTCACCCACCTCCCTCCCTGCTCTAGTACAACACCCATCTGGTAGTATGCAACAAATGCCAATCCTCCTTAACGAGAACTAAGGGCTACCTGTGCCCAAACTTGTCTTGTGGCTTTAGGAAAAAAAAATAAAAATCAAGCCAAGCTGCCTAAACTGGGAACTCAGGACCATCCAAGCCCAAACCAGATTTGCACCTTTAAAAAATCACCATGACCCCTAGCCAGGAATTCAGGGCAGGCACTGCCTCTTTGCCTAGGAAATGGGATAAATGTTCTATGGAGTTCTAAGGCCCTTCACCCCTGCCTAGATTGTGTGGGCCCATTCAACAGCTTAGGCCTCCATTAGCACAGAACAACAGGGCATATATCTGAAGCCTATTTTCAACTACAGAAGCCAAGGGGGAGGTGCAGATTCCTGACATTTGACACCACCTTGCCCATTAAGCAGGGTCCTCACCCACCCATATCAGGGCCCTGAGGGCTGGTGATATCACCCATTCCATCTAGCCACTCACGACAGGCAACAGATAATAAGTAGGGCCTCCCAGTCCTTACAGCCTACAGCATTGGATACCCAAAGTCCGGCTGCAAAACCCAACCACCTACCCCTCTAGGGGACAGGGACATGCCTTCCAGCCAGCCACTCAGGGGCAGCCATCAGACCCCCACCTTGCTCAGCACATTGCTCCCTACTGGAGTCAGATACCTGTCCCTGTTCCAAACACCTGCCTATCTAGGATGGTAGATGAGAATCTGAAACACATACTTGGTAATTGATGGCCTGGACACCTGAGTTGAATCTGCACATGAAAAGTGAACAGACTCCTGGGCTCACACACTAGTAACTTCTCTAACCACCTGGTGACAGGACATGAGAGCTTCAAAGATGCCAATATCTAAAGTAGCTCACACTCCCAGCCTACTTGGGCGCATCAAAACAAAACAAAAAGTGAGGACACAGTAAGCAAACATACAAAAAATAAATATAATAACTTATTGATGACTCAGAGACAACAGTCAGTATTAAATCAAATAAAGAGGCAGACCATGATGTCTTCAGCAAGCAACCAAAACAAAGAATCAAGAAACCTCCCAGAGGAGGATAAGTTCTTGGAATTACCAGAGTTAGAATTCAAAAGATTAATATACAAAGCTCTTCAAGATATCAGGAAGGAGATCATGCAAAACTCAGACCAAGCCATAGAACACCCAGACAAAGCAATACAGAAATTCAGGAAAACAATACAAGAACAGAACAACAAATTTAACAGGCTGCTAGGGACCATAGAGAGACAGCAGCTAGAAATCCAAAAAACTAAAAATAAAATTTCAGAATTAGACAACTAAATAGAAGGTCACAGGAGCAGAATTGAGGCAATGGAAGTCAGAATTAGTGAGATTGAAGATAAAGCCCTTGATAACTATTTATTTGAGGAAAAATCAGACAAAAGAATTTTAAAAAATGAAGAAACTCTAAGAATTATGTGGGACACTATCAAGAGGAAAAACCTATGAGTTATTGGAGTACCAGAACGGGAGGGATAACAGAAAATACAGAGAGAATTTTTGAAGATTTGCCAGCAGTAAACTTCCCTCATATCATGAGAGACAAGAAGATATCTATCCAAGAAGCTCATTGAACCCCACATAGGGTAGATCCCAAAAGAAAGTCACCAAGACATATTATAATCATACTTGCCGAAACCAAATATAAAGATAGATTCTTAGGAGCCGCTAAGGATAAACAAAAAGTCACCTACAAAGGAGAGTCAGTAAGACTAAACTCTGACTACTCAGCAGAAACCAGGCAGGCAAGAACGCAGTGGGATGACATATATGAAGCCTTGAAGGAAAAAAATTGCCAACCAACAATTATATATCCAGCAAAACTGTCTCTCAAATATGATGGTCAAATTCAGGCATTTCCAGATAAACAAAAGCTGAGAGAATTTCTAAAATCCAAACCAAATTTACAAGAAATATTAAAGGGAGTCCTCTGGCTAGAGAACCAACAATATCAGACAACAACCCAAGACTAGAACACAGGACAGAACAACCAGAAATCAATCCAGATAGGAAAGTTGCAAAAACAAGTCAAAGCTAAAAGAATGAAAATAGGGAAACAGAAAGGTCAGTCAGTAAATAATGAAAATATTAAAACACAAAAGAGGGACAAAATAGTGTAGTCATAGAACTCCCATATGGAGAGGAAGTTAAGGCAATATCAAGAAATAAAAGATTGTTTTAAACTTAGAAAAATAGAGGTAAATATTAAGGTAACCACAAAGGAAACTAACAAATCTACCCTTCAAAATAAAAAAGAAGAAAAACATAAAGACTTAGCAAACACAAAATCAACAATAATGAAAAATATAAGAATACCTAAAGAGAAACGACTCAGCACAGAAAATTAAGTGGAACAAAGAAACTGTCAACACCAGAAAAATTACATAAAAATTACAGCAGTAAACTCATACTTATCAATAATTACACTGAATGTAAAGGGACTAAATGCACCAATAAAGAGACAGAGAGTGGCAGAATAGATTAAAAAAAAACACTGTTTGTCTATATGCTGCCTAGAGGAGACATACCTTAGACTGATAGACACAAACAAACTAAAACTCAAAGGATGGAAAAAATATATCAAGCAACCTGCCCTCAAAAAAGAGCAATATCAATCTCTGATAAAATAGACTTTAAAGTAAAATCTGCCACAAAGCATAAAGAAGGACACTATATAATGATTAAAGGGTCAATACACCAGGAGGCCATAACCATAATAAATATATATGTAGTCAATGACATGGCTTCAAAATACATAAAACAAACTCTAACAGCATTGAAAAGAGAAATAGACGGCTCCACAATAATAGTAGGAGACTTCAACATACCACTTTCAGTGAGGGAGAGAACATCTAGAAAGAAACTCAATAAAGACACGGAAGATCTAAATGCCACAATCAACTTGACATTATACACATATACAGAACACTCCACCCAACAACAGCTAAGTATACATTCTTTTCCAATGCACAAGGAACATTCTCTAGAATAGACCACATATTAGGCCACAAAGTGAGCCTTAAAAGAATTCAAAACATCGAAATATTACAAAGCATCTTTTCTGACCAAAATGCCACAGAAGTAGAAATCAATAAAAGAAACAGCGAGGAAAAAAAATAAATTTATGTAAATTGAACAACACCTTGCTCAAAAACTGCTGGGTTATAGAAGAAATCAAGAATGGAATAAAGAAATTCATAGAATCAAATGAGAATTAAAACACATCCTACAAGAACCATTGGGACACAGCAAAAGCAGTGCTCAGAGGTCAATTTATAGCAACTAATGCACACATCCAAAAAGAAGAAAGGGCCAAAACCAAAACATTAACCATACAACTTGATCAAATAGAAAGAGAGCAGCAAAAGATGCCCTCAGGCACCTGAAGAAAGCAAATAATAAGGATTAGAGCAGAATTAAATGAAATAGAGAATAGAAAAATAATTGAAAGAGTCAGTAAGACCAAAAGTTGGTTCTTGGAAAAGATCAACAATATCGATAAACCACTGGCCAAACAGACAGAAAAAAAAGGAGAGGAAGCAAATAACCTGAATAAGAAATGAGATGGGCAATATCACAACAGATCCAACTGAAATAAAAAGGATCATAACAGAATGCTAAGAAAAATTACACTCCAACAAATTAGAAAACCTAGAGGAAATGGACAAATTTCTAGGAACACACTACCTACCTAAACTAACACAAACTGAGGTAGGAAAACTAAATAAACTCCTAACACAAGAAGAGACTGAAGAAGTAATTTTAAAAACTCCCAATAAAAAAAGCCCTGACCTTGAAGATTTCACTGGAGAATTCCACCAAACTCTCAGAGAAGAGTTAACATCAGTACTACTGAAGGTATTTCAGAGCATAGAAAAGGATGGAATACTCCTAAACTCATTACATGAAGCCAGCATAACCCTGATACCAAAGCCAGGTAAAGACACTGCAAAAAAAGAAAACTATAGACCAATATCCCTCATGAACATAGATGCAAAAATCCTCAACAAAATTCTAGCCAATAGACTTCAACAGTATATCAAAAAAAATAATTCATCATGACCAAGTGGGATTCATACCAGGTATGCAGGGATAGTTCAACATTAGAAAAGCATCAAGGTAATCTATCACATAAATAAAACAAAAGATAAGGACCTCTCAGTTGTATCAATTGATGCAGAAAAGGCATTTGACAAAGTCCAACAACGATTCCTGATTAAAACACTCAGCAAAATAGGAATAGAAGAGAAATTCCTCCACATAACAAAGGGCATTTATACAAAGCCAACAGCCAACATCTTTCTAAATGGAAAGAATCTGAAAGCATTCCCCTTAAGAATGGGAACCAGACAGATTCCCTTCATCACTACTCTTATTCAACATTGTGCTAGAGGTCCTAAGCAGAGCAATAAGGACATCCAAATTGGTAAGGAAGATGTAAAAGTATCCCTATTTGCAGATGATATGATCTTATACCTAGAAAACCCAAAAGAATCCACAAGAAAACTATTGGAACTAGTAGAAGCTTTCAGCAAAGTATCAGGATACAAGATAAACATACAAAAATCAGCTGGGTTCCTCTACACCAACAAAGAGAACTTCGAAGAGGAAATCACCAAATCAATACCATTTACAGTAGCCCCCAAGAAGATATGGTTCTTAGGAATAAACCTAATCAGAGATGTAAAAGACCTATACAATGAAAACTGCAAGACACTATTGCAAGAAACGAAAACAGACTTACATAAGTGGAAAAACATACCATTAGAAGAGTCAACATTTTGAAAATGTCAGTTCTACCCAAAGAGATCTACAGATACAATGCAATCTCGATCCAAATTCCAATGACATTTTTTAATGAGATGGAGAAACAAATCATGAACTTCATATGGAAAGGGAAGAGGCCCCGAATAAATAAAGCACTACTCAAGAAGAAGAACAAAGTGGGAGGCTTTACACTACCTGATTTTAGGACCTATTACACAGCCACGGTAGTCAAGACAGCCTGGTACTGGTACAACAACAGATACATAGACCAATGGAACAGAATTGAGAACCCAGACATAAATTCACCCACCTATAAGCAGCTGATATTTGGCAAAGGCCCAAAGTCTGTTAAATGGGGAAAAGATAGTCTCTTTAACAAATGGTGCTGGCAAAACTGGATATCCACCTGCAAAAAATGAAACAAGACCTATACTTCACATCATGCACAAAAACTAACTCAAAATGGCTCAAAGACCTAAATATAAGATCTAAAAGGATAAAGATCATGGAAGAAAAGAATAGGGGCAGTGATAGGAGCCCTAATACATCACATAAATAGTATACAAACCATAAGTAACAATGAACAAACACCAGAAGAGAAACTAGATAACTGGGAGCTCCTAAAAATCAAACACCTATGCTCATCAAAAGACTTCACCAAAAGAGTAAAAAGAGAACCTACAGACTGGGAAAAAAATTTTGGCTACGACATATCCATTAAGGGTCTAATCTCTAAAATCTACAGATACTGCAACACCTCAACAACAAAAAGATAAATAACCTAATTAAAAAATGGGTAAAGGATATAGACAGGCACTTCACTGAAGAAGACATTCAGGCGGCTAACAGATACATGAGGAAATGCCCAGGATCATTAGCCATTAGAGAAATGCAAATCAAAACTTCAAAGAGATACAATTTCACCCCAACGAGGCTGGCACTAATCCAAAAAACAGAAAATAATGAATGTTGGAGAGGCTGTGGAAAGACTGGAACTAGAGAAATAAGAGCTGTCACACGAATAAATATATGCACACCCATGTTCATTGCAGCACTGTTCACTAGTAAAAAAACAAAAAGAATGTAGGTACCTGTCAACAGATGAATGGATAAACAAATTTTGGTACATACACACAATGGAATACTACACAAGGATGAAGAACAATGATGAATCTGAGAAACATCTCACCACATGGATGAATCCGTAGGGCATTATGCTGAGTGAAATAAGTCAGTTGCAAAAGGACAAATATTGTATGAGACCACTATTATAAGAACTCAAGAAAAGGTTTAAACACAGAAGAAAGCATTCTTTGATGGTTATGAGGGTGGGAAGGGAAAGGAAGGAAACTCACTAACTAGATAGTAAACAAGGATCATCTTTGGTGAAAGGAAGGACAACACAAAATACAGGGGAAGTCAGCACAACTGGACAAAAGCAAAACTAAGATTCTTAGACACATCCAAACACTTTGAGGGACAGAGTAGCTGTGGCTGGGGCCTGGGGAACATAGTTTTGGGAGACATCTAGGTAAATTGGCATAACAAATTTTATTAAGAAAATTTTCAGCATCCCACTTTGGTGAGTGGTGTCTGGGGTCTTAAAAGCTTGCGAGCGGCCATCTAAGATGCATCCATTTTTCCCAACCCACTTGGAAAAAAGGAGAATGAAGAACACCAAAGACTCAAGGAAAATATTAGCTCAAGAGACAATAGGGTCACATATACCAGAGACTCCAACAGCCTGACACCAGAAGAACTAGATGGTGCCTGGCTTCCACCAATGACAGCCCTGACAGGAAACACAACACAGAGTCCGAGAAAGTGTGGAGCAGAACTCAAATTCACATAAAAAGACCACACTTAATGGTCTGACAGAGACTGGAGGAACCCCTGAAACTATGGCTTCTAGGTGCTCTGTTAACCCAAAAGTAAAACCATTCCCGAAGCCAACTCTTCAGACAAAGATTAGGCTGGACTATAAAACAAAAAATAATACCAGTGAGGAGTGTGCTTCTTAGTTCAGTCAGTCACAGGACACCAAATGGGCGGCTCCTGTCCACAGGTGGGTTGAGAAGGCAGAAAGGGACAGGAGCTGGTTGAATGAACACAGAAACCTGGGGTGGAAAGGGGGAGTGTGTTGTCACATTATAGGTATTGCATCTAATGTCGCATAACAATATCTGTATAAATTTTTGTATGAGAAATTAACCTGAGCTGTAAACTTTCACCTAAAGCATAACTAAAAAAAATACACATATAATTTTCACCCTGAGCTCTAATCTTTTCTGCCTTTATTTTCCCTTTAGCACTATTCCTTTGATTCTTTTTTCCTATTTGTTGTATTACATGTCTTTAAACTTTCTCCAAGTGTTTTGGAATAAATTGAGAGAATAAGCATAGCAAATAAAAGAATTAAATAATTGAGTTTTAATAATAAATATACATATGTTTATTCCAAGGTATTTTCTCTCTGTGCTTCTGAACCATCATGATTTCCCAAGTATTTATTCAAAATACCTCAAGATCATGGTTAAAGCTGAGATCTTGAATGAAGCTAAAGTTGGATTTTACTACCTGCTCTCCAACCTTGGTCATCTGCACACAGGCTCTCTGCTGTGCCTTCAAATTTGGAGCACTGGGGAAATGCTCCCTTAGTTCTTGGCTTAACTACTCCTCAATTTAATGGTATGGCTTCTTGTCAGCTGTATCTCCCAGTATTTTGGCTCTAGGACAGTTTGGATGACTCATCACAAGGCTTCTAAATGTCTCTTACTGCCTTCTCTGCACTCGGTTGTGAGTGAGGGTAAGAAGGTAGTAAGAGCCTCAGATGTAGTCAGAGTGTAGCCATCACACCAGAAGCAAAATGCACCAGAGGAAATGAGCATTTCTCAGAGACAGCTTTTTTTCATCTTTTCTCTCTGTAATGCTGCCCTGAAGGTAACAATTCCTCAGGATAGTGGTGCTTACTTAATATATCACAACAGAGAATATTTTTGAAATAAGTATATTTATTTGAAGCTTTCATAGTTTATCTTTCATGAAATTATTAAACACTTTTAAGCAAGTGATACAATATCAGCAACTCATATATATTTATATTACTCCTGTTGAATATTAGCATATATACTTTGATGACAGCATAGCAGACAAATTATAGGGATGGTACCATATAGAAGGCATATGTCCGTTGTTTATCCTCTAGAAGGGAACACTAGGTTTTGTTTTGAAGAGACCATTGGCAAGCTCTTAGCATAACCTAAATAACTTAGATGATGCATGTCCACAAATAACTCTCGATCCACAGAAAGAGAAACTATTTCTTAACATAAGAAGTTGGGGAGGAGGGAAATATTCTAAGCACTTATTTTGGGCTAGACGGATAGTATATGAGGGTAAGTGATTTTTAAACCAAATACCTTAAGTCCCTGTAAGTCTCCACTGCCCATATTTCAAACATTACTCTAGTTATAAGGTATAATTGGTAAGATTTGGGAGGTAATGTGACATTAGGAACAGGAAGGAAGGAAAAAAAAAAGACTTTTTAAGACAACTGTTTGTTTTTCAGGCCACACTCTTGCTACTCTACTCCAGCTAGAAAGGCTAGCAAGATGTGTAGTTGACTTTCTCAATGAGTGTTTGGAGATCTAACCAGTCTGGGACCCAACCAGAAAGGTCATCAGATTCCCAGAATCCCAAAGCTTCTCAGTCATTTGTTTGAATTTCCAAGGTTTGTAAGCACTTCCAGGCCTGATTCAAATAAGAAGCCTCTCAGTCTAGGAGAATCCTCCCTCTGCTATGAGCAAGAGCTTCTTGTGGAGCACCATGAACTTGGAAAGCATATACTGTTTGTAGAGTTAATGCTGAGAGAAACCCAGTTCCTGAGGGTGGGCTTCAGAGAATGTCTTGAAGGACTTGATGCGTTATGATGGGGTTTCTCCAATAAGATTTCTATTCAGTTCTGTATATGCTAATTGGAAGTTTATGGCCAGGCTAAGAAACTGGGGAAATCATATTGCCGGGAGTAGAAGCTACTTAATCCGTGAACAATATTGTGGAAAAGCAACTTAATGGATGGAGAAGGAGCTACCTACAGGAAAGGGGAAGAAAGATACTTGGGGACAGAGATTATTTTATGAGTACATGTGACAGCCCTTGTAAGGTTTTGGAGGTAAGTGAAGGATCTGAAGGCAGGCTGGAAGGATCTGACGGACTATAAGAAAGTTATTTCTTGTGAAATACAGAAACTGGTAGCTCAATCAAGAAGCAACGGCTCAGCCAAAAGAAAGCATAATTATAGACTTCAGGAGATCACCTGGGATCCTGCAATTAAGGCTGTCAGCCTAAGAGAGGGGCAGTGAAGAAATTATCTGAGATGGAGAACAGTTGGGGTACTCATCATGAGAGATACTACAGCCAATATTTGAACCTACTGCCAGTTGTTCCCCTAAGGTAGTGCACATGTATAGGATATTGCCATGGTAAACTGAGGTAAGAAATGATTAGGCAGATAACGTGACAGAGAGGTGTGCGGAGGGTGAGGAAAGGAGTCCTTGGCTGGCCAGAGAATGCCTCCCTCTTGCTCAGTTCGAAAATTGCCCTGAGAAACCTTTACAGTTATGTTTTCTTACACCGAAGTGGGCAATGAGGAAGCTAGAGGAGACTCCCCACAATAATCTTCAAGAAAAAAACAGAGAACAAAATCATGAAGTTTCAACTCCAGAATATCGCTCCACTTAGTAAGTGTAGATCCCCTGGCATTGTCTCTCCCTTTGCTAAAAACCTGTAGCATGTATGCCAGTGAGCTGAATTGTTTGAGGCATGGAAAGATTTTTTTTTGTTTTCTGCTTTTTAAACCAGTAGTGTGATTGGTTAACTAGAAGATCTATAATGGAAGATGATAAAAGTTCTTCAAATAACGATTTCCTGCTGGTGAAGAATACCTGGGAGAGAGAGAGATATTGAAGACTATCAATCCAAATGGCATAATAAGCTCATGCTTCAACAAAAAATAAGATTTAAAAACAATTTCATTCAGCAGAAATTACATTGAAATGCCAAATATTAAGTGCAGATTGAGTCAAAGATGCTGGGCTGGAAAGCTGGAAGCCAGCAGTGAGAGCTGGGCGTACAACTCCTGTAGAATCCAGGAAATACAAAAATTGTATCCAAGAAGGGATCCAGAGTCTAGCAATGCTGATTGGAGCTAGGCTATCGGGCGGGGTTTCCTAGCTCCCAAACTGAGACCATGTAAGGCATTCACTCAGAATGCAACAAAGAGATACAGACATAAAATACGTTAAAGGGCAGTTAGGAAACATAGAGGATAGATAGAGACACTTATATCTGGGCTACTCAGAGTATCAGAAGAAGAGAATGGAGAAAATGAAAGAGACCAATATTTGAAGAGATCATGGTTGCAATTTTCCAAGAAATAGAGGTAAGGTTTCCAGTGAAAAAAAGAAACAAAAACAAAACCTCCTGACTTCCAAGCAAGATAAATAAAAATCAATCTGAACCTATACACATTGTAATGGAAGTGCAAACCCAAACTCACTGCTGTTGAGTTGATTCTGACTCATAGTGACCCTATAAGACAGAGCAAGTTTCCAAGGCTATAATCTTTACCGAAGCAGACTGACACATCTTTCTCCAGAGGAGCTGCTGGTATGTTTGAACCATCAACCTTTTGGTTAGCAGCCAATTGCTTTAACCAATATGCCTCCAGGGCTCCTTAGTGAAAGTGCAGAATTAAAAAAAAAAACAAATTCTAAGAGAAAAATAAAAGCCAGTGGAGAGAGCATACAAATTATCTACAAAATACTGGAGCAGATGACTCAATAGCTGGGTAGGTGCCGGGGACAAAGGACTACTATCTTCCAACAGGGAAGAGAAAACCAGTATACCTAGAAATGTGTATCCTAACACGCCATCCTTCAAGAGTGAGGGCAAAATAGGGAATTGTACAAAAATACAAAAGCAAAACTATTTTACTGCCCTCAGACACTGAATAACAGAACAATATACCTGAGCAAGAAGGAAAATGATCTAAAGCGAAGGTGTGAAAGCAAAGCAAAGCAAAAAGCACAGGTATTGATAAAATATTATTATACATTTACTATAGACTGTAAAACAGGTACAGTAATTACTGTTTGAAAAGTAAACCTGAAAACCATCTCTAAGCAATATTAAGACTAAGGCTGTTCATGGTTGATGGGTACCTTAAACAGGTGATAACATCACTTGAAGGCTCTTGTGTTCTTGGGAAGAACAAAAATACTAAGTATCTGAAATTGCTCAGAAAAAAAATCTAGCTAACATTTATGTACAATTCAAGTGTCATCATTAGAAGAATAGAAAAACATAACTGAAGTATTGTGTGGTTAAGAGCTAGGCATAACTCTAAGCCCCTGAGTTTGAGTAATGTTTCTGCCATCTATGAGTTTGAAGATGAAGGACAAGTTTCTGGACCTCTCTGTGCCTCAATTACCTTAGCTTTAAAATGAGAATTTGAATACTACTTACTTCATAGATTTTATATGAGGATGAGATGCATCAATGACTGTCAAACTACAGTAAAAATGGTTTTACTGGGGAGGATGTCTTAGCTGAAAAAGATGGAATAATCTCTTCAGATGGGAGTGAGAAGTTTGGTTCTCTTGGCAAGAATGATTCAACAGAATTTAGGGGCTCAGTGTCCCCAGCTTCCTGACTATCTCTTATGTTCCCATCCCCAGTTTCAAGATCCCATTTCTTCCCAATCAATGCCCTCACTTTAACTTCAGACACCATTTGAGGTTAGGAATTCAACTGATGCTGCACATTCTTACGGTAAGATTCTGGGTTTGGTGTTCTACAATATCAGCTCTGTTACTACAAGAAATAAGGCTTTCTTCAAGGTCTAAAGTGGCTCTTTTGAGGTTGTTTTTGTGGCGATTGAGCTGTGACTCTGCAGTTCTGAACTCTTTCTTCACCACTTTGTCTAGCGAAAGTAGGACCAACCAACTAGCTTTCTCATACTTCTCATTCTGACAAAATTGTGGGAACGTATCAAACTTGTGATCACCCAGAGCCTGGTGGTGATATTTTGCATATTTCTATTGCCACCATCATGCCATGGATTAGCAGTGCTCTCCTTACTACTGGAGGCAGACTCATCAACATCTTTAAGGCTAACCAGACTTGAGAACCAATTCAAAAATCTCATCCTTACAGTTTTGTTTCTCTAGAACCACTCTTGTTATCAAATGTCTTAGGCTGGCTTCTCTAGAGAAGCAAAACCAGTGAAGTGTGTGTATATATATATATATATGTATATATATACATAGATATGTATATATATACATATATACATAGATATGTATATATATACATATATACATAGATATGTATATATACGTATATGTATATACACGCTTCACTGGTTTTGCTTCTCACATGGTTGTAGAGGTCGGCAAATCCCAAGTCTGTGGGTCAGGTGTCAGGCTGGAGGATTCTACTGACTCACATAGCTGCAAGGGTGATAAACTCAAGATTGGCAGGTCAGATGGTAGGCTGCTGGCTCATGGGATGCAGAGGCTGACAAATCCACAATTGCTAGGTAAGATGGCAAACTGCTGGCTTACAGGGTGTGGAGGCAGACGAATCTGAAGATCAGCAGGCAATATGGCAGGCTTCTGGCTCAAGTCTCAAGTACTGGAGGTTGGATGATGATAAGCCAGTTGCAGGATCCAGAGCGAGCAAAAGCCATTGAGCTTTACCAAACATTCATATATTGGATGCAGGCCATACCCCCAAGGAAACTCCCCTTATAACTCCATTTTCAGATCACATAGTGGACGTGTTTACATTATATCACAAAATGGAGGATAACTACATCATAACATAACTGTCAAACCACTGAGAATCATGGCCCAGCCAAGCTGACACACAGCCTTAACCAACCCACTACCCAAATGGACTCAAAAAGAAATAATGGATCTCAAAAGGCCCATAACTAGAAAAGAGAATGAATAAGTAATCAAAAACCTCCCAAAAGAGAAAATTCCCTTACCAAATGGCATCACAGGAGAGTTCCTTCAAACATTTATAGAAGTGACTCCAATACTATTTAAACTTTTTCAAACAATAAAAGAGAAACACTACCTAACTCATTTTATGAGGTGAGCATTACACTGATACCCAAATCAGGTAAAGACATCACAAGAAAAGAAAATGACATACCAATATCCCTAATGAATATACATACAAAACCACTCAACAAAATTCTAGCAAATCTAATCCAAAAACATATTTAAATGATTATACACATGATCAGATTGGTTTTATCCCCTGAATTCAAGGATGGCCCAATATTAGAAAATCAATCAATGTAGTAAACCAAATTAATAAAGCAAAAGAAAAGAACCACATGATCATCTTAATTGATGTAGAAAAGACATTTTTCAAAATTCAACATCCTTTCGTAATAAAAACACTCAATGAGACAGGAATAGAAGGGAAATCTCTCAGTATAATACAGGACTTCTATGACAAACCAACAGCTAGCACTATATTCAATGGAGAAAGACTAAATTTGTTCCCATTAAGGTTAGAAAGAAAATATGGGTGCCCACTTTCACCGCTAATATTCAACATCATTCTGGAAGTTCTAGTCAGAGCAATTAGGCTAGAATAAATTAAAAAAAAAAAAAAATCTAAAATGGAGAGAAGAAAGTAAGCTATCCCTTTTTTTAGATGATGTGGTTCTATACATAGACAGTCTCAAAGAATTCACAGGAAAGCTTTTAGGTTGATAAATGAACTCAACTAAGTTGAAGGGTACAAGTTCAACATATAAAAATCAGTAGGATTTCTATACATCAGCAATACGTAAGAGGAAAAGGAAGCTAAAGAAACATTATCCTTTATAATGTCATCTAAAATAATAAAATACTTAAGAATAAATGTAACCGGGAAGGTAAAATATCTGTTTGCAGAAAATTATAAAACATTGCTAAAAGAAATCAAATAAATAAGTGGAAAGACATTTCATATCTGTGGATCAGAAGGTTCAATATAGGCAAGATGTCAATACTACCCTAAGCAATCTATAACTTCAATACAATCCCCATCAAAAGCTCAACAGCATTCTTGAAAGAAATTGAAAAGCCAATCACAAGTTTATATGGAAGGACAGGGATCCCAAATAGCTAAAACAATAGGAGGACTCATACTCTCTAGCTTCAAAACATACTACAAATCTACTTTAATTAAAACAGCCTTGTACTGATATAATAGACATGTAGACCAAAAGAAAAGAATTGAGGACCCAGAAATAAATCCATATATATATGGACAACTGATTTTCTGCAAGAGTGCTAAATTCATTCAATGGACATTACTAAATGGTGCTGGGAAAAATGGGTATCCACATGCAGAAGAAAAAACTAGGACCCAGCATTTCACCATACACAAAAATCAATTCAAAATTTGAAAACAAAAACCACACAATTTACAGAAAAAATGTAGGGACGAATATGTGGGACCTAAGTTTTTTGTGATGGGCTATCCAATACCACAACAAAAGTACAAGCAACAAAAGACAAAATAGACAAATGGGAACTCATAAAAATTAAATATTTTTGTTCTTCAAAAGACTTAATCAAAAAAATAAAAACATTCTTTTCTGTCCTTTCACTTTATCAAAATTTTTTGGGAACCATATATCTGATAAGGAAAATTTGGGGGAACCATATATCTGATAAAGGTCTAATAGCCACAATTTTATAGAATACTTCTACAGCTTAACAGTAAAAATAAGACAATCAAATAAAAAAATGGGCTAAAGACATGAACAGATACTTCACCCAAGAAGATATTTAAATGGCCAACAAGTACACTAAAAAATGCTCAAAGTAACTAGCCATTATGAAAATGCAAATCAAAACCACAAGGAGATACCAACTCACACCCATAAGAATGACAATGATCAAAAAAATGGAAAATACTAGGTGTGATGGTTAAGATTGTATGTCAACTTGGCTAGACCATTATTCTGCGTGTTTTAGTAGTTGTATAATGTTGTGATCACCCCCATGATGGAATCTGCTGAGTGGTACTGGCGGAGGCGGGGCCGGTGGCAGCTCACCGCCCTCTCAGTTTCATCTCTCTGACTTCCGCTGGTTACCTTCTACCTGCTCGCCTTGCCAAGGTTTTTGGCTTTTTCTAGACTCAGCAGCTGCCTCTTGTTGTCTCACCTCCGGTTCGTGGGACTTGAGCTAGCAGCTTACCTGTTGATCTCAGAATTCGTCGAACTTCTTAGCCTGCAAGCAAGAGTCTGTTTCCCCGACCTGCTGACCTTGGGTTTGCCAGCCCCTGCAGCTACATGAATCATGAGAAACCTGATCCTCTTGTCTACTGATCTTGAAATTCACTGACCTTCACAGCCTGTGAGCTGGAGCCCCTGTCCGACCTGCCGACCTTGGGTTCACCAGCTTCTGTGGCTACGTGAACTGGGAGGGGCCTCTACCTTGATCTGTGGACTTGGGGCGTTTTAGCCTCTACAATTGCGTGAGCTATTTCCTTGATATAAATCTCTCTCTATATATATTTACACGCTTTACTGGTTTGCTTCTCTAGAGAACCCAGCCTAAGACACTAGGCCTTGGCAAGACTGGATAAACAGGAACACTCATCCGCTGCAGGTGGGAATGTAAAATGGTGCAGCCACTGTGGAAAACAGTGTGGCAGTTCCTCAGAAAGTTCAACATAGAACTACCATATAACCCAGCAATTCTGCTCTTATGCATATACCTAAAGACCTGAAAGCAGTGACATGAACAGACATACATATAGCAGCAAAATTCACAATATTCACAATAGCCAAAAACTGGAAACAACCAAAATGTCCATCAAGAGATGAATGAATAAGCAATATATGGTACATACAGACAATGGAATATTACTCAGCCATAAAGAGGAATGAAGTCCTGATGCATGTCATAACATGGATGAACCTTGAGGACATTATACTGTGTGAAATAAATCAGACACAAAAAGATGAATAGTGTATGACATGGCATATATGAAATAAGCAAATATATAGAAACCAAAAGGAATTAGTGTTTACCAGGGGTAGGAGGGAAGAGGAAAGAGAGGGTTTTTGCCTAGAATGCATTGTAGGTGTGTTAAGGGTGGTGGGAAAGGACGAGTGAAAATGGGTATACAACTTGAAGAATGCAATCACTGAAGTGTACATGTAGAAATTGATGAGATGTATGTGTTGTTGTGTATATATTACAAAATAAATAAATAAATAACTTCCTGTACAATTCCACTCCTCGGTATCTACCCAAAAGAATTGAAATCAGCGATACAAACAGACATGTACAGCGATGTTCATTGCAGCACTATTCACAATAGCCTAAAAGTGTAAACAGCCCAAGTGCCCATCAGAAGATGAATAACCCCAAAACCAAACTCACTGCTGTCGAGTCAATTCTGACACATAGTGACCCTATAGGACAGAGTAGAACTGCCCCATAGGGTTGCCTGGTGGATTCAAACTGCTGACCTTTTGATTAGCAGTCAAACTCTTAACCACTACACCACCAGGGTTTCCAGAAGATGAACTAATAAACAAAAAGTGGTAAATTTGTGCAAAAAAAAAAAAAAAAACAAACCCATTGCCGTCGAATTGATTCCGACTCATAGTGACCCTATAGGACAGAATAGAACTGCCCCATAAGGTTTCCAAGAAGCACCTGCTGGAATCAAACTGCCAACCTTTTGGTTAGCAGCAGCCATAGCTCTAAGCACTACACTACCAGGTTTCCTATGGGGCAGTTCTACTTTGTCCTATGGGCTCACTATGAGTCGGAATCGACTCGACAGCAATGAATATTTTCTATTAGAATTTGAAGTTGTTCTGTGCACAGTTTAATATTTAGTTAATTTATTTATTTTTAATGTCATGTGAGATATGACAAACAGTAATTCAGGTAATATTGTATAACTCCTGCCCTGAAGGGATATCGGGGATAGTTCAGTTTCTGGTTCTGAAATGGTTTCTGGGTTCTCTTGCCTCTCTAACCCCACAGCTCCAGAGAAGCCATAGGATCAGGTAGCCATCAGTTGCATTCTCTTTTTTATA
The DNA here is from genome assembly GCF_000243295.1 of Trichechus manatus latirostris. Lineage (NCBI taxonomy): Eukaryota > Metazoa > Chordata > Mammalia > Sirenia > Trichechidae > Trichechus > Trichechus manatus. The sequence continues at coordinate 631,047 of NW_004444105.1, forward strand.
TCTCAGGAGATTGCCTCAAAACACAATGCAGTCTTGTAGATTGAGTCTTACCTCACTAACACAACTGCCACCCATCCTCCCTCATTAACATCATAGAGGCAGGATTTACAACATATACGAAAATCACAAAATACTGGGAATCATGGCCCAGCCAAATTGATACACACGTTTTTGGGAGGACATAATTCAATCCATGACATTCCACTCTTTGCCCCCCCCCAAATCACATCTTTGCAACATGCAAAACATATTCATCCCATAATATCTTAGCAAAAATCTTAACTCCAAGTCTAAAATCCAAAAATTCCTCTTCATCTCTGAAATCTAGAATACAAGAATATTATTCATTCATGAAGGGTGGTACATTCTACGACATGGATGAACTTTGAAAACATGCTGAGTGAAAAACATCAGACACAAAAGGACAAATATTGTATGATCCCACCGATGTGAAACATCTAGAATAGGCAAATGTATAGATATCAGTTTCTTAATACTTACCAGGGGTGGGAGGGAGGGCACAAGGAGAAGTTATTTTTTTTATGAGTATGGAGTTTGTGTTTAGAATGATAAAAAAGATCTGAAAATAGATGGTAGTGATGGTTACACAACATTGTGAAAGTACTTAATACCACTGAATTTTACACTCAAAAATGGCTAACATGGTGATATTTCTTTTTATTGTGCTTTAGGTGAAAGTTTACAAAGTAAATTAGTTTCTCATTCAACAATTAATACACGAAATGTTTTATGACATTGGTTGCCAACCCCACAATGTGTCAATGCTCTTCCCTTCTCCATCCATGTTCCCTGTTTCCATTCATCTGATTTTCCTATCTCTTCCTGCCTTATTGCATTTGCTTTGGGGCTGGTGTGGCCATTTAGTCTCATATACGTGACTGAAATACAAAACATGTTCCTCACGTGTGTTATTCTTTGCATTGTTGTTGTTGTTATGTATCATTGAGTTGGTTCCAACTCATAGCAACCCTATGTACAACAGAACGAAACACTGCTCTGTTCGGTCCTGTGTCATCTTCATGATCATTGTGCTTGTGCCCATTGTTGCAGCCATTGTGTCAATCCATCTCATTGAGGGTCTTCCTCTTTTTCGCTGACACTCTACTTTACCAAGCATGATGTCCTTCTCCAGGGACTGATGCCTCCTGATAAGATGACCAGAGGATGTGAGGTGAAGTCTCACCATCCTTGCCTCTAATGAGCATTCTGGGTGTACTTCTTCCAAGACAGATTTGTTCATTCTTTTGGCAGTCCATGGTATATTCAATATTCTTTGCCATCACTGTAATTCAAAGGCGTCAATTCTTCTTTGGTCTTCTATTTATTGCCCAGCTTTCGCATGCACATAAGGTGATTTAAAATAGCATGGCTTGTGTCAGGCGCACCTTAGTCCTTAAACTGACATCTTTGCTTTTTAACACTTAAAGGGATCTTTTGCAGCAGATTTGCCCAATGCACTGCATCTTTTGATTTCTTGACTGCTGCTTCCATGGGTATTAGTTGTGAATCCAAGTAAAATGAAATCCTTGACAAATTCAATCCTTTCTCCACTTATCAGGGTTTTGCTTATTGGTTCCGTTGTGAGAATTTTTGTTTTCTTTATGTTGAGGTGTAATCCATACTGAAGACTGTAGTCTTTGATATTCATTAGTAAGAATTTCAAATCCTCTTTACTTTCAGCAAGCAAAGTTGTGTCATGTGCATATCGCAGGTTGCTGATGAGTCTTCCTCCAATCCTGATGCCACATTCTTCTTCATATAGTCCAGCTTCTAAGATTATTTGCTCAGCATACAGATTGAATAAGTATGGTGAAAGAATACAACCCTAATGCCTTATTAAAAAAACCAAACCCGTTGCCATCGAGTGGATTCCGACTCACAGCGACCCTACAAGACAGAGTAGAACTGCCCCATAGGGTTTCCAAGGAGCGCCTAGCGGATTTGAACTTCCGGCCTTTTGGTTAGCAGCCGTAGCTCTTAACCACTACACCACCAGTGTTTACAGACCTGTCTAATCCTTGGTTGAAGAGTAAACCTGGGGAGTGAATTCAGTACTGAGTTTAAAGGGTGTCTGGGAGCCATACTCTTGGGGCTTCTTCAATCTCTGTCAGACCAGCAAGTCTTATCTTTTTTCGGTGAATTTAAATTTTGTTCTACGTTTTTCTCCCTCTCTGTCCAGGAACCTCTATTGTGATCTCTGTCAGAGCAGTTGGTGGTGGTAGCCGGGCACCATCTAGTTGTTCTGGGCTCAGTCTAGCGGAGGTTGCGGTAGCTGTGGTCCACTAGTCCTTTGGACTAATCTTTCCCTTGTGTCTTTGGTTTTCTTCATTGTCTTTTGCTCCAGCTGGGATGGGACCAGTAGATGTGTCTTAGAAGGCCATTCCCAGGCTTTTAAGACCCCAGACGCTACTCACCACAATCAGATGTAGAACATTTTCTTTATAAACTATGTTATGCCAGTTGAGCTAGATGTCTCCCTAAACTGTAGTTCCCAGCCCTCATCCCAGTAACTCAGACCCTCAGGGAATTTGGGTGGTCTGTGAAGCTGCTGTGACTTTGCCTTGCTCAAGCTGTGCTAATTTTCCCGGTATTGTGAACTGTCTCACTCTTCACCAAAGTTACCACTTATCTACTATCTAGTTAGTGTTTTTCCCTCCCCATGCCTCTCGTCCCCTCCCTCCCCTCGATTGTTTCTTTCTCTGTGTAAACCTTTTCTTGAGTTTTTATAATAGTGGTCTCATACAGTATTTGTCCTTTTGTGATTGACTTATTTCACTCAGCATAATGCCCACCAGATTCATCCATGTTGTGAGGTGTTTCACAGATTCATCATTGTTCTTTATTATTGCATAGTATTCCATTGTGTGTAGGTACCATAGTTTATCCATTCATCTGTTAGGTTGTTTCTATCTGTTTGCTATTGTGAATAATGCTGCAATCAACATGGATGTGCATATGGCTATTCATGTGAAGCCTCTTATTTTTTCTAGGATATATTCCTAGGTATGTGATTGCTGGATCTTATGGGATTTCTATTTCTAGCTTTTAAAGGAAGTGCCATATCATTTTCTAAAATGATTGTACCATTTTGCATTCACATCAGCAGTACATAAAAGTTCCAATCTCTCCGCAGTCTCTCCAACATTGGCTATTTTCTGTTTTTTGTTTGTTTTTTTTGATTCATGCCAGTAATGTCTGGGTGAAATGGTGTCTCATTGTACTTTTGTTTTTCATTTCTCTAATGGCTAGTGATTGCCAGCATTTCCTCATGTGTCTGTTAGCTGCCTGAGTGTCTTCTTTGGTGAAGTGTCTGTTCATATACTTTGACCATTTTTTAATTGGATTATTTGTCTTTTTGTTGTAGAGGTTTTGGATTTTCCTATAGATTTTAAAGATTAGATCTTTGTCAGATGTATCATAGCCAAAATTTCTTTTTCCCAGTCTGTAGGTTTTCTTTTTACTTTTTTGGTGAAGTCTTTTGATGAGCATAAGTGTTTAATTTTTAGAAGACCCCTGTTATCTAGCTTATCTTCTGGTATTTTTGTGTTGTTAGTATCCTAATTATGCTGTATACTAAGACCCCAAACATTGACTCTATTTTTTCTTCCATGATCTTTATAGTTTTTGGTTTTATATTTAGGTGCTTGGTACATTTTGAATTAGTTTTTGTGTATACTCTGAGGTATGGGTCCTATTTCATTTTTTTACAGATGGACACCCAGCTTTGCCAGAATTACTTGTTAAAAAGACTATCTTTTCTCCCATTTAATGGACTTTGGGCCTTTGTCAAAGATCAGATGGCTGTAGGCAGACGGATTTACAACCTTGTTCTCAATTCTGTTCAGTTGGTCAATGTGTCTGTCCTTATACCACTACCAGGTTGTTTTGACTACCATGACTATAATAGGTGCTGAAGTCAGGTATTGCAAGGCCTCCTACTTTGTTCTTCTTCTTCAGTAACGCCTTACTCATCCAGGGCCTCTTCCCTTTCCATATAAAGTTAATGATTAGTTTTTCCATCTCATTGAAGAATGCTGTGGAATTTCACTGTATTTGTAGATAGCTTTGGGTAGAATTGACATTTTCACAATGTTGAGTATACCTACCCATGGGCATATTATTTTTTCCATTTACGTGGGTTTCTTTTGGTTTCTTGCAGTAGTGTTTTGTAGTTTTCTTTGTATAGGTCTTTTATATCCCTGGTTAGATTTATTCCTATTTCATTTTTTTAGGGACTATTATAAATGGTATTTCTTTCCTGATTTCCTTTTCATATCTCTTTTTATTGGTGTATGGGAATCCAACTGATTTTTGTATGTTTATCTTGTATCCTGATACTTTGCTGAATCTATTAGTTTCAGTAATTTTCTCTTGGACTCTTTGGGGTGCTCCATGTAGTATCTTATCATATGAAAACAGGGATAGTTTTTCTTCTTCCTTACCAATTTGGATACCTTTTATTTCTTTTAATTGCCCTATTGCTCTAGCTAGGACTTCCAACACAATGGTAAATAGGAGTGGTAATATAGGCCATCCTTGCCTGGTTCCTGTTCTCAGGTGGAATGCTTTCAAGCTCTCTCCATTGAAAATGATATTGGCTGTGTGTTTTGTAGAGATACTCTTTATTTTGTTGAAGAATTTCTCTTCTATTCCTATTTTGTTGGGACTTTTTATCAAGCATGGGTATTGGACTTTATCAAATGCCTTTTCTGCATTGATTGGAATGATCATGTCAGTCTTTTCTTTTTTTTAATTTATGTGATGGATTTCGTTGATTGATTTTCTAATGTTGAACCATCCTTGTATACCTGGTATGAATCGCACTTGGTTGTGGTGTATTATTTTTTTGATATGATGCTGAATTCTCTTGGCTAGTATTTTGTTAAGAATTATTGCATCTATATTCATGAGAGATATTTGTCTGTAATTTCCTTTTTTTGTGGTATCTTTGCCTGCTTTTGGTATCAGGATTATGTTGACTTCGTAGAATGAATTTGGAAATATCCCTTCCTTTTCTATGCTCTGAAGTAATTTGAATAGTACTGGTATGAACTCTTCTCTGAATGTTTGGTAGCATTATCCAGTGAAGTCTTTGGGGCCAGGACTTTTGTTGTTGTTGTTGGGAATTATTTTATGACCTTTTCAATCTCTTCTCTTGTTATGGGTCTGTTCAGATTTTTTAAATCTCAGTTTGTGTTAGTTTAGGTAGGTAGAGTGTTTCTACTGTAAATTTGTCCATTTCCTCTAGGTTTTCAAATTTGTTGGAATACAATTTTTTATAGCTCTCTGTTATAATCCTTTTTATTTTAGTTTGGTCTGTTGCAATGTCCCCATTTCATTTCTTACTTGGGTTATTTGCTCCATCTCCTGTTTTTCTTTTATCAGTTTGGCCAATGGTTTGTTGATTTTGTTGATCCTTTCAAAGAATCAACTTTTGGTTTTGTTGATTGTTTCTATTGTTTTTCTATTCTCTATTTCATTTATTTCTGCTCTCATCTTTATCATTTCCTTCCTTCTGGTGTCTGTAGGCTTCTTTTGCTGTTCTTTTTCTATTTGCTTGAGATGTGTAGCTGATGTTTTGATTTTTTCCCTTTCTTCTTTTTTGATTGATGTGCTTATTGCTATTAATTGTCCTTGGAGTACTGCACTTGCTGTGCCCCAGAGGTTTTTGGTACGATCTGTTTTCTTTCTCATTTGATTCTAGACATTTTTTGATTGCATCTTTGATTTCTTCTATTAACCAGTGGTTTTTAAGCAAGGTTTTATTCAGTTTGCATTTTTTTTTCCTTGTCCTTCCTGTTATTAATTTCTACTCTGATAACATTGTGATCGGAGACAATCCTTTGTATTATCTCAGTGGTTTGGGTTTTGTTCATGGCCTAAGATGTGGTCTATTCTGGAGAATGTTCCACGTGCATTGGAAGAAAATGTATACTTTGCTTCTGTTGAGTGGAGTATTTGATATATGAGGTCAAGATGGTTGATCGTGTTCTTTAGATCTGTGTTTTTTCTGAGTTTCTTTCTGTATGTTCTGTCCTTTACCAAGAGTGGTGTGTTGAAGTCTCCTAGTGTTATTGTGGAATTGTCAAGTTCTTTTTTCAGTGCAGTTAGAGTTTATTTTATGTATTTTGGAGCCCTGTTGTTGGGTGTATAGATATTTATTACGGTTGTGTCATCATGGTGGATTGTCCCTTTAATCTTCATATAATGTCCTTCCTTGTCTTTTATGGTATATTTTGCCATAAAGTCTATTTTATCTGAGATTATTATTGCCACTCCTGCTCTTTTTTTGGTTGCTGTTTGCTTGATATATTTTTCCCATTCTTTGATTTTTAATACATTTATGTCTTCATGTCTAAAGTGTGTCTCTTATAGACAGCACATTAATGGGTCATGTTTTTATATCCACTCTGTCACTCTCTCTTTACTGGTGCATTTTTCGATAGGTATGAGTTTATTGCTGTCATTTTGTAGTACTTTTTTTTTTTTGTGGTACTGAGCTTTTCTTTGTTCCTTTTACTCTCCTGTGCTGAGTTCCTTTTATTTGTGGAATTTCTTTTCATTTCTTTCATTATTGTAGATTTTGTGTTTACTGAGACTTTATGATTTTCTTCTTTATTTTGATGAGTAGGTTTGTTAACTTTCTTTGTGGTTACCTTGAAATTTTCTCTTATCTACTTAAGTTTGAACCAGTCTTTTATTAGTTGATCTTGCTTTGACTTTCTCTCCACTTAAAAGTTCTATACCTATATAGTGTAGTACCCCTTTTATTGTTCTGACACTGTCATCATTTACAGATTGACGTATCTAGTTCTCCATTTTAAGCCTTTTAGTTTTGTTTTATCCTTGAGAGTTCATTATGTACGTTGTTATCTGGCTGATACTGAGAAAAGTAGAAAATTAGAATTGAAACATTTGCATTAAGCTGAAACCTCATGAAAAGAAACTAATAATTTTCAACCACTGGCCCAGGATGACAACAAAGAAACTTATCTCTACTGGATAATATGTGGGGAAAATTCTCACATTAAAAATCTGAACGTTGAGCTTAAAATTGATTGGGATCCAAATTTTCAATAACTACAGTGTATGAGAAACTCCAATTTTAGAAGTTAACAGGAAACTTGGTACTATGCAAGTGCTACTTCTGGAGATCCTTCCAGAGGAAAAAAACACACACACATACTCGAGGGAGGCCATAGGGGGCACACATACACACAAATTTAAGACGAGTTTACATTTTACATACTGGTCTGTGTCCTAGATTCAGGTTGTTGTCTGATGTTGGTTCTCTAATCAAAGGATGCCCTTTAATAAATCTTGTAAGTTTTGTTTGGTTTTTACAAATTCCTTTAAATTTCATGGATTTTTTTAATAGGTTTTCATATTGTCTGCTGTCTCTGAGACATTCTGGTATTATTATTTTTTTTTATTGATTGTAGATTTCTTTCTTTCTTCCTACATTTTTGTTTTGTTTAGTTATGTTTGGGCAGGTGGCCTGGGTGTGCTTCGTTGCTTGCTCACGTGGGCGCACAATATTTCTCATCACTTTGTCCCAGTGTGTAGGTCCGGTCACTCAGCTATTGTCAGCATGGCAGGTCAAGCAGGAGGGTAAGGTGCAGAGATGGGTCCTTTGTCTGCTGTGTCAAGCAGGCTGTGGCTGGGGGCTGGGGTGGGGCCTGCGGTAGGTTGGGGCCTGAGCCGGGGAGAACAGGTCTGGGAGTCTGGGCTGGTTCCCCTCAGGGCCTTGGAGCATGACAATGTGGTGGCCAAGCTGGTGGGAAGGGGTCTGGGGTCCAGGCAAGTTCCTCTCAAGAAAATTGTAGTTATGTACTGCTGTGCAGTAAGCTATCCCTCTCTCACTTAAAGGACATCCGCCTATACATTCTAACATTCTTTTTTTCCTTTTAAGGATTGTTAAATTTCTCCTTTATAATCATTCCAATATTTATTTTATATTGTCTTTCAAATTGTTTTTCAAGTATCTTGTGTCCCTACAATGCTAATCCCCTTGCTTGTTCTGTCTGCTGATTCAGGGGGCTTGTTTCCCCCATGAGTTTGTAATATTTAACTGTAAACTCATCTTACATTTGTGTGTATGTGTGCACCCATGTGTGCACTAGACATGGCCTCCCTCCAGTGTGTGTGTGTGTGTGTGTGTGTGTGTTTCCCTAGAAGAATCTCCAGAAGTAGTGCTTGCATAGTATCAAGTTTCGTGCTAACTTCTAAAATTGGAGTTTCTCATACACTGTAGTTATTGAAAATTTGGATCCCAATCAATTTTAAACTCAATATTTAGATTTTTAATGTGAGAATTTTCCCCACATATTATCCAGTAGAGACAAGTTTCTTTGTTGTCATCCTGGGCCAGTGGTTGAAAATTATTAGTCTCTTTTCATGAGGTTTCAGCTTAATGCAAGTGTTCTAATTCCAATTCCCCACTTTTCTCAAGCCACAGGCCTATCTTCTATACAAATAGTTTTCAGAGGAACACCAAATTCAATTCTCTATAATCACAGGTATATGACACCACCTGCCCCAGCCCTGGACCGACATAGCATCAGCTCCTGTACTCACTGCTCCGGATCCCAGCTCCTTCGTTGTTGCGAGCTTTTTAGGATTACCCCTTCTTTCTTGTGAGCTCAGTCATACAGCTTCACAAGCATGTCTCTGTTTGTGAAAGGGTCATTTTTCACTAATACAATCTTCTAGTTGCCAGAACCATAATTCTATGATTTAACTTTTATTAATCAAGATGTTATTGTAAATACTTACATTAATTTAAATATTATTTTTGTAATGTGTTTTTGTTAACTTTCTGGATGAGTATGTTAACGTTGTCATCTTTACACATTTTCTAATAATACTAAATATGTTTCAAATTGCTGTATTTCATAAGGTCCTCTTGCTGAGTGTCATTTAAAATTCTGTCAGAAAAATTTCAATATCCTCCATACCTCTGTAACTGATTTAATTCGAGATTTTTGATTGTCATTAAAAATAAAACAAAACCAAAAAAACAAATCGACCAACCAACAAACTAACAAAAACAGGAGCAACTTTGCCAAATAATTCTGGTTTTTGAACCATAGTTCTACAGTTGAAATTTCAGAGAAATGAGATTTTGATTCTGTGTGTTTGTGCTCTGATTTGGAAATAATTCCACAATACTCAGTCAAGTGCAAGACAGGCAAAGAGACAAAGGGAGGGAAAAATGCATAATTATAACATTATTTACATGAATTATTCTGTCTTTAAAATGTATCTCTCTCCAGAAGATTAACATAGGATTAAAATACATGATTAATGGTCCTATATGTAATATATGTGAACATTTGAAGCTCTCTACCACTATAATCTGAAGATATCATTTAGGGTGAAAATGCTATGGATCCAAAGTGTCTAACAATTTAGTTGCTGAGTGATTTTTTTCATGAGATTTGATATATACGAAGTTTATGCAACATTTTTCACAGTATTACACAGAGAGAGTTTAAGAATCATGTCTAAACAACAAAATGGGAAATGACCCAATCAAAATGAACAAAGGACTTGAACATTTCACCAAAGAGGATATTCGAATGGTCAACAAACACAAGAAAAGATGCTCAATGTCTTTAGCCATCAGAAATTTGCAAATCAAAACCGCAATGAAATACTTTGCACTTCCACTAAGATGGCTAAGATTAAGAAAAAAAAAAAAAGGAAAATAAACATGGGCAAGGGTGTGGGAAAATTAGAACCCTTATCCATTTCTGGTGGGAATGTGAAATAAAATAGTATAGCCATTGTGGAAAACAGTGTGGTAGTTCCTGAAGAAATTAAAAATGAAACTACCATATGACCCAGCAGTTCCACCCCTGAGTGTATACCCAAGGGACTTCAAAGCAGCAATGCGAAGAGACATATGTACACCAATGTTCGTTGCAGTATTATTTACAATAACCTAAAGGTGGAAACAACCTAAATGTCCATCAGTGGATGAATGGCTAAACAAAATGTTGTATATACATACAGCGAAATACTAGTCAGCCAGAAACAGAAACGAAGTCATGATACATGTTACAACATGGATGAATCTTGAAAACATTTTGCTGAGTGAAATAAGTCAATCACAAAAGGGCAAATATTGTATGATCTCACATACATGAAATGACAAGAACAGGTAAATGTACAGAGACTAAAGTTTATTAGTGGTTACCAGGGGTGGGATGGAGGATGAAAGAAGGAGTTATTGTTTGGGAAGCAGTGAGTTTCTATTTATGGTGACGGGAAAATTTGGCATCTATTAAGGGTAATGGTTGCTGTCTTAGTCATCTAGTTCTGCTGTAACAGAAATACCACAAGTGGATGGCTTTAACCAACATAAATTTATTCTCTCAGTCTAGGAGGCTATAAATTCGATTTCAGGGTGCCAGCTCCAGGGGAAGGCTTTCTCTGTCAGCTCTGGCGGAAGGTCCTTATCATCAATCTTCCTGTGCTCTAAGAGTTTCCCAGTGCAGGGACCCCTGAGTCCAAAGGACACATGCTCCTGGCTCCACATTCTTGGTCTTATGAGTTTCCCCGTCTCTCTGCTTGCTTCTCTCTTTTATATCTCAAAAGAGATTGGCTTTAGATAAAACCTAATGTTGTAGATTGAGTCCTGCATCATTAACATAACTGCCTCTAATCCCACCCCATTAGCGTCATAGAGATGGGTTTTACAGCACATAGGAAAATCACAACAGATGACAAAATGGTGGACAATCACACAATACTGGGAATTATGGAGTAGTCAAGTTGACACACATTTTGGGGGGACATAATTCAATCCATGACAGCTGTATAGCATATTAATGCAATTGATATCCGTAAATTTTACACCTGAAAAAGGTTGGATTTTCAAATGTTGTGCTATATATATTTGTTTCCAAAAAAAAAGAAAAAAAAAAAGAGGCTGCTGATGATGCTTATGTACAACCAAACACCTCATGGGATATTTTTTCTTGGTGTGGAGATTTAAAGTCATGGTTTCATGGGACAGCCCAGTCAAATGGCCTAACATTTGTCTTTGGTATTTCTGTTCTACCTCCTAGTTCCTTGCATCGTTCCTGTGATCTTAAAAGTTTGCCAGCAGCCATCCAAGGTACAACAATTTGTCTCTATTTGCCTGGATCAGCAGAGGACAGAGAGTCAGGAATCTGAGGAGGAACTGGAGTGCATGTCCATGAATAACTGCCTCCTTTGCCATGAGATCAGAAGAACTGAATGATGCATGGCTACCATTACTGAAAATTTTGATCAAAGGTTATATAGAAGAATTATGATCTAAAGTGGGGGATGAAGATCAGAACTTCACATTCCCTTGGAATGCAGATTTTATGGAGTCATTGAGGCTAGATGATGCCTTGAAACTATTGCCCTGAGATAATCTTTATACTTTAAATCAAAACTATACTCTGAAGTCATCTTTAAACCAAAAAATAGTTTAGCTTAGCCAGTAAAGAATGTCTGTCTTCAGCATTGAGCTCTTTTAAGTAATTATATATACGTGATCAAATTGATGGCAGCAACTCAGAAGGTGAGATGAGAAGCTTGGGGGACAGTAAGTGTGTATATTAACGGTGGTGGGATAATTTGGAAAAGAATAGTGAAAATAGTTTCTCAACTCAAATAATGTAATCAATGTCACTGAATTTTACCTGTAAAAATTGTTGAATTGGTGTATGCTTTGCTGTATATATTTTCACCAAATAAATAAATAAAATTAAAAATAAACAAAGAAACAGAAAAGAATTGTGTTTATCCAGCTTCAAGTATCTTCCACAGGAAAAGTAGACATCATAAACATAATTTAAAAAAATCATCCTAATTTAGGAACATTTGATAAGTGATTATGTATTACTTAAACCTTGTTTGTATACTAGATACAAAACCATTTTTAAAAAGAGTCTTTATATTGTTGTTGGAGAACATGTGGTAGACTGAATTGTTGGCTGAGTTCCTTTTGCCATTGAACTTTGCCATTCTTCCCACTAGTGGCGTATTTTTCCCACTCCATGTCACTTGCTTTGGTCAAAGAGATGTTGGCAGAAATGACACAAGTAGAAGCTTAAAGTGTATCTGGAAAATCCTTCCATTGCCATGAGAATAACATGGCTAGCCCACTGGTCCCACAGGTCCAAAGAGGATGGAGGCATGGAAGCATCCTGGAAGCTACCTGTGCTCAGAGCCAGACCCAGATAGGAGCATCTGTAGATAGGGACAGAATAAATAATTACTGTTTTAAGCTTTAATGGATTGAATTGTGTCCTCCAAAAATATGTGTATCAATTTGTCTAGGCCATAATTCCCAGTATTGTGTGATTGTCCACCATTTTGTCATCTGATGTGATTTTCCTATGTGTTGTAAATCCTACCTCTATGACGTTAATGAGGCAGGACTAATCGACAAGATTGGATCGTGTCTTGAGCCAATCTCTTTTCAGGTATAAAAGAGAGAAACAAGCAGAGAAACAGGGGGAGCTCATACCACCAAAAAAACAGTGCGGGGAGCACAACATGTCCTTTGGACCTGTGGTTCCTTCACAGAGAAGCTCCTAGTCCAGGGGAGGATTGATGACAAGGACCTTCTTCCAGAGCTGGCAGAGAAAGCATTCCCCTGGAGCTGACACCTTGAATTTGGACTTCTAGCCTACTAGACTGTGAGAGAATAACTTCTGTTTGTTAAAGCCATTTACCTGTGATATTTCTGTTACAGCAGCACTAGATGATTAAACTGTAAGCCATAAAGTCATGGACTTGCTTGTTACTCAGCACTATGGTGTCAGTAGTTAAAATATACATAATACAGCTAGTGATTTTGTTTTTGAGAGTCCATTGAATTTATGTACTGAAGATATATTTTTCTTGATTTTCCAATAACAAAATCAACTTTTTGTGAGATCTTTTTACTATTGAATTAATGTGGGACAGAGCACTGAAGCAAATACACCTGCAATTAAGCAGATCAGACATTACGTTTGAAATACACTGTAAATCTTAAAACAGCTGAGAATAAATTTATTCTAGTAATGGTAGGCTAAATAATCCATAGCAACACTCTCATTCAGGACAATGAAAAATGCTACATGACATCCACACACAAAAGCTTATTAAACTCTTCTTAAAGCATCTCAAATGCTAACAAGCTAGCTATGAGACCATAATCTTTGGGAATGAGAGATTCCTGAGTTTTAAGACGAGCATTCAAAACTGATTTTGCCCTGAGGGCATTTGCTAATCCAGAAAAAACAGCTGAAACTTTTTAATTACTGGGTTTCAATATAGTTAAAAAAGAAAATCCATACCTCATATTGTATGCATAAAATCAGTTGCATAAAAGACCTATATGTGAAAGTCAGAAAGTTAATAATGGAGAATGTATTTATAACTGTAAAGTACAGACACAGAAAGCATTTACTATTAAAAAGACTACTAAATTTAACTACAATAAAATGTGAAACTTCTGCCCTTCAAATGACATTATTAGACAAACCGCAGAAAGGGAGAAGATATTTGCTTTATAGATATACATGTCTGATACATATATTTATATCCACCCCTCAGGAGGTGCAAGAGGTTTGTGATTAGCTGCCAACAGAAAGCTTGGCAGTTTGAATTCCCCCATTGGTTCTGCAGAAGAAAGGCCTGACAATCTGCTTTAATAAAGATCATAGCCAAGAAAATCCTATGGAGCAGTTCTACTCTATAACACGTGGGGTCTCCATAAATAGGGGGCTACCGGATGGCAGCCAACAGCACATATATATATGTGCATGTGTGTGTATGTGTGTATCTCCAAGAACTTATATCCAAAAATATATAAAGAATTTCTATATATCACTAAGAAAATATAGACAGCCCAGAGGGTAAATGACCATGGAATATATAGAATTACTTCACAAAAAAGAGAAACTAGATGGCAGATCAAGACGTGAAAGAGCATCATCCCATCATAATCAAGAAAAAACACATTAAACCCACACTAAGACACCGTTCTATAGCCACTAGATTGCCTGAAGGTACTAACACTTGGTAAAAGTGAGGATGCAATCAAAGGAACTCCCATACAATCACATACACTATTTTGGAATTTTTTTTTTCTTTATCCAGTAGACTTAAAACATACAAAATCTGTAGCCCAACTATTTCAATCTTGAGTACGTGTTGTATTAGTTACCTATTGTTGAAATATCCCAAAGTGTGGCAGCTTAAAACTGCACACATTGAGTACCTCCTGTGTTTCTGAGGCTGAGGACCCTGGAGTGACTTAGCTGGGTGGTGCTGGCACAGAGTTTCCTGAGGTTACAGTTCCACTCTGAGGCTGGGTCTGCTGTCCTCTCTGCTACAAGCCCATTTACATGTCTATTGGTGGCTTCAGGTCCTCACTGGCTGTTGGTCAGAGACCTCAGTTCCCACCACATGGGCCTCTCCATATCGTTGCTCACAATGTGGCAGCTGGTTTCTCCAGAGCGAGAGACATGAGATAGAAAGCAGACGAACCAGCAAGTGCTCAAGGTGGAGCTGAATACTCTTACTACCTAACCTCTGAAGTGCCATCACTGAGGCTGTCTTCTATGGGTTACACAGACAGACCTGGTGCAATGTGAGAGGGTGCTACAGGGTATGAAGACTGGAAGGGACAGCTCACCTGCGCTATGTGAATGTGCCCCAGGAAACATGGATAAGGATGCTCACAACCACGTTGTTTATAATAACCCCAAAAGGAAAAGAACCCAAATGTTCATCAGCAGTAGGAGGGATAAATAATCTGTGGTCTATTGACAAACTGGAATATTATACAGTGATGAGAATGAAACGTAGCAACAACATATGACACAATGTAGAGTGAAAGGAACAAGACATAAAAGAATATCTATAGTTTGATTACAATTACTTAAAGTTCCTAAGCAGGCAAAACTAACCAAATTTTTGTGAATGTATACACTGGAAATGAAGCTATGATAAAAAACAAGGATTAGACTACGAGAAATGTCAGAATAGAGGTTATCTGTAGTGGAGTAGGGGAGAATGTGTTTGGAAAAGAACACAGGAAGGTGTCTGATGTATGGGTATTACCTATTTCTTAACCTGGGTAATGGGTATATGGTGTGTTTTCTGTAAAATTATTCATTATCCTGTGTATTTATATATTATTGCCAAATGTTCAGATCTGATTTAAAGATTGTTTAGAAACAAACTCCTTAAATATTAAAAGTTAAAATTGAAGATAGCTAGGTAAATACAAATGTCTTATTGTGGAAATTAATGAAAGCTGCTTGTTATATTCTAATGTTCCTTATCGTAAAGAGCACTGTCAAATATTTCTTAGATGTTACACAGAGATCTCACGCATAACTTTGATATACAGAAAATAACAGATGAGAAAAGAAGAGCATAAGAGGACAGAGTAGATAATAGAGGATGAAAGGAAAGGATCCAAGGTGGTGGGAGGAAAAAGGGAAGACAATAAGAGAGCAGTCGATTTATCTACATAGACAGAGACATTTAGGAATTACCTTGCTAATTTAATCAAATGCTGGTTGCCCAAAATGTAATTGAGGTCTTCCAAATATACATGTTTTATGTCTTTATATTGGTTGAACTAACTGGAATAAATTAACTGATTAAAAAATAAGCTTTCAAATTTTATTTTCTCCGTAAAGAAAATAAATTAGAAAACCTAGTGAAGGGCTTGGTAAATTGTAAGTTTTATCCAAACATTATTACTGTAACCTAGTATGTTTAATAATGTGTTTTGAATTAATAAACTCCAAAAATTAACATTGTCATTTAAGATGCTCCCAGTATGTTGCTTAGCACTGCACTGTTACCATAGATAATGTTACTGTGTGGACATTTCAAAGACCAGAAGAAATTAACAATGTCACCAACTAATGCTCTCTGAGCTCAAAGGTGACAGTCTGGATCAGGCATTTCCTCCTACACTGCCTTCCTCAATTGATTTTCCAACCTCTGATGACCTATGAGCAGCTCCAAAGCTCAGCATTAACACAGCGGTAGTCTTCCTGAAAGAAGAGCAAACTGCTTATCAGAAAACTTGGAATGGTTCTGTAGTGTGTCATTCCAATGGTGTTTGGAACAGCTTCAAGCAAACAGATCTGAAGTAAACATTGGATATATATGACTTTGAAAGATCTGAAATGCCATGAACCACGTATTGTCATCACTGGGCTCCTAGTGCTAGACTCCTGGCTTTTCCCTCTACCCCTTCCTACTTCAGTTATCGAGTGACATATTTATTTCATTTTTGGTTATTTGTGGGTAAATATATACGATTCATATATAATATTTTAAACATAACCAATTAATATATATGTATCACAAAATGCAACTCCTACAAGCACCATTTTAAACAAAATGTGTATTATTGTATATATTGGATACAACATTTAAGAGATAATTCTAAGAATGTGATGGCTAAAACAAAATAAGTCACTTTTCATTGGTTCTTTGTGTGGACAGCTCATCTATTTCCCCACACAAATTCTTCTGAAAGAAAATAATATTTTATATCACCAATGCTTGCATTGTTTTTGGCAATGTAGCTTTTGAAGTTAATTTTTGCATCGATTTCTTCATTTTCCTTCAATTCTAAGCCGAAAAAAATGCCCAATAAAAATGCAGCAGAAAATATACTAATCTTTACACCCCCAACTCTAAGTTTTCAGTTTTCTGAAAAAAATCAGTATATACTTAATCAGATCTTCCCTTTGTCTTTGTAAACTCTATTATGCATCTCTCTCTTCAAAAAAGCACCTTTAAAATCTCACTGTGCCTCCCAACCTGATGAATGAGGTCATGCAGACATATATTTTGAGACAGATTTTTACACCTTCATTAATTTTGCGCACTTAATATATTTTTTACTTGTAATCTCTACCTCTTGCTTAAAAAGGACTTCTAAGGCAGAGGAGTGGCAATTATGCAACCAACTGGGGAATCACAGAGACTTATATGGTGGAAAATTTGTGGCAAAATATTCTGCAGGAAACCAATGGTCCACTTTAGAGAATTACAGCAATAGCACTTGCAGTACAATTGAAATTTTCCTTTTTTTAAAAATGTAGATGTCTCAGCAGGTGGGCTGAACAAAGGACCATGCTCTGACTGATAATAGTGAGTTTTATAAAAATGATACAATCATTAAAATGCAGATGAAACAGTGTTAGCATTCATCACATTAGATTTAAATATAGCCAAATATAGTCAAACTGTTGAGCTAGGCAGGACAGGAGGGACAGCTCAAAGCCTCCTGTAAAACCAAGCACACTTGCCCCTCCCCCGCTAATAAAATACTGAAAACAACAGCAGCAGATGGTGGCTATTCTCACCCTGGCCAGGCAGACCTGGGAATGTCATGGTGACCCTCCTGGAGATATAGTGAGTTCTAGACAAGCAGGACCACAGCAGGTGGCTTAGGTAGACCACGTAATGTGACTTTAAATTGGGTTGTGATAGCTCCAGAGCACAGATAACCATCTGCCAGCCTCCAAAAATATGGGCTTCTTAAACACCATGACAAATCACACACTGAATCCTCCTTAAGCTAGAAGGCTCTGGGGATTTATTTTCCTGAGACAGTTTCAGCATGTATCTGTCTTTTAGGGTGTGGCAGTGTCAAGCTCACATACAAGACTAGCAAGGCCAGGCCTAATGATTCTGCAGGTACCATACACGAGCACTGTCAGACTAGACAGGGACAGGGGGAATAAGTCAGAGATCTGGCATGGTCCTCGTTCTGCACCCTAAACAAAGGGACCAGGCAAAGACAGTCAGGGGATACAACTTTGGAGGAACCAGTTTTATATTCTGCACTTTTAGTCTGATCCTTTCACCTCGTGAGAACCAGAAAAGCCAGGAGAAACTGTCCCTTGACAGCCTCCTAGGGGAGATCTGGAGGCAAGACATCTTCAGGGAGGGTCACAAGGCTTCTGCCAAGACTTAGAGAAGTTGTGCCTGCATGTCTGCAACAAGGTGGACCACCACTGCAGACAGCAGCATCATGTCAGGTGGCTATCCTCCACATTACCTGCAGCATCAGACTGCCTGCCATACTAGATACAAACATCTGAACGTTTTCTATCTTCCTCTACTTGTAACTGGACATGGCTTTTGTTTGGGGTGTGGGTGTTTAATATTTATTTCTTTACTGACTATCACTTTGATTTTTATATTTGATGCCCTCAGATGGTTGTTATAACATGATCCTCATTCTATCTTTGAGTAGGTTACTTTACATTGGTTTTGTTTCCAAGAGTTTCCCAAACTTTGCCAAAACCAGGCACATCCTAAAGAGGTAACTGAGGGGATCTGGTGTCTTTCTAGCACTGGACGATTTACACACTCCTGGCTGAACAGTCTCCAACATGTCCGCTTTGAGCCTTTAAAAACTTTTGGTGCATGAACTGTGATTAAATTTTCAGCGGTTCCAGCTTATGGAGGTCCAGGAGTGATGCTGGGATATTCCTTAAATGCAAGTGGCCACTTTTGGCATCAATGGAATATTTAAATATATGAAAACATTTAGTATATATATTGTAATTACATCTATCATTGTTATTAGTTGCCACCAAGTTAGCTCTGAATCATGGTGACCCTATGTTCAACAGAATGAAATGTTACCAAGTCCTGCATGATCTTCACAATCCTTGGTATGTGTGTGTCTATTGTTAATGGCTACTGTGTTTTTGAATGCCTTCCAACATCAAGGTCTCATCTGCTAGCTCTATATCAGACAATATTCTGTCGTGATCCATTGGGTTTTTCTTGACTAATTTTTGGAAGTACACCAGCAGGCCTTTTTTCCTGGTCTGTCTTAGTCTGGAAGTTTCACTTAAACCTGTCCACCATGGGTGTCTTTCTGGTATTTGAAATACCAGCATCACAGCTTCCAGAATTATAGCAACATGCAAGCCACCACAGTACAACAAACTGACAGATGTTAGTGGTTAGCACATTTAGACTACATTAAAATTCTGTCTTAAAAAAGAGTGGATATGGTAATCTAAGGTAAACCATTTAAGCAATGCACACACGGTTTCATTAATTGAAAATGCCAGCATATGATATAATTTGTAAAAATGCTGGCTATTTACCAAATTATTTTTAGAACTCATCTTCTTTATTTTGCAAAGGTATCTAAAGGCTTACAGATGTGTGTAGCATTTGATCTAGCAATTAAATTTCTATAAATATGTCATTAGGAAGGAGGAAGTTCAGATGTAAGCAAAGATTTATATCCAGTTTGTTCACTATTTGTCAGTGAGATCTTGGAATTAACATAAATATTCAAGGAAATTGAATAGTAATTATTTTCATAAACTGATGGCACAGTAGTTAAAATGCTTGGCTGCTAACCTAAAGGTCAGTGATTAGAACCCACCAGTTTCTCTGCAGGAAAAAGATGTGGCAGTCTGCCTCTGTAAAGATTTACGGCCTTGGAAACCCTGTGGGGCAGTTATACTCTGTACTATAGGGTAGCTATTCAATAGCAGTGGTTTTGGTTTTAGTGGGCCTAAAGATAAATACTGTTTTTTCTAAAATTTATGAAAGAGTGAGAAGGAAGGCATTAAACAAGATTGGTGAGCTAATGGAGTCTGGAATGTCAGGAAAGACTTTCATAGAAGTAATGTTTAAGAGACCTGACGGAGGTGGGGAATTATCTGGAGTAGGGAGGAGCAGGAAGGGGCATTATTTGTCCAAGTGTCCTGTTAAGTTGTGCAAGGAGGAAATGGCATTGCTCATTTATTCAGAACAACTGAGCATCGTTACATTAACAGAAAAGAATAATAGCAACAAATTTGTAACTATTTCAGAAGAAGGCAATGACATATTGTCCCTGGGAGGTGCAAATGGTTAACATGCTTGGCGGCTAACAAAAGGTTGGAGACTTGAGTACACACAGAGGCAAATTGAAGGGAGGGCCTTACAATCAACTTCTGAAAATTCAGCCATAGAAAACTGTGGAGCATAGATCTACTCTGACACACATGAGGTCGACATGAGTCAGAGTTGACCTGAAGGCAACTGATTGGAAGGACAGATTGTACTAACCAGAGTTCAAACAATAAGTGAGTGGCTCACATATTTTGCATTTCTATTAGAGGGAACAGTGTAAGGTGAGAAGGCTGGCTCAGCATACAGGTGCACTTTGTGCACTCCTCCTGGGATCCAGACCCCTTCCATCTTGTTTGTCTTTCATTCCCAGAACTTTTCTTCATCTGCCTATTGAATACTGGATTGCAGGAACCTCCATTTGTTACTCATAAAGAGGCAAAAGGCCATTGAGGAAGCACGCCCCCCTGTCTGACAGTGCCAGTATGGAAGATGCAAAAGCCATCTCCATTTGCTTTCTACTGGGCAACAGTAGACATTCATAGCTGCAAGGGAGTCAAGGTCATGGAATGTGCTGGACAGCCAAGCAAGCAGCTGTCCTTCCATCACAGTGAAAAAAGAGGATGAATTTTTGTGGACAAAGAGTAGTACCCATTGCTGTACTCCTCTCTGCCTGCAGATAAACATGCATAACCTGTCTACTGCTACCACACTAGAGCCCACTTGTGATTACAAAGGCCATAACTGCAATCCTACTAGTTAGAGCATCCAACTCACTAACAGGATTTTGAAAAGATGTGCCATTCTCCAAGAGGTCTAGATATAGTGTCTCATAACCCAGTGATTCAGTGAAAAATCAATTTATCTAGACCCTTACAAGCAAAATACAATGGTAAACCAGGAATATCAAAGCCACAAGAGAAACTGTTATTGGAAAAAGGAAAAAATAGGAAAAGCACAGAAATGATTGGTCTAGAGCCATCATTATATCCTTCAGGGTGGGGATTGCAAGGCCTGCCTACTCCAGCAGTGGCTAGCTGCCTGATTCTGCTCACTGGGAAAGAGAAATTTACATATTGCCTTCCATGGCCATGGGCTTCTTTATCTGCTAGGTTTTCCCATGTCTGTTACTAGGTATCTCTGATAATATTTGTTGTTGTTTGTACATTTGTTCTGATTCATAGCAACCCCATGCACAAAAGAATGAAACACTGCCTGGTCCTGTGCCATCCTCACAATCATTGCTATGTTTGAGCTCATTGTTGCAGCCACTGGTTCAGTCTATCTTGTTGAGGGTCTTCCTCTATTTCACTGACCCTCTTCCTTACCAAGCTGGATGTCCTTTTCCAGAGACCGATCCTTCCTGGTAACATGTCCAAAGCACATGAGTAGAAATCTTGCCATCCTCGCCTCTAAAGAGCATTCTGGCTGAACTACTTCCAAGACAGACTTGTTCATTCTTCTGGCAGTCCATGGTGTATTCCGTATTCTTCCCCAATACCATAAATCAATTCTTCTTTGGTCTTCCTTATTCATTGTCCAGCTTTCACATGCACATGAGGTGATGGAAAATACCATGGCCTGGGTCATGTGCACCTTAGTCCTCAAAGTGACATCTTTCTTTTTCAATATTTTAAAAAGATGTTTTGCAGCAGATTTGCCAGTGCAATATGGATTTGATTTTCTGACGCTGCTTCCAAGGGCGTGAATTGTGGATGCGAGTAAAATGAAATCCTTGACAACTTCAATCATTTCTCTATTTATCATGATGTTGCTTATTGGTTCACTTGTGAGTACTTTCGTCTTCTTTATGTTGAGCTGTAATCCGTACTGAAGGCTGTAGTCTTTGATCTTCATCAGGAAGTGCTTCAAGTCCTCTTCACTTTCAGCAAGCAAGGTTGTGTCGTCTGCATATTGCAGGTTGTTAGTGAGTCTTCCTCCAATCCTGATGCCACATTCTTCTTTATAGAGTCCAGCTTCTAAGATTATTTGCTCAGCATATATGTAGAATAAAAATGGTGACAGATACAACCCTGACACACTTCTTTCCTGATTTTAAACCATGCAGTATCCCATTGTTCTGCTTGAATGAGTGTCTCTTGGTCTATGTACTGGTTCCTCATGAGCACAATTAAGCATTCTGGAATTCCTATCCTTCGAAATATTAACCATAATTTGTTGTGATCCACACAGTCAAATGCCTTTGCATAGTCAATAAAACATAGGTAAACATCTTTCTGGTACTCTCTGCTTTCAGCCAACATCCATCTGACATCAGCAATGATATCCCTTGCTCCACATCCTCTTCAGAATCTGTCTTCAATTTCTGGCAGTTCCTTGTCAATGTAATTAATACCACAGGCAATCATTTTTTAATTATCTTCAAAAAACTTCTACTTGCCTGTGATATTAATGATATTATTTGATAATCCACTTTCTTTTGGATCACTTTCTTTGGAATGGGCATAAATATGGACCTCTTCCAGTCGAATGGCCAGGTAGCTGTTTTCCAGATTTCTTGGCATGGATATGTGGGCACCTCCAGTTCTCATCAGTTTGCTGAAACATCTCAATTGGTATTCTGTCAGTTCCTGGAGTTTGTTTTTTGCCAATGCCTTCAGTGCAGCTTGGACTTCTTCCTTCACTATCACTGGTTTTTGAGTATATGCTACATCCTGAAATGACTGAATGTCAACCAATTCTTTTTGGCACAGTGACTCTGTGTATTCCTTCCATCTGCTTTTGATGCTTACTGTGTAGTTCAATATTTTACCCATGGAATCTTTCAGTGTTGCAACTCAAGGCTTGAATTTTTCTTCAGTTTTTTCAGCTTGAGAAATGCCCAGAGTGTTCTTTGCTTCTGGTTTTCTAACTCTAGGTTTTTACACATTTCATTGTAAAACTTTACTTTGTCTTCTTGAGCTGTCCTTTGAAATATTCTCTTCAGCTCTTTTACCTGATCATTTATTCCATTCGCTTTAGCTACCCTATGTTCAAGGGCAAGTTTCAGAGTCTTTTGACATTCATTTTGGACTTTTCTTTCTTTCCTATCTCTTTAATGACATTTTGCTAGTTGCATTCCACAACTAGTCTGGTTTTCAGTCATTACTGCTCCATGAGTTTAACCTATTTTTGAGATGGTCTCTAAATTCAGGTGAGATAAAATCAAAGTCATATTCGGCTCTCATGGACTTGTTTTAATTTTTTTCATCTTCAACTTTAACTTGCATATGAGCAATTGATGGTCTGTTCTGCAGTCGGCCCCTGGCCTTGTTCTAACTGATGGTGTTGAGTTTTTCCTTTGCTTCTTTCCACAGATATAGTCGATTTGATTCCTGAGTATTCCATCCAGTGAGGTGTGTGTGTATAGTCACTGTTTATGTTATTGAAAAAAGGTATTTCCAATGACTAAATAGTTGGCCTTGCAAAATTCTATCATGCGATTTCTGGCGTCCTTTCTATCACCAA
This sequence comes from Trichechus manatus latirostris, assembly GCF_000243295.1. Classification (NCBI taxonomy): domain Eukaryota; kingdom Metazoa; phylum Chordata; class Mammalia; order Sirenia; family Trichechidae; genus Trichechus; species Trichechus manatus. Next base: position 654,414 of record NW_004444105.1, read on the forward strand.
GACCATATTTTCCAACTACTAATCCCTCTGCTTTGTTTCCAACTTTCACATTCCCAATCACCAGTAGTTATCCATGCATCTTGATTGCATGTTGTGAATTTTAGACTGCAGAAGTTGGTAAAAATCTTCGATTTCTTCATTTTTGCTATTAGTGGTTGGTGTATAAAATTGAATAATAATCATATTAACTGGTCTTCCCTGTAGACACATGGATATTATCCTATCACTGACATCTTTGTACTTCAGGATAGAACTTGAAATGTTCTTTTTGACGATGAATGAGACTCCATTCCTCTTCAATTTGTCATTCCTGGCAGAGTAGACCATATGAATATCCAATTTAAAATAGCCAATACTGGTCCAATTCAACTCACTAATGCCTTAGATGTAGCTCTTTATGCATTTCATTTCATTTTTGAGAACTTTCAATTTTCCTAGATTCATACTTAGTACATTCCATTTTCTGATTATTAAGGATATTTGCAAGTATTTGTTCTCATTTTGAGTCATTGCACATCAGCAAGTGAAGTCCTGAAAGCTTGACTCCATCCACTACATTAAGATCAACTCTATTTTGAGGAGGCAGTTCCTTCTCAGTCATATTTTGAGTACCTTCCGACTTGAGAAGTTCAACTTGTGGCACTATGTAAGACAATGTTTCACTGCTATTCGTAAGGTTTTCACTGTCTAATCTCTTCAGAAGTAGACCATCAGGTCCTTCCTCCTAGTCTGTCTTAATCTGGGAGCTCCGCTGGAACCTGCCCACCATGGATGATCCTGCTGACATTTAAAATACCAGTAGCATAGCTTCCAACATCACAGCAACACACAAACCACCACAGTATGACAAACTGACAGACAAGTGGTGGCTGGCAATATAATACTATTGAACACTTGATGCTAATCCTTGCCTTGGTGCTGGATACTAAAGTTTGACTTCATATTAGTGCTAAAGAACACATTTTGATAAAGAGTCTGTGAATAATAATCTTAGTCCACATTGTTTGGTTTACAGAATTAGTATCTCTTATTGTCTTGATTTTCAAGCTTTCATAATCAAATAGTTTAAGTTCTCCTACTTTGTTCTTTTTTAAAATTGTTTTGGCTATTTGAGGTGCTTTTTATTTCCATATGCTCGCTTCTCTCTATCTCAAGAGATTGGCTTAAGACACTATCCAGTCTTGTATACCTCATCAGTATAATTGCCGCTAATCCATCTAATTAGATCATAGTGATTGAATTTACAACAAAGGAGGAAATCACATCAGATTACAAAATGGTACACAGTTATACAATACTGAGAATCATGACCCAGCCAACTTGACAGATATTTTTTGGGGACACAATTCAATCCATGACAATGGGAAATACTATGGAGTCATATGTTGGACTTTTGCTTTTTCTTCTTGCTGCCTTTGATTTTACTAAAAAAGAAAGAAAGAAAAGCAAGTACTATAGGAGCAGAGAGGAGGATGTGTCTGAATCACCTGGTTGTCTGGAAAAAGATTCATGGCAAATGTGACATTTGAGCTCAAAAGAAGATATATTGTATTACCTACTGCCATGAAACAAACTACCCCAAAACAGATCATCTCACCTCAGGTGGGCTTGCACATAGGTCTGCAGTAAGCTGGAGAGTGGCTGGTCCAGAATGGTGCTGGCAGAGATGACTGAGTTCTGATTCACAGTCTCTCATCCTCTGCAGCCTTATTCTTGTTATCATGGTGTGAAGTGGTCCAAACGGGAGTCAAAGAGTTCAAGGGCTCTTGAGGTCCAGATTTGAAACTCGCACAGCATCCCTCCTACCACATTTATTATTAAAAGCAAATTTCAAGATTCAGGGAGTAAGGAAATAGATTCCACCCATTTTTGGAAACTGCAAAGTCTCATTGCAAAATGTGGACACAGGGAGGTCATTAACAATTTTAATTCAATCAATCCACTGGATGGATGGATGGATGGATGGATGGATGGATGGATGGATGGATGGATAGCTATACAAATACGTGTGCATCTGAACCACAGATTGTTGCATGATCTATTATATATATTGCATAGGTAGATTATAACATAACACAGAGTTACATCCCTGCCAGAAAATTTTTTCACCTAAGGTGTTATGACATAACTATAAATCAGTGTAAAAAGAAACCAATATTTATGCTAAATATAATCTGCTATCATTGGAATTCATCAAAACTTTAAATTTTCATATATTTTTCTTGACACTGTGTTTTTGTAGAATTTGTTTTGAAAAACAAGTATATGTAAGTATTAAAAAGCAAAGAAATGAAAAGTGTCTTTCTAGTTATCTTTTTTTTTTTTAACCTGTCACTCATCAAAAGCTGAATAAGTTTATATTTGGAATGATCTTACTTAGAGTCTATATGCTATCTGAAATTGACATGGGAGGACCCTACAGATAACTTCAAAGATATTAAGCGGAGACAGTTGACTGAGAAAGATTTCCATCACATGAGTGACATTTTTGAGATGGTTTGACTTAAATGTAAGTTTTGTAGCATTTACAGAATTCACTCTTGGGGAACTTGAGAGTACATCTCTAAGAGATAATCATCCTCCTTAGAAACTGGAAGTGCAATATGAAGAGAGATGTGTGCTCTTTATACATATATATAAAGATGCTGTAAAAAATAGAAAACAAAAAGTGGTTTTAAATATAAGCCCACAGGGAAAGTAACAGGAAAAAATTGCACATATTAATTTGAAATTAGATTTCTTCTCATATGGACAATTCTATCTAGTGGGTCCTGAAAAGAGTAACAGAATTCACTTATCATTTACATGTGGTTAATAATTACTGCATCTCCCTAGCAACAAAAGGATATCCAAAATATTTCATAAACTAATATGTTTTCCAAGATTCTTACAATGTGGAGGCGGGGGGGATGAGTGGGAATAGACTCTTAGGTCAATCATCCAACAGAGAGGAATTAAATGAGCTGTTTTAAGGTCCACAGTGATGATTAGGGTGCTACATTTTTATACGAATCCAATGCTTCATAAAGGAGCCCTGGAGGTAGGGCCAAGATGGCGGAGTATTCAGAGGGCTTCCTATATCCCTCTTACAACAAAGACCTGGAAAAACAAGTGATTTGATTGTATATGAATATCTAGGAGTCCTGAACAAGGCAAAGTTGAGGAAGCAGACTGAGTGGTGAGGGGAGAGGGAGACGGTTCTGAAGAAGTGAGAAGTGCCAGACCAGACTCGGCTCCAGATCTTCAGCACTGACTGGCTCTGAGGTACGCAGTGAAGCAGGGAGACAGCTGCACGTGCTAGCTCAGGAGGTAGTTTCCACATCAAGAGAGATCCGGCAGCAGAGATTCTGCTTGGACACTCTGAACCAGTGAAAAGCAGCTCCCAAGTGGCTAAAGATAAGTACATGCGTGCGGCCTTTCGTGGGAATTAAAAAAAAAAAAAAGCTCATTTGGGAAAACCTCTCTCCCTTTTACCTCCTCCTTTCTTGCTGTGCACCGGTCCATCCTTCCTAAGTCTGAGTCCCCAGGGCCGGAAGTAGATCCCAAAAGGCACCCTGACCAATTCTCCTGGCCTTGGAGAGGAAACAAATAAGCTACTGGCTCCCCTAACCCAGGAACTCAGGGTCAGCATAGCTCCTTTGCTAGGCACAGGCAAAAGAGGTCTGCAGACTTTGAGTACCTTACACCCCATAGACTTGTGGGGAACCATCTCAACAGCGTTATTCCCTCACTACCACAGTACAACAGGGTAAACATCTGATGTCTAACTTCAACTGGTTCAGCTGTATAGTGGCAGATTTGTGACCCTGGACACAGCCCTGCCCTTTAAGCAGGCACCTTTACCAATCTGCACCAGGGGCTTGAGGACTGGTGACTTCACCTACGCCACCTAGTCACCTGCTACAGGAGTCTAAGAAAAAGTGGTGCCCTCGAGTCTTTAAAGCCAACAGAGTGGGGTGCTCATAGTCCAGCTGCAAAACTCACCTCCTACTCGCTCTAGGGAATAGGGACACGCTTTCCTTCCAGACTCTCATGGGCAGCCGTCAGCCCCATGCCTGACTCAGCGTGTGAACCCTTACTATAGCCAGATACCTGTGCTTACACCAATTACCCATGCCGCTCTAAGACTGTAGTTGAAAGCTTGCACCACACACTTGGTGACTGACTGCCTGGACACCTGAGCTTAACCCATATAGGAAAATTTAATGGACTCCCGTGTGCACATACTTAGTTACACAACTAACTACCTGGTGACAGGATGTTAGAGCTTCAAAGGCGCCAATTGGGGCATATGAAAACAAAACAGAACAAGAAGTTAGGACTCACTAAACAAATATAAAACAAACTTATAATAACTGATTGATGGCTCGGAGACAACAGTCAATATCAAATCACATAAATAGGCAGTCCATGCTGGCTTCAGCAAGCTTCCAAAATAAAGAATCAATAAATTCTCTGGAGGAAGAGAATTTTATGGAATTGCCAGAGGCAGAATACAAAAGATTAATATACAGAACTTTTCTAGAAATTAGAGAGGAAATTTGACAAAATGAAAAAATTGCCAAAGAACATACAGACAAAGAAGTAGTGGAGCTTAAAAAAGTTATTCAAGAACATAATGACAAACTTAATAGGCTGCAGGAATCCATAGAGAGACAGCAATCAGAAATCCAGAAGATTAACAATAAAATTTCAGAATTAGACAACTCAATAGGAAGTCATAGGAGCAGAAATGAGACAGTAGAAGTTAGAATTAGTGACATTGAAGATAAAGCACTTGATGGCAACTTATCTGAGGAAAAATCAGATAAAAGAATTAAAAAGAATGAAGAAACTCTAAGAGTTACGCGGGACTCTATCAAGAGAAATAACCTACCAGTGACTGGAGTACCAGAATGGGGCGGGGTGGGGGGATAACAGAAAATACAGAGAAAATTGTTGAAGATTTGTTGAAAGAAAACTTCCCTGATATCATGAAAGATGAGAAGATATCTATCCAAGATGCCCAGCAAACAAACACTACATAAGGTAGATCCCAAAAGAAAGTCACCAAGACATATTATAATCAAACTTACCGAAACCAAAGATAAAGAGAGAATTTTAAGAGCAGCTAGGGATAAAAGAAAAGTCATCTACAAAGGAGAGTCAATGTGAATGAGCTCAGACTACTCAGCAGGAATCACGCAGGCAAGTAGGCAATGGATGACATATGTGAAGCCTTGAAGAAAAACAACTGCCAGCCAAGAATTATATATCCAGCAAAACAGTCTCTCAAATATGATGGCAAAATTAGGGCATTTCCAGATAAACAGAAGTTTAGGGAATTTGCAAGAACCAAACCAAAATTATAAGAAATACTAAAGGGAGTCCTACTGTTAGATAATTAATAACTTCAGATAATAACGCAAGACAGGAACATAGGACAGAGCAACCAGATATTGACTCAGATAGGGAAGTCAAAAATATATCAAAGCTAAAACATTGAAAATAGGGAAACAGATATCAATATGTAAAAAAAGACAACATTAAAACAAAAAAGAGGGACTTAAAAAATGCAGTCATTGACTTTTCATATGGAGAGGAAGTCAAGGAAATATAAAGAAATAAAAGACTGGTATAAAATTAGAAAAATAGGGGTAAATATTAAGGTAACCACAAAGGAATCTGACAATCCTACAAATCAAAATTAAAAAGTAGAAAAACATAAAGACCCAGCAAACACAAAATCTACAACAATAAAAAAGATGAAAAAAAATACATTAACAAAAAATGACTCAGCACTGAAAATTAAGGGGAACAAAGAAACTGTGAACAAAACACAAAAAGAGACATCAGGAAGACAGCACTAAACTCATACCTATCAATAATTACG
>NW_004444105.1:661293-679514 GCF_000243295.1 Trichechus manatus latirostris
ACAAATTTGAAAACCTAGAGGAAATGGACAAAATTCTAGAAACTCACTACCTACCTAAATTAACACAAACAGAGGTAGAACAAGTAAATAAATCCATAATAAAACAAGAGACTGAAAAGGTTATCAAAAAACTCCCAACACAAAAAGCACTGGCCTGGATGGCTTCACTTGAGAATTCTACAAAACTCTCAGAGAAGAGATAACACCTCTTCTACTAATGGTATTTCAGAGCATAGAAAAGGAGGGAATACTCCCAAACTCATTCTATGAAGCCAGTATAACCCTGATAAAAAAAAAAAAAAAAGAAAAGAAAATTACAGATCAATATCCCTCAGGGACATTGATGCAAAAATCCTCAATAAAATTCTAGCCAATAGAATTCAGCAACATATCAAAAAAATAATTCACCATGACCAAGGGGATTTATACCAGGTATGCAGGGATAGTTCAACATTAGAAAAACAATCAATGTAATCCATCACATTAATAAAACAAAAGACAAGAACCACATGATCTTGTCTATCAATGCAGAAAAGGCATTTGACAAAGTCCAAAACCCATTCATGATAAAAATTCTCAATAAAATAGGAATAGAAGGGAAATTCCTCAGTATAATTAAGGACATTTATACAAAGCCAACAGCCAACATCATCCTAAATGGAGAGACTTTGAAAGCATTCCGCTTTAGAACAGGAACCAGAGAAGGATGCCCTCTATCACCACTCTTATTTAACATTGTGCCAGAGGTCCTAGCCAGAGCAATTTGGCTAGAAAAAGAAACAAAGGGCATCCAAACTGGTAGGGAAGAAGTCAAAGTATCTCTATTTGCGATGATATGATCTTATACACAGAAAACCCTAAAGAATCCACAAGAAAACTACTGGAACTAATAGAAGATTTCAGCAAAGTTTCAGAATGCAAGATAAACATGCAAAAATCAGTTGGATTCCTGTACACCAACAAAGAGAAACTCGGAAAGGAAATTACCAAATCAATACCATTTATAATAGCCTCCAAAAAGATAAAATACTTACGAATAAATCTAACCAGAGACGTAAAAGATCTATAGAATGCAAACTATAAGACACTACTGCAAGAAACTAGAGGAGACGTGCATAAGTGGAAAAATATACCTGGCTCATTGATAGGTAGACTCAACATGGTGAAAATGTCAATTCTACCCAAAGCTATCTAAAGATACGATGCAATCCCGATCCAAATTCCACCAGCATTTTTTAATGAGATGGAGAAACAAATCACCAACTTCATATGGAAAGGGAAGAGGCCCCGACTAAATAAAGCATTACTCAAGAAGAAGACCAAAGTGGGAGGCCTTATGCTACCTGATTTTAGGAACTATTATACCACCACGGTAGTCAAAACAGATACATAGACCAATGGAACAGAGTTGAGAATCCAGATATAAGCTCATTCACCTATTAGCAGCTAATATTTGACAAAGGCCCAAAGTCCATTAATTGGGGAAAAGACAGTCTCTTTAACAAATGATGCTGGTATAACTGAGTATCCATCTACAAAAAACTGAAACAAGACCATACCTCACACCATGCACAAAAAATAACTCAAAATGGATCAAAGACTTAAATATGAAATCAAAAACGATAAACAACATGGAAGAAAAAATACAGACAATGCTAGGAGCCCTAATACATGGCATAAACACAATTCGAACCCTAAGTAACAATGCACAAGCACCAGAAGAGAGACTAGATAAATGGGAGCTCCTAATAATCAAACACTTATGCTCATCAAAAGACTTCACCAAAAGAGTCAAAAGACAACCTACATACCAGGAAAAAATTTTTGGCTATGACAAATCAGATCACCGTCTACTCTCTAAAATCTACAAGACACTGCAAAACCTCAACAACAAAAAGACAAATAACCCAATTAAAAATGGGCAAAGATTATGAACGGGCACTTCCTCAAAGAAGATATTCAAGCAGCTAACAGACACATGAAAAATGCTCAGTATTATTAGCCACTAAAGAAATGCAGGTCAAAACTACAATGAGATATCATCTCACCCCAACAAGGCTAGCATTAATCCAAAAAACACAATATAATAAATGCTGGAGAGGTTGTGGAGAGACTGTTGGTGGGAACGTAAAATGGTACAACCACTTTGGAAATCGATTTGGCACTTCCTTCAAAAGCTAGAAATAGAAGTACCATACAATCCAGCTACCCCTCTACTTGGAATATATCCTAGAGAAATAAGATCTGTCACATGAATAGATATATGCACACCCATGTTCATTGCAGCACTGTTCACAATAGCAAAAATATGGAAACAACCTACGTGCCTATCAACAGACGAATGGATAAACAAATTATGGTATATCCACACAGTGGAATATTATACAATGATAAAGAACAAGGATGAAGCCGTGAAACATCCTATAACATGGTAGAAGCTGGAACTTATTATGCTGAGTGATTTTAGTCAGTCACAGAAGGACAAATAGTGTATAAGACCACTATTATAAGAACTCAAGAAAAGGGTTAAACACAGAAGAAAACATTCTTTGATGGTTATGAGGGTGAGAAGGGAGGGTGAGAGTTATTTACTAACAAGATAGTAGATAAGAATCATCTTAGGAGGGAAGGGCAGCGCACACTACAGGGGATGTCAGCACAACTGGACTAAACCAAAGCTAAGAAGTTTCCTGAATACAATCAAACACTTTGAGAAACAGAGTAGCAGGGGTAGGGGTCTAGGGACCATTCTTCAGGGGACATCTAGGTCAATTGGCATAACAAAGCTTATTAAGAAAATGTTCTACATCCTACTTTGGCGAGTGGTGTCTGGGGTCTTAAGAGCTTGCAAGCGGCCATCTAAGATGCATCAATTATTCCCAACCACCTGGAGTAAAGGAGAATGAAGAACACCAAAGACACAGGGAAAGTATTAGCCCAAGAGACAGAAAGGGCCACATAAACCAGAGGCTTCATCAGCCTGAAACGAGAAGAACTAGATGGTGCCCGGCTACCACCAATAACCGTCCTGACATGGAACACAACAGAGAGTCCCTGATGGAGCAGCAGAAAGATGGGGTGCAGAACTCAAATTCTTGTAAGAAGACCAGACTTAATGGTGTGACTGAGACTGGAGGCACCCCAGAAAGCATGGCCCCTGGACTCTCTATCAGCCCAGAACTAAAACAATTTCGGAGGCCAACTCTTCAGACAGGGATTGGACTGGACTGTGGGATATAAAGTGATATTTGTGAAGAGTGTGCCTCTTAGTCAAGTAGATACAAGAGGCCAGAGGAGTAGCTTCTGTCCAGAGGCGAGATGGGAAGGCAGAGAGGGTTAGGAGTCGGTTGAATGGACATGGGGAATCAGGGGCGGAAAGGAGGAGTGTGCTGTCGAAGAATGGGGTGAGCAATTAGGGTCACATAAGAATGTATGTATAAAATTTTGTATGGACGACTAACTTGAAATCTAAACTTCATTTAATACAACAATACAAATAAATAAATAAATAAAGGAGCCCTGGTGGTGCAGTGGTTAAGTTTTTGGCTGATAACCCAAAGATTTGCAATTTCAACCCACCAACCCACCAGCCTCTGTGCCAGGAGAAAGATGAGGCAGTCTGCTTCCACAAAGATTACAGCCTTGGAAACCCTAAGGGGGCAGTTCCATATATAGATTTTTTTTGACAAGTTACACTCTTTCACTATGCTTACTTTTGAAAATAATGACAACTTAAACTAAGAATATAAATTACATTTAAAATAAACTTTAAAAATTCTTCTCCAAATATTGCTTTCTTAAAATATTTCTTTGATTCATCTTAGTTTACCTGTCCCCTGGTTCTGTTGAACTTCGTTTATATCCATTTGTAGCATCAGATGTTAGAATGCATTTAATTTTTGTCGTGGTGATTTCTATAACTGGTTACGTGACTTCATGAGGAAAATGATGATGTGGATTTTGCTTCTTCCAAAATGGACATCAAACTAACATTATCTTACTGGGACTGATAGTTCAAATCAATCAACTGTTTATTCTTTTCTTTTACTGGCAGAAATAGGAGAAAGGAGAGAAAGACTAGGAGAGTGTGTATTAGCATCAGTTAGTGTTCAAAAAGAAAAGAGAATCTGTTCCTCTAGGTTTGAATAATCATGTGCATATGTTTTTAATGAGTAACATCTTTACACTCTGTGCCTCATTTAAATGCCCTTTTATTTGTGTGTTAATTTTATGCAACTTTACATGTTTCTACACGTCAGGAGAAAATAATTTAAACCATCAATGGAATCAAATGGAATAACCATAGAATTAAATTTTGCCCAGAGAAGCCTCTTTGCATACAGGGCTAACAGCACTAGCAGCAGCAGCCCCCTCACCAGAGGTTTGCTTCCCTCGTGTAACAGATTGCGGGCACTTTCTGACACTTGTTCCACGGATGACTCTTACTTGTATGTACAGAGACAGGAAGCATGTGTTTGTCGACATTTTTCTACAGAGACACTTCATCTACCGCAGTCCTGAGCAATCAGCCTATTTTCACATGAAGAGTAGAGCAAAATGACTCATTCCAAACAGATTTCCAGAAACAAATACTCGCTGTAGGTTTGTGTATTTAGGTGAGGTCAGAGGGGACTCCGGAAGCGTTGCAGACTTTCTCCCACCTTTCCATAAGGCTTCTATTCAAAAGGCCTGCTAGAGAAATTTGGTAGTGGGCTTCTTTCCCGGGAGAACGTTCCTTGCGTGAGAAGCTCCAGAAGATCTCGGGTCCAGATGTGTCCAGCCCCTGCGCAGCTTCTCCTGAGCAGAGTTGGGCTGTGAGTGTTGGTGGTCACCAAAGGCAAAGAGGGCATTCTGCTGCAGTGAAAGGGCTCAAAGTCCATCCGACCATCGAAATCATGGACTTTTCCCGTGAGTAAATGGCCTGCCTGTTTGAGCTTTATTCCCAGGAGAGCGATAACAATTACGTTTCGCGCGGAGGGAGCCGGCTAGAACTTACCTGGCAGCCGCCGCCGCCGCCTACCCGGGCGCCCTCGCTTGCCGTAACTCAGACCCATACCGCTGAGGGTGCGTTACTTCCGGGGACAGGAGTGGGGGCGGGGGGCAGCTCCTGGGAATGGGTGGTTTCAGACCAGCTGGCTTGCTCACGGTTCTAATGCTTATGGAAACGTGGGCGGAAAGCACCACAGCTATGACTTCCCCTCCATTGTCAGGATCAGAGGGAGGAAGAGGAAGTGGGGAAAGTGCCAGGGCGAGAAGGCTATGGCCAGGCATTGTGCCACTCACTTCCCAGGTTGGCAGACAACCTCCAGCTCAGCAACCTGCCCAAGTCCTGAAGCTGAATGGGAGGGAGGATCTTGTCACCACTTCCCGCTTACTATATATTTCATTCGGGATATTTGCAGGTCCCTGTGCACATTATTTTGATTAGTTTTCCGACAGTTCAACGTTGTGTGTGTGGATTCCCTCATAACCTTCCTCCTGGATTATGCACCAGGGGCCTAGTGGAGGCCAAAAGCACTCGCTGTTTCCGCCTGGGACCCCACCGCCCAAACCCATCCCTATGCTCCCTATTAGCCACCCATCCAGAGGAGTAGGGGCCGGACCACGCTAAGGGAAATGCCTGCTGAGCCTGAGCCCGGCGTGCAGAGACCCTGCTGACTTCGGAGCCCGCTAGAGGACGCGCGGAGAAATGGGCTAACAACCCTGAAAGGGGCCTGGCGGGCTGGCTTTTGTTCTGGCTTTAAAAGGGCAGGGATGGTCCAACCCTCCCGCAGACTTTATGCCTTACTTATCCGGTCTTTTGTGAAATAAGCCGCTTCCCACTCCTGCAGAGGTAGGCGGCTCCTAGGCACCGCCTTGGGAATGCAGCCCGCCGCGGCCCCGGCTGGCCGCGCTGATGCAGAGAGGCTACTGGGGCGCCAGTACTCTCGGGAACGGAGTCCGGTGGCGTACAGCTAGGTCTTCTGCACGGATTCGGGACTACCACAGCAGCCCTGTAAAGGTAGCAGAGTCCCAGTGCCTTTTCTTTTTTCTTTCTATGTCTCTCTCTGTTTTTATTCCCTCCAAATAATAAACTGTCGTTTCTACTTGGATAGTCTGAGAGAAATCCACAACCTCTTTCCTGTGCCTTATCTAGGGATTACAAATGGAGCTTCTCAGATTTCAAATGTGGGCCCCGAAATTGATAGTCAAGATAGCCAAGTCTTCCAAAATAGCTATTTTCATTTTATGTGATTACAAACGCAGGAGTTTTCTCAATAAGCTCTGAATTTTCCACCGAATACAATCTTCTCTCTGTCTCTCTCTCTCTCTCTCCCCCCCTCCCTCGCTCGTGCACGCGTATGTGCCCGCGCGCTTGCTTTTCCTTTCTCTTCCAGCATTGGAAAACTCATTTAGAGCTAGTGAAAAGTCAGGAGAGACAATGATGTGATTTCCCACAGACTCCTGCCTTCAGCGTCAGACCATGTCCGGAAACGTTGACGCCAAATAAAAATGAGCATTTTACGTTGGCGAAAGACTTAATTCCTACCAAAAAAAAAAACAAAAAAAAAACAAACAAAAAAAAGCGCCAAGAAAAGAAAGCGAGGCTGGAAAACTGGAAAACAAGCCGCTTGCATCCGTTGGACTGAAAATGCAATCTGGGAACGGGCTAGAGCTCCCTAGCCCCTGAGTTCAGCACTGGAGGGGATGGACAGCGTCTCAGGTCTCCGCTGCAACCTCACCGACACGACCGCGCTGCCACTGTCGTTGCCGTGGGCGGCTGGGCTCCCTGCTTCTTGCAGCGAAAAGGCTGTGCTCTCTGGTTCCCCCCGCCCTCTCCCTTCTTTGATGGATGAAAAGTAACCCTCCCTATGCACACACCTGCTACAACAACGGACAGGGATCTGAGGAGTACTCTTGTTCCACAGCTTAAACTCTAAGCGGCAACTTCAAAAATCATTTTTCTTAGGAGGCCAGAGGAAGGCAGGACGAGGCTTGAAGGCCAGTTGTTAGAAGCTCTGAGAAATCATGGACTCTGCGGTAGGAGTCAAAATGCCCAAATGCCCACGCTTCTGAAAGTAAACAGAATGTTAATATGCGGATTGCAACTGTCTTGGAAACAGCTCTGTGAGAGGAGGTTCCAGATCTGCTTGGCCTGAATTAGAAAAGCTGAAAAGACTTCCGATTCCTTTACATTGGCAGGTAAGTGATGACACTATTCTTGTTTCTGCTTATTTACAACTCTAATTACTTTTCTCAGGGTTTTAACAGAAAGACCACGTAGAGTGGCATTTTTACTTGTGGATTAAGATAATAAGCAGTTTGGTTTTTGAATGATTGTTCCTGTAGATTTCTTAGGAAATCTCTATTCTAATAAAATAATGGAGTATTTTACTTCTATGGACTCTTATGTGACAATAGTAAAATAACAATATGTTGGCTTACGTAATTATATCAAACTTAGTTGAGTATTTTTATTATTGGTTAGCTAATCTTTGTAAAACGTGCATATATTAACAAAAATACTAACGTTATCAGGTCTTTGTAGGAGGAGTTTTGTCTTATGCATACAGTTAAAAGTGATTCAGCCTGTGTTATATAGTATGCAAGACTCAAAAAGTTACAGGTAGAAATGGTTCAACCACCCCTTCTATTATATTTTATATAGTTGTAATTTGCCAAACCATAAACAGGAACAAACATACATATAATACACAGCGAGCCCTCTCTACAGCCCAGCCCCCAAGAACAGCTATACCTGTAGCATCTCAACTCAAGAAACACTCATATTTTTACTTAGCATCCTTGTCAGAAGGCAAAAAATAAGAAGTTTTAATTTGCTTTTTTAAGGGAGCTTGTTTCCTATAGCATCCTGCCTTATTAGTTTTACAAAATGTTATTTGTCACTGAAATCCAGAAGGAGATAGGGACCAGTGGGGTCTTGACAAAGCATAAAATTCAAAGTGTTAATTAAAATCTGTTTTCTATCGACTCTTGTTTCTGGAGTCTTCCCCTGAAACTTTGAAACTACAATCTTTCACAATGACCTTGATAAGCATTCTGCTTTAATAAAAAGGGTTCACTGGGTAAAAGCAGTTACACAAATTTATAGCCAATTCCTGACATTTCCCTAAGAGCTTGCTAAATTCCAATGATAATATTCATTTCCCTGGGGAGCATTTACTTGCATGGATGGATTTTGACAACCATGTAAACACATGTGATGCTGTATGCATAGCCAACACTTTGGCAAGAGTTTGTCTCTCTGAAAAACCACGAGAGTTCTTTAGGTCATTCTTTCAATTTTGTAGGTCATATACAACTAGTGTATTGAAATACCTCTAATGCATATTTATATTTACCCTCCTTCTCAATTTCACCACAACATTGTATGAAGCACTTAAGACTGTGTTTGTTGGTGGTATGAGGGTCCCTTGTTTCGTGTTGGCTGAGAGTAGCAATTACACTCTCAGGAAAAAAAAAAAAATCAGTCGTAACAGTCGCTTACCACTTCCGGTGAACCCGCTTGCTGAGGAAGCAGAGACATCCATGCCATTGAGCTCCTAGGGGGCTACCTTGCCCTGTATAGGATATAAATGATGGTTTGGTGAGCAGAAACACAAATCATTATTTTGAATTCCTTCCGAGGAGATGACAGTGTGCCCCTCACATAGCGTTATTATTATTATTTTTACCCAGTCGGAGAGATGTGGAAGTGAAATTACCACGTGGGAGAATCAGTCATGTTTTGAGAGACTTGCTGCATATTGTCAGTCTATTATTTTGAGTGTCAGTTAATTAACATAGACGGGTTTCCAGGCCTGAAAGCCTAGCGTGTGTTTAGGGAAGCACCCCTGAGGCAGATGGCCACAGCTTCTCTGTGGCAGAGGGGGCAGGGTTCCTCTACGTGTGGCTGAAACCACCCAGAATAAGAGTTACTTTTGCCTGTAGTCACAGAAATAAATAAGTCTAATTCACCTTTCCAAACTCATTCAGTGTGCATGGAAATTCCTGTCAATCCTTATGTCTGGGGAAATATTACATTGACATAGAGTTTTGCAAACCAACATAATGCCTATCTAAATGGAATCCATCTAAATGTCTATCAGATGCCTATCAAACCACTTAAATGCCTATCTCCAGCAGCCAAAACACAAGGGGATGGGGTGTGGATAGTGGAAACTAACTTTCACTTTGCACAGAATCACTTATCTTTCAAGAGAAATCAATACACTTTATTCAGGACATTCATATCTCATTAAAGCATGCTGTTTGTCTTCATAGCTATTTTGCTTTGTCAGTTACTGATAAACAATGCATTAGATCTTGGGACTACCAGACACAATAATTCAACATCACCTTCTTTCTGAAGGAAAAAGAAAAAGGAAAAAAAAGGTTTGGGGGGTAAGGATAAGTGTTGGCTGTTTCTTACTTTTGAGACTCAAAAAGGAAAGGGAAATAGGATTACATTACCAGAAAACCCTAAGTGTATATAGGACCAGAGGGTAATTAGAAATAAGCCTGGAATCTGTTCAGTGACCTATCTTAACTTAACAAGAAATGTAGCGTGGAGGGTGGGGCAGGGCAGACTGTTCTGAGTCTTTAAATTATGAAATAGTATAAAACAGTTATGGTTAGCCTTTTGTTTTTACCATCTAAATATTAATTGAACATTCTAATGTAATTATCTACCCTATCAACTAATATTGGATTTGAATGTTCACAGTTTGCCTTTGGAATTGTTTATTCAGGTTTGAACCATGTTTTATACATCTTCATCAAAAAAATTAAAACTAAGATATTGTTAAAATTTACAAAGGCCCCTCATAATTGGAAAATTGGCTTTTTATTGCAACATTTAAAATATATGAATTGCAGGTAACCAACTGGCTTACTCACCCAATTCTATCAAGTAAGGCAGTAGCCACTAATGAAGAGAAGCAAGAATTTCTGGTAAGCCAGAAATTATTTTCATGGTTGTATCATCTCCCCAGAAACCTATACAGTGAGCCATAGAATAGGACTAAAAGGAGGGAGGCCTCTTATTCCATATTTTCTTCTTGTTTAGCTTAGCAGAATAAGCACATGGCCTATGCTGAAAGAGACAGTATGCTGCTATATAAGACATGCTATGCATCATGATGGAGCAGAACAAGTGCTGGTAGACAGTCAACTCCCCAGGGTTCTTGAGCTGCTGGCCATAAGCTCTTGGACAAGTCACTCAACCCACTGAAGCTTAATTTTTCTTCCCTAAAACCAGCATACTTTACCTACGCTTTAAGGCACAAACAACCCTTTACATACTGTTGACACCTCAGTATTTGTAGGATGAATGAATGGATGCCTACTCTGTGGAATACTGGAAAGTGCAAATACAGTGATACTTTTGGAAGTGTTTTAGAAATAAATGCTACGTCAGTGCGCATTATTATAAATAATTCTCAATAGCATTCATCCATTCATTGAAAATTTTTCTGCTAATTACTGTATGCCAGGCATACCTATTACCTTTAAGAACTCTCAGGGTAGGGATTATAATATTATTCCTGATAATTCAGCAGTAATTTTCTTTATATCTCTTATTCCAATGCAGACTGGACCTAGTTTGAAAATATTTATTACTCAAAATTGACACCATTTTCTACACCAAATGATCAAACCTAGGTCAACAGGAGCCAAGCTGATTTTAACAACTTTGCGTTTGACCTTAGGAGATTCAATCAATGCCTTTATGTCATGGTTTTCTTATCTGTAAAGGAAGATTGATATTGATCATTAGTGATATTTGCAGGAAAACTCACAAGATTAGACAGACTTTAAAACTCCATATCTGAAAACTTACCAGAAAGGATTTTGATTTGATTTCTGGCTAGTGGAGATGGAGAGAAATGTGGATAGCAGGGGGTTCTGAGAAAGATAATATTATTACTTATGTAGTGGTACAATTCTGAGATTTTTTTTGTTTTGATTTTTTTATCACTTACCAAAAAAAGGAAAATGGAAAGAAACAGGAAGTGAGAGGTAATTAAAATAATTTCTTGTGACCAATAACTATATCTTTGAATTGTTATTGTGAAACTTGTTCAGTACATTGATACAACCAAGAAATACCCCACAAAAATATCAGGAAATCATTTTAGAATTTCATGAATTTGATCTTCAAATTGTCAGCAAACTGTAGTGCTTATTAAAAAAAAAAAGAATCCATAAATTGATATATTTGAATTGAGGTTAATTCTTTATTGTTTTATCTAGTTTAGTACATAAACTTGCATAAATTTTTGAAATTAAAATATGTCCAGTAACTATAAATATATTTATATTTAGCAAATATATTATTATTTACTCAAAATTTCAAAAAGCTGAAGATCTAAGTTTTTAAAGGAATGAAATTCTTTCCTGATAAATCAACTGAATATATTATACTAAAAAAGAACTTTTAGAAATGGTACTAGAATTTGAACACTATGTCACATATAAAACTATGTAAAACAATGCATACTTTTTGATTCTTCTCAATGGGACCAGTGTGAGAAATAAGTAAATGTTTGAGATTAAGAAATTTGAGTGTGTAGATGAAAAAGGAATGGGGCGTGGTTAAAAATACATCAGGTACATGTGGAAACTAGAGTCAAAACATAGTGCTGTCATCAACTAGTTATGTGGTCTTGGGTAAATCACTTCAACTTACTTAAATAGTTGATATGTTTCTGTTGGAAAATCATTATTATGCCTATTCAAGAGAAACTAGCAACAAATAAAACCCATAGGTTAAGCTGAGCTCAGAAACTTTTCTTCTGCTTCCCTCCTGACATTCTTCTAAGAAATGTCTCAATACTCTAATGGTGGAATGTACATGGGATTTAGGATCAGACAAATTTGGATTTGAATCCTTGTTTAGAGCCTCATTAACTATACAAACTAGGACATTCAATGTAAACTCTGTGTCTTCTTCATATGTAAAAGCAAAGAAAAAGTGTCTTCCTCAAAATGTTGTTAGGACTAGTTAATGCCACAAGGTATGTAGAACATCTAGTGTACTGCCCTTACCCAGCAGGCTTTCAGTCAGGTGTTGTATTACTGAACCTGTTAGACTAGGTTGTGTGTTGTAGCCCTGATTCACTACTCCAGTGCTGCTCTTTTATTGTTTCTCCAGATGAATCCTGTTTTATGTATGCATTGTCTTCCAAACGTACTACGTCACCACTACCTAGTTCTTTTCTTCATGCTTTGTATCAGAAAGTTATCTTTTCCATTTGTTTATCTGAACCTATATCACTTTCCATGGGTTGTAAATTCAAATGTCTTAGGGTTCAGTCAGGTAATCTAATGAGTAAGGCTGGCCAGCTGGGACCGCAGCAAACTTCAGAGTGAAAGTCTGCAAAGTTGGTGCCTCTGTCTCTCAACTCCACGCCCGCAGTTAGAGAAAACTGTGTAAACTAAAAATAGAGACTTTTATATGAAATATCCTCATTTTCATCTAATTTAATTTCAAAAACTATGCGTAGAAGAAACCTATCTCCCAGCTAGACTCAGACTTGGGGTGCCTTCTGTGTCCTATAGCCTGCAAAACATTAAATCTCCAATTTCAGAGACATTTGTTAAAAACCACAAATGACATACTTACTCAGAATCTTCTTTCCAAGCCTCTCTTTCTTAATCTAAAAATTGAACAATGAATCATGACTTCACAAGAAGATATTTCTTATTACCTTCTGGAATTTTATAAGAAATAAGTCTTTAAAAATGATGCATAACTGGAATGAAATAGACACTGTATTTCTTTGAATGGTTAAAATATTGTAAGAAAAAATAATCCATAGAATAGATAGGTATGAAGATAGGTCAAAAATATTCCCATAGTGTGTTTTATTCCAGCATCTCTTCCCACCACCATTATTTTTTTCCTTTCATACCTGTGAGTCTACAACAACTAGGAGCATAGCCTTGGTTAGCTGTAAGGCAACAGAAGGAAAGATAATCAGTTATTGACTGCTGTCCATTAAATGCAAGTCTGTTTCACCCAGAATATAAATTTCCTATTGGTCTACCTGCTTACATGCTTAAAAACAGATAATTTCTTTAGAAAGTTATTCTTTATATTTTTAGCTGCTAATTACAGCACAATTAATAGAATGCTGTCTGTTGGAGTCCATAATCTTGGGACAAATAGTTTAATGTATATTTAATGGTTTGAGTACACACACACAGGCACACAAAAACACACATCTGTACCTCAGGGGTGTATGAGACTACATTTTGGGGTCCATATTAGGAAACTCTCCTCTATAAATCCTTCCTTTATAATTCATGTTGATAGTGTGACTGTGGTTAGTGGAAAAAAGGGGAATATTTTGCCTAGTTGCTATCTGTATATGTTTAGTTCCTTTTGCTATATGTGAGAAAATCTCAGCTCAAAGTGGCTTAATTCAAACAACTAACTAAGCAAACAAATATGCAAAAGGGAATTATTGGCTTATTTAACAGTAAATTACAGTAGCCATGACTGGATTCAGGTGTTCTAATAATGACATCCACCTATGTTATTCTGGGCTTTCTTCTCAAGCAGAATTTGCCTATATGGTCAGTTTCTCTGTCTCTGTTAAACACACACAGACACAGACTCACACTCTCACACACTTCCTCACTAGTTCTAGGTCTATATTATTTGTTTCCAAATCCAGTTCTCTTTGACAATCGTTCCAGCAAGTGTGCTAGGACTTGCCAAGAGATTAGTATACACTGAGGTTGGCGCTGGTAGTAGGGTTGGCCCCATACAAATGACATTGAATGAAGGGATGAGGAAGAATCATTAAAGGACTATTACAGTACAGTTTTCAGAAGAAGGGGGGTTATATACAGGATAGGAAAGAAAAATAATTGTCTTCTATGGTACTATTGAAACATTATCAGAGAAAATTATCATTTTGCTTCTACCTTTCCTAAGTCATGAAATTTGTTTACTATTGATGGAATACTCAGCAAAAGTGAATCTGTTGGCTTGTTGTCTCTGTAAAATTTTCTTTTTCTAAGGAAAGATCATTTTAGAATGAAATGTTCATGGTGTGACTTCAGTGTAATTCACGCACCAACTTTGTAAGTGTCCTTTTAATTTATTATTAAAATATGAGTAATATCAGAAGGACACATGAATAGAGGAAGGAAGAAGACCAATGTGAATAAAAGTACATCTTCCAGGATAGTTTATTGTTTCTTTATCTGGTGTTTTTTTCAACAGTTTTTAATAATATTTTCTCATTTATTATATGGTAGGTCTTATCCAGTTTAGCTACACCATTTGTCTTTTGTTTCTCTGGCCAGCTTTTGATCCTGAAGAAGGAAAACTCCTATAAGCAGATTAATTTCACTGCCTATATTTTACACTATTGATTATTGATAAGGTAACCAAGAAATAATACAACAGGGCATGTTTAGAGTCAAGATGAGCCAGATTTTGGTAGTGCATCTAATTCATTAAATTTACAAACAGACATGCTTGTCACTATAGTCCCCCAAGAACGTCATTTTCTCTCTTTATAGAACAGTTCTAGAGATTATAGAAAAATAAAATTTGTCTATTAACCACCTAATCATTTTTTTAATTTTATTTTTCCACTTGTGTTTCCTATCATGGCAGTAAATTTCTGGGAAACCCTTTGAAGTTGTAGTCAGAGCATTTTGTTGCTATATAAACTCTATATGGAACATAATAAATATAACCTGGAAAATTCAACCGTCTCCTTTAGTTTCTATCCATAGGACTATTCCTTGGCATTTTGGATGCCATTAACAATTATTAAAGAGCCCCCACCCCTCACCCCTAAGGTCTCTCCTGTTATTCTCACAGCAGGACTAGGAGGTTGACTTTATTATCTTAGTTTCCAAATGAGGAAATTGATGTCCAGAAAAGTTAAATTATTTTCTATAGATTAAGTTAAAACTAAGATTTTGGGTCAAAATTTCATACTTTCCCACACTTCATAGGTAGTTTGGGAAGAAAAACCTCCCCTGACTCTTATCACATCTCTTGCCTGCTTCTCATTCCTCAGATTGTGATACTAAAAAAAAAAAAACTTAGTGACTTCACTTTACTGGGTTTCAGTAAGTAAACTGAAGAGTTTAGATTCTGAAAGATCTTGAAGTGTTATCTTGATCTCAATATTAAAAAAGCAGGGGGGTTTGTGAACAAGGTAATCCCAAGTTGAAAGACATGTTTTAGGATCATCTGTCAGGCAGAGAATGATGGACCAGGGTTGACTCTGCTGCAGTAATCCAGAATTGAGGTGATAGAACTTGACTTAATGGAGTGAAGGTTAAACATGAGTTGACTGAAACTGGAAGATAGAATGCCACTAACCACAGAATCAGAAGGAGGAGATCAAATGAGATCATGTACTTGTTACATGCTAGGCAAATGTGAAAGTATTATATTGTTGTTAGGTGCCTTTGATTTGGCTCTGACTCATGGTAACCTTATGTGTAACAGAATGAAATGTTGCCTCATCCAGTACCGTCTTCATGAAGTTATTAAACTATTATGTAAATGTTAATTTTTATTCTTTGGAAGGAAAGATGTCAGATCTGACTTGGGATGTGTCAAATTGGTGGTGAAAGGATAAAACAGTCAAATGGGGGTAAAGGAACCATTAGTTTGAGAAAGAGAATAAAACCTGACATATTTAATTTAGACTTATCAAAATGGAGATTATTGCTGAAGCCATGAAAATCTATTAGTCATTTGAGTGAATGTAGGAAAAACAGCTGTTTATGAACAGAAGCACCCACGTTTGGGAAGGGAGAAAGAATAAGATCATAGAAGGTGATAAGAGTATTTAGAACAGTATAAGAAACTGTATAAGGGAAACACATATTTAGAGTTTCAAAAAAATGGGTTACTAATAGAGTTGATACTTGCAAAGGCAAAACAAAAAAAGAGGCAAAAGATCTGTGATTGACTTCTGGGCAACATTACTTTATAGTCAGAAGCACCACGCCGTCTCTCCACAGCAAAGTTCAGAAAAACTAAGTCAAACAGAGTCGCAAGTCAATCCTGAAACCCTAAACATCAAATGAAGAGATAAAGAACTCAGCCAAGCACCAAATGGAATAAGAAACTGACCGAGAACAGAGAGCAAAGAGAGATACATGCAGAGGTACCCTATCAGTTAAGTCAGCATGGATCCGCCATCTTGGACTTCTACTGGAGATCAGCGAACCAGAGATATGAGAAAGTAGCTTCACGGAGCTTCCAGCAGGAGACAGAACAACTGGTAACCAGCAATATAGGCATTCCCACCCCCCACCATTCTTCATTCCCACTTAGCCTCTTCTGCTTCCTGCAGCCACAGTCTCTTGGCCGGGAAAGACACCGGTGTTACTTGGATTCCACCCACCCGCACTGACCAGCTCCCTGAGTGCCATTTGTTGGCTGCTGGTGTTGCATTTTTCCACTTCTTAAGATTTCTTCCTTACCTCTCACCACCTCACCCTCCTTTCTCTCAAATACCTGGCTCCATAAACAATCTTTGCTTCTTCTTGAAAAGCTGCAAAACACCACTTGACTGTGAAAATGCTTCCTGGACTGTACCACCAAGCTGGTGGGATCCCTGGGGCTTTTTTGTTAGTTTGTTTGCTCTGATTTATTTTGATTTGCTTGTTTGTTTTCTTTTTCTTTTCTCAGCTTGGGAGTCCCTTGTAGCTGGGAAGTACCACGCAGCTTGGAAGCTACTCCCTTACTCTGTGCAGACCCACAGGAACATCCCTGTGGGCATTTCTTTTTTCTTTTTTTGTTCGTTTTATTTTTTTTCTTTCTTTGTTTAGTTTTCTTCTCTCTCGTATTCCTTTTTTGTCTTTTTTCTTTTCCAGTTTCTCAATTTATTCATTTTTTCTTTTCCCTTTTTCTTTTATTTTCATTTTTGTTTTTCCTCACTTCTCAGTCTCTCATCTCTCCACTCCAATAGCAATTTAGTACTCTTGTTTATTTGTGTGCATGTTTTTGGCTTCTGTTCCTCTCTCCTCGCTGTCATCTTTCCCATACCCATCTTAGCTCCACACATCACAATCTACCCCCTTCTTCCTGCCTATCTGCACCGTGCGCTGAACATCACACTCCCAAGCAGCACAGGCATGGCCTACTGGAACCTGCCCTGCACTGATTCCCAGTCTGCACTGTCAGCCCTGGTATATGCCACAAAAAACCTATCCCAGCAACTCCGCTTCAGCTGGACCATATCTGAGTGACTGACCCTGCCCATTGGAGAAGGAGGTGAAAAGTATTGTGCCCACAGAGGAGCAAACAACAAAGAACACGCAGCCTGCCTGCTCAGACATAACCAAATAAAACAAAAAAAGCAGGATGAAACAAACAAATTTACAATCAATAAATGAGGAAAACAACCACTAAATGTCCTGAAGACAGCAGACAATATCAAAACATTTACAAAAACAGGAAAGGATAGTTCTAGTAGGCATACAAAATAAAACACCAGATGACCTTCCAGTAGAAGAAAAGGCAGGCACTAGACCTAACACAGGGGATTCAAATCTCTAATATTCAGAATTATCCAAGAGTTTAAGCAAAAAGCAGACAAAAATTAGGAAAAAATATACAAATTCTTGGCAAAGGCAGACAAAATCATGGAAAATACAGACAAAATTGGAAGAATTCAAGAAAATAATACAGGAACAAAATGCCAAAATAAATTCACAACTAGAAAACATACAAAAACAACAATTAGAAATCCAAAACAATGGAAGATATAATCAGCGAAATTGAACACAAATACTTGGATACAACTCTGTTTGAGAAAAAATCAGAAAAAATAATGAAGAAAAATGAAGAAACCCTGAGAATTATGTGAGATACAATCAAAAACAAAAATCTGCGAGTGATTGGAGTTCCAGAACAGGGGGAGAAGACAGAAAACACAGAGAGGATCATTGAAGAATTGCTGACAGAAAACTTCCTCAATATCATGACAGACAAAAAGCTGACCATTCAAAAAGCTCAACGAACCCCATATAGGACAGACCCCAAAAGAAAATCACCAAGGCGTATCATAATCACACTCACTAAAACCAAAGCCAAACAAAGAATCCTGAGAGCAGCTCGAGAAAAACGAACAGTCACATACAGAGGAGAAACAGTAAGACTACGCTCAGATTATTCAGCAGAAACCATGCAGGCAAGAAGGCAATGGGATGACATATATAAAACCTTGAAAGAAAAAAATTGCCAGCCA